>NC_051080.1:12701140-13007078 GCF_004664715.2 Peromyscus leucopus
CATCACAGAAAGCCACAACTAGTTAAAATACCGAGTAAACATTGATCATAGACCATGCAGCCCCCATTGATACATCCACAACACAACTCCTATGCTTAAGGCTCAGGGAATATTTCAGAAGCAGAGGAGAACAATCATAAGAGCCAGAGGTTCAGGAATTCTACTGCAGAATTATATCTCCTAGATATGGCAGAGAAGCTATACCCATGAAATCTCAACAACCTGCTGCCTGAACAGGACCTGAGCAATTCCAAAACCAGTTAATATCCCAACAGAGATAGAAGAAATTTCACAGGGCCCCACCCACATATGAAGAGCTACAAGCAATTAACAAGGGCTGAGAGAGGAAGAATTAGTCCTTCTTAACTAGCTATCTAATACCAAGTGGTCAGTCCTAAAAACATACCTATATATAAGCAACATTAAAAAGATCCATAAGATTGCATTTATGTATGTATTTGCATGTATATGTAATAAAAATAACTAGATAATAAGAGGTCATGAATTTTAGAAGAAGTGGGGATATGGGAGGTGTTGGAAGAAAGAGGAAAGACAGAAATAAATGATTTAGTAATATTTTAATTAAACAATTTATTTAAAAATCTATTCTGCCATTAAACAGCATTAAGAAAGCTTTCTTCTGCACATAGGCAGCCAAGGAACTCTTCAGTTCAAGAAGTGAAAATAAACTAAAGTTTGATTATTATTTGCAAGCCATGTGACAGTATTTTTTCCCATGATAATAGCAATGTGCTAATATTTTTAAATTATAAACATCTTTGAAAACAAAACTTTCAACAGCGTAAGTTTTACAGAAAATGTGGGTGGGGAGGACCCAATTCCTGTTCCGTGCCCTGTCTCACCAAACACCTCTCTTACTATCAAGTCAGTGTTAGTTCAGCTGTAACAAGGGACCAATCCTGACAGAGCCATGTCACCATTCAGAGTTGAGTTGAAGGTCATCCCCGGTGCTTTGATAAACATGGCATCTCTCTATCATTGCTGTCATAAAGTCAGCACCTATTCTTCCTGTTCTCTTTGCTAGCCCATGAGAACTACGGCTTGTTTACTGACATCATAGTTTGACCTTATCCAGACTGTTTTATAAGTGGAATCAAACTAGCATGACCTTCTTTCACTTAAATACACATCTACGTTCTTTTCTCCATGCCTTTCCCTGCCTTGATGGCTATTTTCATCACCAACCTGCCAACTTGGATTGTAGAACTGCAACACATTTTCACTGAAATAGCACCTGTAACTTCCCTCTTAGAACATCTATATGTGTGTTATCCTTGAAGGCCTGGTAAAGGTGAGGTCAGCACCCAATACTTACCAAGAGAATTCATCCGGGCACTGAAACTCTCCACTTTGGGGCAAGCCTCAAGAAAGTCTTCAGGTAGGGATGGAATGTGGTTTTTACTAAGATTTAAAATCTTCAGTTCCTTCAGGCTCAGGGGAGAACAAATTGCTGATATTTTATTTCTAGTTGTAAAACACAAAACCCAGGATTAAAATGTGAACGCTTCTATTATGTAAAAGTATGAAATCGATTCACCCTCCAAGTACAGCATCAAGGCATATTTAAGCCTCCAAATGAACTGTGTAGATTTCAACTGTCAAAATTGCCTAAATCATCAATTACCTCCACCTTCTATCATGTTTGTTTTAAACTCATGGCTATTGAAACATCACCATGTTTTTCCATCCATGCTAAGTTCAGTGGGATGTAAGCTTGCTGTCTTCATGAGTCAGTTCTTACCCTTCCAATAGGAGCTGCTCCAGTTTCTCCACCACTTGGGCAAGGTTCTCCGGGATGGAAGAGAGCTGGTTGTATGACAGGTTAAAGTGTCTGAGGCTTGGACACTTCACCAGGGGGTCAAAACCTATTGTCGGTCCAATGTCATTTCGAGAGGCATCTAGATGGGTGATGCATGCCATTTTCAACAAGAAGGAGGGAAAGGATGTGAATTTGTTACTGTGCAAATCCAAATGTGTCAAACACTTCAGAGTCTGGGGAGATAAAATTGAGAGATTTCAAATTGAGGGTTTGAGAAACAACTTCAGTACCATTTCTGCTTTTCATACCATGGCTAACTCAAGAACCATTGGGGATCTTTGTTTTTAAATATTGAAACTGCAGTCCTCAACAGAACTTCAGTATGCTTACTAGGCCAACAATCCCTGCTGTAGCATGAGTTAAGACAGGAAAAAATTCCAAAGTGACTGTTAAAAGGAGGTTTACAAATGTGAAGTTGAGGCCTCAATTCAGCTTATTTTTAGAATTTACTTCTGTGAAGACCAAGATGGAATCAAGGGTACTGCAATGCTCTCCAACTTGCATGGTTAAATCTATCAGACACAGGCTCTCCTGGGGGTAATTTATATTCAAGTATGTAACAATTTCTGAAAGGGTATTTTGATACCTGTGTGAAACCCACAATAATGGGGTAATTGTTGTCCTGAACCTAAAAGACAGACTTAACCATGGTGATACAGTATTATGAAAATATCTCTTACATTCTAATAGAATGGGACTTTTGCTGGACCTCACAGCCAGAGTTACTAACACACCTTGAGAGCAGTCTTAAGTTTTAACACTTAAGACTACTATCCTACCGTCCATTCAGTCTGTTTGCACATCACCTGCCTTTAAGACAGTGGTTCTCAACCTTCCTAATGCTGAGACCCTTTAATACAGTTTCTCATCTTGTGGTGACCCCCAACCATAAAATTATTTTCATTGCTACTTCATAACTGTCATTTTGTTGTTGCTATGAATCATAATGTAAACATCTGATATGCAGGATGTATGATATGCACTCCCTGTGAAAGGGTCATCCAATGCCCAAAAGGTCACGACCTCCAAGTTTGGTAGCTGCTGCTTTAAGAGAACAATATAAGAACCAACCTTACTTGCCTCATATTTCCCATGAAATTAGTTTTTGTAGCCTAAGCTAAAGCAGAGCTATAATCTTAAATTATATACTCTTGCATGTCCCCAACCCAAGAGTAATGCGTGTGTATATGTATATCATGGCAATAAATGCCAGCAATGGGAAATACGTTAAAAGCAACCTTGTAAAACAAACATCTAACGTAAAAGTTGGAAGCTATGTGGATGTGGGTTGGTAAGTCTGCAATGCCATTTGCTATCTGGGTCAGTGATGTCAGTTCGAGTCAACGTTTCATTCCATGTAAAACTCTTAAGGATTTTTGGAAAGTATCCCTCATTCCTTAGCCCATGTGATGCTTTCTGTGCTGTTCAATAAATATGGAGTAAATGCCCTTTGTGAGGGAGACTACAGTAGATGGGAATGGGGTGGTGGTGGTGGAGGAGTAGAGAATTCACATCTGAGCTTGCTCTTGGTAAAATCACTCCAAGAGGAAGTTTTTAATGTTCTCCCTTAATGTGACAAGGACACATTCCAGGTACTCTGAGGTTATTATTTATGATTGTGTTTAAACAGATGTGCTTAGTCCATGCAAATTGGATGTCCATACAGTGCCAAGCCCAGGGTCTTGGGAATTACAAGGCAAATGGATTTTACCTCACACAGCTGCTGAGGAAAGCCAGTGAGTGCATTCTGGTGAAGTTCCAGCTTGGTGAGATGCTCCAGGTAGCCACCTAGGCACTTCTGGCTCAGGGCATCAATATCTTTCAGCTCATTGGCAGAAAGGTCTAAGGATGTGATGTACTCTCTCTCGGAAGCCAGGGAAGAAGAACTATCGGAATGCCTCATATGGGACTGAAGCTTCGATGACCCTTTTTTTCCAAATGACAAAGGATGGACATGTAAGCACACAAGTGAATTCACCTGGTGAAAGTGGACTGAGCGGCAGAAACCAAACTGTGGCGTGTACTTTCTAGTGAGAAGGATAGAGAGGAGAGAAGGATAGAGAGGAACTAAAAGCATTTAACCAGGGAGGGTGAAAACAAAAGACCTGAAGAAGAAAATGAAGAATGAGATGGGAGGAAATACAATTTGGATTTCAGAAAACTCATAAAACATGTGAGCTGATACTAGTTATAAAAAGTAAATTTTTAGATTGACAGAACTTTAATTTTTCTGTAGCCTCTGTGATCATTAGGTAAATACATAAGAAAGTTGTGTAAGTTCAAATAGGCAGCAAGAAAATTTAAATAACCAAAGCAAATTAAACAAAACAATGGATTCCACCCCAGGTATCTACTTAGGTGAAATTATTTCCCGATACTTACTGAGAGACTCATCTGAAGACAGTATTTTTCTTTTTCTTCTCAGTAAATCTTCATGATCAAAAATGGGACCCTGTGAAATAAATAATGACAAATAAAATTGCTATCATTTTTGTTGATTTTGAGAACAGAATGTTTCTATATAGAAGCAACCAGGAAATGTAAGCAGAATAAATGGGGTTCACAATTGCTGGGAAAAGAAACAGACCAGAACAGAGAATTCAAAGATGAAGATGAAAGAAAATTGTTCCTGCTCAAATGATCTATGCATTGACCCTTTCCCCTCTGTTAAGGGTCATACTCTACAACCCAGATTGGGCTAGAGCCTGGGATGCTCCAGACTCGGTTTGCTGAGCACTGGAACTTGAAGTGTTAGCAGACAGACCCTGCCCTTAGTTTTAAGTATAAGAAAACTGAAAGGCAGAAGTTGAGGCAAAAGCTTAACACACACTATTCCATCAACCAACTGAAGTACCTTTTGTAACTACTTATGGTAATTACAACTGCCAAATACAAACACCGTGACCTAATTTACCATATTTGGCTATAATCACTGATTGTACTTATCTTCATATCTAAACTAAACAAAAATAACTTGGTTTTTGTTCAGTTTTCTTTTCAATTGGCACATTATTAACAAATATATGCAGGGCTGGGCAGTGGAGACACACTTTAATCCCAGCAGTTGGCGGCAGAGCCAGGTGGATCTCTGTGAGTTTGAGGCCAGCCTGGTCTACAGAGCGAGATCCAGGACAGGCACCAAAACTACAGAGAAACCCTGTCTCAAACAACAACAACAACAACAAAAAAAAAACCAAAAACAAATATATGCAGGATGATACATATACATCATATGTATCCAATATGATGATACATATATATTATACACTGACCAAATTACTTAGGTGGTTCTCAAAAGGCTGATTTTACACTTGATCTTAGCCAAAAGGCTGATTTTATAGAAATAAATAATAGACATGTTTATATCCATAGATATCTCAGCTGTCTTCAGACACTCTTCTTTTTCTATGTATTAATTTTGTGTGATATATGTGGGGTTGGGAGTTCACATGCCCTGTCATGTGTGCGGAGGTCAGAGAGCAGCCCTGTGGGGTTGGTTCTCTCCTTCTATCTTTGCGAGTCCCAGGAGTTGCTGTCAAGAGGAGGGTGTAGCAAATCCCTTTACCTGTTGAGCTTCTTTCTGCAGCAGGTGGTGACTAATCAGATATTTATAACAAAGCACTCAGAATGTGAGGTTGTGGAGTGCCGAGCACTAAATGGGGGTATCTCCATCACCTCTCCAAGACGCAGGGAACATTTTGGAAGAGGGTCAGAAAGAGCAAAGGAGTTGGTGTGCCAGCAAGTGTCTTTCAAAGGGTCACATTCTAGATCTGATGCAGCCATTGAACTTACGAACACACCGTGCTGTGGCTGACCACACAAGATAGGGCATGCACTAAAGCAGACCTGCCAAGATTTCATTGTGGAAGGGCTCCTGAGGCTCCATCTATTGCTGGTGGATGGATAATTAATGGTAACAAGAGGAAGAAGTGTAACTTCCCTTAGTGATGCAGCCACTGATAAGTTGCCCATGCTCCAGTAAATAAGTTCATACCCAGGCTCCTGTAAGTAGCCCTAATTAATATCTCTCTCTCTCTCTCTCTCTCTCTCTCTCTCTCTCTCTCTCTCTCTCTCTCTCTCTCACACACACACACACACACACACACACACACACACACACACACACACAAGACATGAAAGCAGTGGGGAGGTCTGTCAGGAAAAAAGAGTTTTAGCAGGAGAGGGAGGGAGATGAGAAAAGGAAATGGGGGAGAAAATGACTAATATTGATTATATTCACATATAAAACTGTCAATGAAGGAAATAAATAAGGAAATAAAATTATTTTTAAGGATGAAAAAAAGAAGGAAAGAGTAAAACAGAGGTTGCGGGAGAGTGGGGTAGGTAAAAGAAAGGCAAGCTGAGCCAACGGTCCAAACTTAGGCTGGAGAAGGACACCTGTGTATATGCACAGGAGCATGGCTGTGGTCAGGAACATCTGCTGTATGTCTGTGAGGAGGTTCTCTGAGAGCATATAGTATGTAGTACCATATTCACAATTATTTCTAAATTAACCTCTCAACTTTTCATTTTTATAAACCAAAATAAAATTCTAACCAGTCGATATCTGAAGGATTAAATCTGAAAAAAACGATATATTTAAAAATTCTTAAGAATATTTCAAACAGTTGGGTAATGGTGGTGCACATCCTTAATTCCAGCACTCGGGAGACAGAGCCAGGTATATCTCTGTGAGTTCAAGGCCAGCCTGGTCTACAAAGCAAAATCCAGTACAGGAACCAAAAAAAAAAAAAAAAGAAGAAGAAGAAGAAGAATTTCAAACAATTTCCACTACAAATTTCCAGATGAAGGGAGACTACTTACTCTTGTCACTGTCCACTGTCAGCCGTACAGTAAATTATCTGAGATAGACACGTTAATTTACTTTATTATAATAATCATTTTTATTATTTACCTTCAATATACACAGTAAAGGGAAGTTAAAGGCTACTTCCCCAATAAAAAGACATTTTTAATGTCCAATACTGTATTATGATTAAAATTCAAGCACAAGTTAGCATTAATCTTTCAGAGTAAACATAAAAATAGTGTTATTCTTAATATCAACCATCTCATAGAAATGTGTGAGTCTTTTCATTTTTCTAAAGAAAACAGAAAACAAATAGTAGCAGTGTACATAAAATTAAATAGTTCTCAATACAAATATATATATGCAAATCTAAGTTCAACATTAATATGTTTTCATGTGTATGCGTTTGTGTATGAGATAACTCCTTCTAATCACATGTAGCTTTTCAGGAGTTCAGTTATCAAGAGAATGTCAGGACCAAACATTTAGCATAAACACAATGTAACTTACCAAGGAATTGGATTGCCTCTGTGAGTTTGGTGAGCAACGCTGCAGAACCGGATCTCTGGAAAATTCTCCTACACCAATCGAATTCGACTTCCTTTTCACGAGAAATGAGCTCTCACTGCCTGTTTTGAAGTTGAGAAAGAATAACAAAGTGAGGAAGAAGAGCTGAGCATCATAACTCAGTCATCACAGAAGCTTAAATATTTTCATTAACAGAAACTTCACAGGCTCAGAGGTAAAGAGTGCTTTCCACACAGACATGAGGACCAGAACTTGGAAACCAGTAGCCACCAGACATGTGGTCCTGAGGACATGTGTGTCCCCAGCAGTGGGGGAGGGTAGACACAAGAGGATGTGATGGGGCTCAATGACTGCCAGGCTAGTGGAAAAACTAAGCTTGGAGCTCAGTGAGATATCCTGCTTCCTAGACATAAGGGAAAGTGCAACAGAAGAGGAGGATACCCGATGTCCTCTGACCTTGGAAACACACCCATGCATACAACATACATGCATGCACACACATACACACATGCACACATACAAGAAATTTCACAATTAATTCCCTTTGAACGTGAGAATAAAAACGGTAAACAATGTTGACTTTTGAGTTAAAACTCAACTACTGTTTCTTTTTTCTTTAATGTATGTTGACTGTATACCTGTAGCAGACTCAACATTGAGTGTTGGATAAGGATAAGCACTCAATGTTGGAATTGTCCATGGTCCAGGAAGAATAAATCAGGAAAATGAATAGTCACACATATACATAACAATAAACATGTGTACAGGAAGCAGAGGAAGGAAGCACAAAGGTATGGCCAACAATTTTTCCATTTCTCTATTCTTTCTTATAGAATTTTAAATTCGGCTTTAAATATTGGGAACACACCCTAAATTATTTCACATTCAATAATTTTGAATATAGTTCATCTGAATTTCATATTTGGAGGTAAGCTGGCATCAGTTTTTTAAGTCATTTGTTTTTGTTTTTAGCAGTAATGGGGTCTGATCCCAAGGTCTCATGCTTCATGCATTGTAGGCAAGCACACATCATTGAGCTATACCTATGGTTAGGAATAGTTCTTTTATGAGAAAAAAAATGAGGATGACATGAAATTATGAGTTTTCAAGAATAAAGTTAAGCAAAAAGTCATACTTGCAAGGATAAACATTAAGAAAATATTTGTGGGGAAAAAAATCTAAGATTTTCAATTCTACTACTTTTTAGCTTGGAAAGAAAAAGAATGAATTTTAGGTGCTAAAAGTAAATTATAAATTCAACATATCAAAAATCAATTTCGTAGTGTACAATATAAGTCTTGTTATAAACACTAACTCTCTATTTGAATATTATTTAAGTTTAACTCATTCTGTGATACAAATTATTTTTATTAATTACTTTAATAACTGACTCAAAGAATGGCTGAGTGAAGATGCCTGCTGCCAAGCCTGACAACCTGAGTTTAAAAACCAGAAGTCACATGGGGAAGAGAGAGAACTGAGGACTCCTGCAAGGAGTCCTCTGACCTCCATGCATGCACGGTGGCATGCTCACCCCATAAATTAATTAAATTTGTCAACTAAAATTTGAAAAGAAGACACAAAGTTGGGGAGGTAGGGAGACGGAGGCAGATCTGGAAGGATTTGGGGGAGAAGTAAGATGAATGTGCTCAAAATACAGTGGGTGAGAGTCTCGAAGAACTGATAAAATATTATATTAAAATATGTTAATAAAGGGGAACCGTACATTTTTAACTACCCACATACAAGGTAATGGATATTCCATGTCATCATTGCCTCACATTATGTGTTTGGGAAGGATCGAGCAAAATACTCTTTACATAAGCAACATAGTACCGTGATGGTGATTTTTGTGTTGCATTTCCAGGATTTCTTCTTGTTTAAAGATACCTAATGGGCTGGAGATGTGGTTTCATGGAATGAGCATGCTCAGTATGCATGAGGTCTTTTGGTTCAAATCTTGGCCACAGAAGGAAATAATTTAAATGAATTATACTTTGACTCTTTTCATTCAAAGCTTTAGACAGACCATATTAATTTTAAAAAGCCCCTTCGATACACTGGAAAGAAAGAAGTCAAATTATTCTTATGTAGAGATGACAAAATCCTATACGAAAAGAATCCCACAAGCTCCACCAGAAACCTCTTACAACAGATAAACACCTTTCTCTAAAATATCACCACACAAAGTCAGCAGCTTTTCAGAGGA
The DNA here is from genome assembly GCF_004664715.2 of Peromyscus leucopus. Classification (NCBI taxonomy): domain Eukaryota; kingdom Metazoa; phylum Chordata; class Mammalia; order Rodentia; family Cricetidae; genus Peromyscus; species Peromyscus leucopus. The sequence continues at coordinate 12,710,528 of NC_051080.1, forward strand.
CCACAGACTCGACAGGAAAGAAACCCACAAAAGTGTCTCCATCACGGTAGCTTCAAGGAAATGAAATACCTAAGAAAACCCCCCTAGAAGGAGAAAGAGTTTTACAAGGAAGATTTTAAAATGCTGGGTCAAGAGGTTAAAAGACAATCCTATAAGACAGAAAGCTTCCTGTGCTCCCAGGTAGGCAGGAGTAATATTAGAAAAATGAAAATATTGTGTATAACAATTTACAAACAAATAAAGAAAACTCATTTTGGAAAACTCACAATGGAGTTTTATTCAACCATGAAGAAGAAGGAAATTATATTGTTTACATTAATATAGGATAGGATCATAAGCGAGGGGACATTTGTGGGAGGAAGTGGGCCAGTCAGAGGGGGTGGGGCACTGAAGGGTATGGGGGTTAAATATGGGCCAAGTTACAGATGTATTAAAATGTTATCATGAAGTCTGTCACTTTATTCATGAAAAAAAAAACTGCAAAAATTAGTAAAAATTTAACAAGTCCCTTAAATAACTTTTGACCAAATTGAATTGTATTAAATATGTTATCTATAACCACTATAATCATATATCTCACTTTCCAATTTTAAAAGTTATATCAAGTGAATTATCAAAATAGTAGTTTTTTCAAACCACTATAAAATTAAGAACTATTGACTAATCATGGTCCAGATAATTTACCTAGATTTTCTTGATTTTTCTACCTGTAATCCTAAAAGGCTGGCATCATTACCTTTAAAAAGGTGAGGAAAATGACACAACCACAAAAACCTAGTGGATGTCAGGGTATGGACCATGCCTCCAGCGTGAGCATTATCTCACTATAGGAGTCCATGTGACCGAGTTCTCCAGTTTACCCAGGGAAGCACGAGGCACGGTTTCCTGAGTCACTGCTGTAACTGTGGCCCATTTTGTCCATTTTTCCTGAATGAGCTAAAGCAGGTTTTAGTGTGAGTTCTCAGTGTTCATTGCCCCTGTGTAGATGTGAGCCATCGCGAACCATCATTTAAAACAGTACCTTCACTATCCAAATCATCACTGTGACCAAACACACTGTCCATGGAAGAGTCAGGAACGAAGGTCCATTCACCAAACTTCGCCAGGGCATCTTCAGGAAAGTTGCCATCACTGCCTGAGGTCGCTCCTTCTTGGAGAGTGTTCTTCATCTGATATCGGAATACTTTTCTCGCTAGGAGAGATCCTGTGTCTAAAAATAAACGAACCGGTAACTTAGAACTTATAATTCAATAATTATAAAACATAAGCGTGCCTTATCCAAGCTCCTTAGACACATCTCGTGCTTTTAAAGATTGTTTGTCCTTCCAGAATCATTGTGCTGCTGCAATAATGGTGTATATTGTGCAGGGGACATGGCACTCTTCTCTGTATCATTCCAATTTTAACCTATGGGATGCTGCTATACGAAGCTTGGGTATAAATGGCCACCCTCAGTCATCAATCAGGGAAGGGTCAGGACTGGGAAGCCAGAGACAGACCTGTGCAATGCTTCTTGCAAACTCACTAAGCTCTCTAAGGACCAATCAGCTCACCTGGAAAGTGCAGACGGCAGCTCCAGCATAGGGTTATAGAAAAAATGAAATAACATGATGCCTATGAAAGCTTACCAACACACAGAAGATGCTAAAAAATAAATAAATACAATTTGTTCAGTCACTCACATGAGGGAATTTTAAAATTAACACTTGTGCTGGCTAATTTTATGCCAACTTAACAGGAGTTAAGAGACATCTGAGAGGAGGGGACCTCAACTGAGAAACTGCCTCATCAGATTGGGCTGGAGACAAGTCCATAGAGCATTTTCTTAATTAGTGATTTATATGGGAGGGCCCAGCCTATTGTGAGTGGGGCTATCCCTGGGCTGGTGATCCTGGGTTCTATAAGAAAGCAGACTGAGCAAGCCATGGAGAGCAAGTCAGTCAGTAAGCAGCACCCCTCCGTGGCCTCTGTATCAGCTCTTGCCTCTGGGTTCCTGCTCTGACAGGCTTCAATAAAAAACAAACGCTTTTCTTCCCTAGTTGCTTTTGATGAATTTCATCACAGCAATACTAACACTAATACTCCTCTCTGTTTTTCATTATATCTTATATTTATCCTATACGAAGAGGAAATGTGTTGGCAGTCACCACTAGTCTACAGAAACTCAAGATTTCTTCAAATATTACTTTCATGGCTCACATAATAAATATAATACATGATACAGACAATAAGAACCTGAGAAATATTTTAAAATTATGAATCCAAAGTTTTCCTTTAGACAAACTTACAATGAAATTATGATTTTTATCTTCCAGTCAAATGACATTAACCTTTTTTTAAATTACATCAAAACTTGCCAATGTCAGATGTTCACACAGAACTAAAGAAATACTAAATCTCCATCCAGGGTCACAATCCCACACCATCAGAAACCAGGAAACAAAGATGGGCAAGGTGGTTCACATCTATAATCCAAGAGCTCAGAGGGCAAAGGCAAGTTTGCTACAAGTTCAAGTCTAACCTGCTCTACTTCGAGAGTTCTCTGTTAGTCAGGGCTACATAGAAAGGCCCTGAACAGAAGTGATGCAGAGACTTAGGGGGTGGAGAAGAGAAACAAGAAAAGGAGGGAAGGAGAAGACAAGGGAGGGGTGGGGAATGGAAAGGAGAGGAAAGGCATCATTTGTAGAACTATTTTCTGATACAGTGTTTTATTTTCACATATGTGTGATTAGCACAACTCACTAGAATTTTTGGCAATCAAAACACTATTATACTGCACAGTTTTTAATCCTTTCTTGACCAGGTTTATACTATTCTGCTCAGGCTGGCCATACAGTCCCCTGCCTGAGCCTCTCTGGTGCATTTTCCTCAACACATAAATTTGCTGCATGCTTTTCCTATGTGACTGCAATGGATTCCACTGGATGATATTTCCATGATTCTTCTGAGTGTTTCTGTTTTCCCCCTAATCTTTTATTATTAATGGATCCTTATGTATAAAAAACCTATATCCTGTATCAAATAACACATTGCAAATAAAAAACATATGTTCCCCATACAAATAAAATATATATATATATATATATATTAGATTGAAAAATTCAAAAGTATATATATGAATTGAAAGCATCAACAGATAATACAGAATGTCCTCAGAAAAAAACAATTTTAATGACTGTTGATATGTGAAATGCTTGCTATAACATGTACTTTCAATATCATTTGCTACCAACTCATCATTGCAAATTCATAAATAGCCAGTGATCATATATTATATCCAGAGCAGTAACATAGATAATAAGATTCCAGCATTGGACAAAACTAACATTGACTTCATCATGCTTATAATCTACTAAAAAGGTTGTAAAAAGAATACATATAATTATCTACCATTATGAGTGAATACATGTACAGTAGTAGATCAGTGGGATAGTGTTTGCCCTTCATGAACTAAGTCCTGCATTCAAAACAAATACTATTAATTATACTTAAAATGAGAGTTACACAAAATATTCTATTGATACTTACTTGTTTGTTTCCTTAAATTAGATGACTTATCAGGAAATAAAGGACCAAGCCAAGAAGGATCAATTTTCCTTATGCAAAATCCTCCAAGGCAAATGCTGTTGTTGGCCAGGTCAAGGGCAAGCCTCCTCAGGAGCAAGCTGATGACCTGGCTGTCGCCCTTTTGGATGCTTACTGTCAGCGCTTTCCGTACATCTTGTTCACGACATCCACCGTTAAGCAACAGTTCCACCAATTTTGGACTGCTCTCTTTCTCGCATACCTAGTTTAAAAAAAAAAAATGAAGAGGAAGTGCACATGAAACTTGCATTTCTTCTCTTTGGCCAGACATAAAAATGGAGCTTGCTATGATCATTCTTTATACTTCAAATTTAGGTTGAAGTGATATGAAATAAGGCAAAACATATTCTTGCAATAGACATGGGGAAATAAAATATAATTATTGCCACAGATATAAATCAATAATCCAGCAGCTGCCAGGCAGTGGTTTGAAAAGACCTCATCATCTTTCCCATTCCATCATGGTCTGCATAATGTTGCTCACCATGTCTGATCATGTAGTTTCTTGGCCATTATTAGCCTTTCATATTTTTCCTCTGCCATCATTAAATTCTCAAAAAGAATAGCACTGCTAATTTCATCTTTTGTCTGAATAGTTTTTGGTTATGCAACCTCTTTGTAAATGAATAAATACATTTTGTATTAGCATAAAATAAAGTACATTTGGTTAATATATTCACGGTGTCAATTATCTGTTATTCAGGAAATCTGTCCATAATGCCAATTATCTGCTAGTTAAATGAAACATCTGAGAACTAGGATGAAATCTCCAAATGGAATACAGAATTCATGGGTATGCAGACAGATTTTTTTTTAATTTTTTTATTTACTTATTTTGTTTACTATTGTTGTTGCTATATGTTGTTAGTATGGTGACTTTATCAAGGCAGGCCTTTTCCACCAAGTTATAACCCCAGACCCTAAGGTCTTGTTTCAAAAAGAGGAGATAAAAATAAGTTCATAAAGTCCAAAAGAATGTGAGACGTGGAATAAAACAATGGATTTTGCAGAGAAAGGCTAGATCTGTTGAACAAAGAGTAGGAAGCCCTCTCTCTATGGGGAATACTGAGAGTAGTGCCAGGGTGCTTTTCATCATGCTGTTTTCCTAGCAAGAACTAGGAAATTGAGCTTCTTTTCAGATCTTTGGCATATCCAAATAACATTTACACAAATGATCTGCATCCCAAAGACACACAATAGGAGCATATAGAACTATTGGCAATAATCCTGATAACAGAAGATCTGTTTTCCATATGGCTTACTTAAAAGAATTTTCACTAAATGTAAATAATTTAATTACTTGGTTTTAATGCATAAACACAAAGATATATGAAAATGAGTTTGAAGTTCTGTTTCTTTTCATACAGATTACTACATGAACCAACATAAACTTTCATATGACAAATATACTTAAGTCTAAAGTGGAAAATTAAACAAAGTAAGGCTTAAAATTCAGTTATTGGAAAACTAGTAATAAGTTATTCCAGGGCCCCCAACATGCTTCAGTGGTAAGGGTACATGCTGCCAAGCCTGAGGACTTCAGTTTCGTCCCACAACCTGTAGTACCAAAGGAAGGAGAGAAATCAACTCCTCATGCTGTCCTCTGACTTCTACTCATGGACCATGGTACAGGTGGACAGACAGACAGACACACAGACAGACAGACAGACACACACACACACATACACACACACAACACACACACATACACACAATAAATATTACTTTTAAATACAGCACCAACTATTTAATAATATACATTAAATGGCACTATAATCATTTTGTTAAAAATAATAGACTTCTAGAACTAGACAATACTCTCTGGGTGCTATTGTAAGTTTCAAATTGTATTTAACTAAGAAAAATTGGGAAAATAGCTGATGCACTTTTGTGAAGATGTACTGCACTCATACCTATTGCATAGATGCTTATCCCATGTTGAAATATTCCCTCCTGGAGGGAGAAAGGAGGCTCATGGGACTCAAGAAGCTTCCCAGACTTGGAAGACCCAGGGAACTCAGAAACTCAGGACGTTACAGGTTGCAAAGGGCCTCTCCCTGTGCTAAGTTGTCCCCAACAGTGGACAATTTCTGGGACAAGAAGACTCTCTAGTGGAGCTTCCTTTATGTTGGGCAAAGAGCTCTAGGGATGCAACTTTCATGAGTCATTGCCCATGCTGGGGTGAGCATTCCCACAATGCAGCTGTCTTGGATTCATTTATCCTTCTATAAATAACTCCAGTAAACTCATTGGTTTAGCAGCTAGACTCATATGGAAATGTTCTTTGGTCAGCTGGCATGGACCACATGCAGACCATTGCTGGGTGACAAAGTTCCAGCATTTCAACATTGTAGACCATACTTCTCCAGCATCTGTTTACTTTCATTTTTTTTTTTTTTTTTTTTTTTTTGGTTTTTCAAGACATGGTTTCTCTGTGTAGCTTTGCGCCTTTTCCTGGAACTCACTTGGTAGCCCAGGCTGGCCTCAAACTCACAGAGATCCACCTGCCTCTGCCTCCCGAGTGCTGGGATTAAAGGCGTGCGCCACCACTGCCCGGCTTACTTTCATTTTTAATGATTCTCAATATGAATGCTTTTTCCCTTTGGGAAATTCTGTGGGGGCTTTGGTAAATTATAAAAATATGTATAATGTTAGCCTCTCGAAAAAAAATAATTCTTTGAAAAAAAAAATCCCAACTACCATGAAGCCAGGAATTCTGTTGTGCCCTCCTAATTTCACCAAGAACAGGAAACCTAGAAATTTAGTAGATACACCTGATCCAAAGGATGAAATGCCTACGATTCAGATCCACAGCCTGAGGCCATTAAGGGCAAGAGATCAATTAATAAATACAGAGAAATCAGAATGATACAATATAATGGAAAACGAGTAAGATATCAGGACCTTCCCTTTTGGGAGGGTTATGAGAGGAACAGGCCCATATGGTAAGACTAAGAAATTGTAGTATAGTGTCTGTTCCCCAGAAGTCCTTTTCCCAAGGTCAGGCATTTGAATAAGGGTCATCATTCCCTTGGGAGCTAGAGGAAAGTTCCTGCTTGATAAAGCAGTCATTCTTATCTTTAGCCAGGGAAATTTGTGGCCCTTCTGTTAACATATGACTGGTGCCTATTGTCAAGGTCAATGCTAGATTCCACAACTCCTGATCTCAAGCCACACCCCAGCTCACATGCCCCTTGTCTCCCACTTAATCCTATGTGTAACTATACAGTATAAAAGTTGTAATCTTTTTTCAATCAAAGGCTTCTGGCAGCCATCTTGCTTTACTCTCATATTGTATCCATCTCCTCATTCTCCCTCCCCTGCAGTCAAGGCTTCCATTCTCTAAGTCATGACTGATCAGGATGTTCTATGACACCACTGTCCTGGACTGTAGCTCTTCCTCCAAGGTGAACTCATTCTATTGTATTAGATGTCTGTCACCTTCAATGGGCCTACTTCTGCTTTTCGACATTCTAAAACCTTCCTTTTGATCTTCTGTTCTCTTACATGTTATGACTAAAGAATTTACTGCTTATGAACTAGCCAATCACACTGTCTCTCTTTTAAATTCCTTTGCCCTGACTAGCTGCTTGTTTCCACTCAAGGCTAGGACTATATACAACCAGCACTAGCCCATGAATGTACATTGAGAAAGACCTACTTACTGGACAGTACACAAAATCAACCTGTTAGAATTCTGCCCTCACTCCAGCTACATGACTGCACATCGCAGTTCAGGAGTTAAGCAAAGGGCCTTGCATCTTATATCATCAGTGTGCGCTGGCAACTATGTACACATGGCGTTTGGTCACACAATCTGCACCTTAAAGAGCCGTGACTCAGACACCCCACCTCTGTGTGTGTGTGTGGGGGGGTGTCTGCTCTCTTTCTGCTCTGTCTCTTCCCTACCATCTTTCCCTCTGCTCTCTGCACGTGCTCCTTCCCAGGCCTGGTTCTCTAGTACCCCAGCCCCCTCCTCCTCCCAATAAAGCTCTCTGTAACAACATGGTCATGGCCATGGCTTGTGACGTTTCCATATGGTAACCAGTACCGCTTATCATTCATTTCACAGCCTCCCTGTTGGTCTTCTCATCTGTGGCTGTTGGCCAGGGGGTTGAAGAAAGGAATGACACCTCAACCAGTAACTTAAGGAGTGGTCCATTTGCCAACTGACCACAAACAAAAATGTATTGAAAAATCAAATGGGCTCTCAACCACAGTGAAAAACATGTCCTCTAATCTCTGCCAATCTATTTTTCTAGGAGTCTCCAAAGATAATCATTCATTGCGACTAACCTTAATGACATCCATAATAACCCTGTTAAAGCTGTATTTGCTCCCTAATTAAATCCTTATGATTTAAACAAATTAAGAAAAGCCCAGTAAAATATCAAAAATGTCCTGCATAGAGAAGATACAACAAAAACTTGAGTCATCTAGACACTCCTGAGTCCGATGGCGATGGCTGTGTTTTTAGTTTTTCTATTGACTGCAGCACCCCTGTTCCTTCTCATTTTTTCCAGAATTCAACATCTCTAATTTTAAAAGGTTCTACAAGTGAACAGTGCCCTCCAGATATGTGGATTCAAATACCACCTTCTGACCAAATCTAACCTGAGTACTCTGCATGATGTAGGGGTCTGTAACCTCCTAATCCATTGACACCCTGTTACAGCAGGAAGACAGAATGATTTTGATGCTTATTAATGAGAGGGCCAGCTAAATATCATGACAGGCCCCTAGTAACTTAGTTAAGAACTGGGCTTCAGTTCCTGCATATGCTAGGCCTGGGCCAAACCCCTCCACCTACACAGGCAATAACCAAATAAGGACAAAGCCTGGGACTTGTCCAGACTTGCCCAAGAATGGAAAAGTTATAGCCTTAGGCCACCCCTCTAGCCCTAACCAATTAGAAACATACTTATATGACTGCTACTTGTGTAAGTCAATCCTAGGTAGAATGATCATACTGCTTTTAGAATTCCTTCAGCTGTGCTTAAAAGGAACTTACAGTCCCTCTTGGAGTTGTCAACATTTCGTACAGGTGAGCAACCCCACATGCATGTGGTATAATAAACGTTCTTGCTGATTGCATCGTGACTGGTGGGCTTTTGGGGACTTCTTGCAGACCCTAACAATAAATCTACAGGTCTCCCATCTCATTTTTTGTAAAATCATTCATTTAATTCTTTACATAAACAAGAAGACTAGAGAGTTTAGAATCTAGACCTGAATACTGTTGCAAAGAGCTGACAGACACATCCAACTCACTCTCTTCAACATTTCTGCAAAGAGCTGTCAGCTAGGATTCCAGCCACTACTTCTTCCTGCCCCATCCCCAGCTGCAAGTGATCTTGGGGGATACTAGGATAGGTAGGAAGTGGGAAGGTTTACCAAAAGGGGGACTTAATGATGAGCTTTGTCATCTATGATGGGGTAGGACTCTACAGATAGAGTAGTTTGGGGACCATCCACAGTCTTTGAGTAGCCCTTCACATAGCCTTGGTAAATAAGCTCACTAACCTCATTGGCTTGCCAAGTTGGACTTTGATGGAATTGTACTTTGATCTGTCTTTGATGCCCTATCTAGGGAAAGTAGATTTTTTTTTATTTTTATTTTTATTTTATTTTATTATTTTATTTTATTATATTTTATTTTATTTTATTTTATTTTATTTTTGGTTTTTCGAGACAGGGTTTCTCTGTGTAGCTTTGAGCCTTTTCCTGGAACTCACTTGGTAGTCCAGGTTGGCCTCGAACTCACAGAGATCGGCCTGCCTCTGCCTCCCGAGTGCTGGGATTAAAGGCGTGCACCACCACCGCCTGGCTGGGAAAGTAGATATTTATCATATCTTCCCATGAAAAGTTAACACAACAGCAAAGACACAGAGAGAAAATGGTTCAAGTAGTAGATATATGTGTTGTGTGGAGGACAGTTGGAGAACAAAGTCTGTAAAAATGCAAAGCAAGAGGCATATTTAGAGTTAATTACACCCCAACAAGAAGGTAAACAACTAAATGAGGCATTATACTGAAAACACCCACAGCATTAGGTTAGCTTTGACATTTCCCCTGAAGACACATTAACCTGGCCAGGAGAGAGGTGAAAAGGTCCTCGTCATCAGTGATCAGTAGAATAAATCAATCAGAAGCACAGTGGGAAGTCATCTTGCCTGGTAAGAATGGTTATCAAAAGGATACAAACTAAAACTGCTATCTAGTATATGGAAAAACTATTTGTGAGAATGTAAGTTAGTACACCCTTGTGGAAAACAGTATATAAGTGCAAAAAAAAAAAAAAAAAAAAAAAAAAAAAAACTAAATGTAGGATCCAGATGTGATGGCAAGTGCTTTTAAACCAAAGGAGGTAGAAGCAGGCAGATCTCTGTATTTGAGCTCACCTGGGTCCTTATAGCAAATTCTAGGCCAGCCAGGTCTATATAGTAAGACACTTTCACAAAACAACAACAAATAAAAAACAACCCTAAAACATAAAATTAGAACTACCATATAATTCAGTAAACTCATTACTGAATATATGTCCAAAGGAGATGAAATGTTGAAAAAACAATTATACTCCCATGTTCATCACTATCCATTATAATCAAGATATGAAGTCCATCCAGGGACTCATTAAGGAGTGAGTGGATGAAAAGAATGATGTATATACAAAATGGAACACTATTCAGCCTCAATTACCAAAAATCTTATCACTGAATCATAATGGGGATGAAACCAAGGACCAACGAATGAGTGGAATCAGGCAAGCAAAGACAGAAAAGAACACATCTTGTCACTCACACCTAGGACACAAAGTTGATCTAATAGAGCTGAGAAAAGGAACAGTGCTTACCAGAGGCTTGTAGGACAGGGGAAGTGATGGGAAATTGCCATTCACAGTCACATAAAACCCCATCACCATGGGATTATGAATTTTAATTGTCCAGAATACATACATACATAGAGACAGAAAGTAAGCAAGTGAATTCCTGGAGCCAAAGAGAGAAATAGACAAATGTCCACGGGGGCAAGAAATGGGAACTGGGGCTACTGCTAATGGAACTTAAGTGTGGGATGATGGAAGAGTTCTAGGGTTGACTCTGGCAATACCAGTACAACTCTACACAAGCACGAGTACATAGAACTGTAACTTCCTTTTAGAGGTGAGTTCTCACTGTGACACTATGCTGTTCTAGCTGACTTCAGCCTAATCAATGATCCTCCTGTCTCAGCCTTTCACAGTTGAATTATATACTTTAAACCCATGAATGATATGATATGTGAATTACGTTTCAATAAATCTGTTTTATGTGGTTGTCTTTTTTTTTTGTTTGCTTGTTTTGTTTTGTGAAAGAACAAGGTGGAAGATGAGGAGGAAGAGTTATAAAAGGGTAGGGTCAAGTAACAGAGATAAACAAGAGTGAGGCCTGGAATATTTACCTGATAAATTAAAGACGTGGCCCCCTTCGTTTGATTGGCATCAGCTCCCAACAGAAGCAAACACTCAACCATGATGCTGTTGTTCTGATCACAGGCTCTCTCCAGCATTGTGCTTTTTAACTCCTCATCCACAGCCAGTTTTGCAAAGCATTTGCAGCATAGATTGAGAAACTAGAAAGAATGGAAGCAAGGATTAGAGGCAGTTGGGGGAATAACATTTAGCTCATAGACATGGATACACTATACCTGCTCATCCTTTTGTTCCATGACGCTGGAAGACATCTGGTGGAATATTACCAGATCAAAAGAGTAGTGCAGTAGCAGCTTGGAGAAAGAGACTGACAATTCAAGTATTGCCAAGATTGTCTGTAATCCCTGAAAGAGGAGCAAAACTGATCACAGTAAGTAATATGAGCGATTATAAGTAAAATTAACTCAATGATATACAACAGTTTATATCTGGTATTTAATGCCTCCATTGCTCCTTCAACTAAGCAGAGAAAACTTGGGTTTGTACCTGGCAGTTGTAAGCCTTGAAACAATTGTAAATGCCCCACTCTCTTGCTACTAAGAAATACATTTAGAACAAAGAGAACAAACTCTAGCAAAGCAGGGAAAACACATTCCCTTCTAATCTGTCCATTAAAGATGCCTTTCTGAAGCCACACCCACAGGAGGAAAGCTAGCTGTCGCTCAGGATGAGAATAGCCAGTGGCACCTGGATCCAGCCATCTTTATTTCAGGAGCACACATTAGTTATCTCGAGTCCAGCACCTCTCCAGCCTTTTTGTGGTGGCTCTAGACTTCTACCTAGATATTTTCATTGGTTAACGTGGGGTGGTCAATTTTGTCATTTAAGTCTTCAATGACTTTAAGTCTTAAATGACAAAATTGAATGGGATTCATTAAAGATGCAAACTTGATTACCAAAAAATCCAAAACCAAGACAGAAGGTTTGAACTCTTCATTGGGCTAACATTTACTAAACAAATGAAGCATTTAATTTTGTTGGGGATAGCAGTCTCACTACTTTACGAGTCTCAAACTCCTAGGCTAAAGCAATTTTCCCTCCTCAGCTTCCAGAATAGCTAGATCTATGTGTACTTACACATCCAATAACAGTTTATTTTTGATTCCCTGTTGAATCAACCTTACACCATCTTACAGTCTTCATAAAGATGATTAGTATATATTTGCTTTATAGCTTGGTGGAAATGATTTCAAATCTCTATTTTAGGAAAATACAGTCAAAAAGCAAAATCCCTAGAGGCAAAGCAGCTCATGATAAGTCACAGAGAATGGCCATTTCTATGATAATAATAACTTGCATTTGTCCAAAATCTAAGTAAAAACAACAACAAAAAAAAAAAAAAAAAAAAAAAAAAAACCTCTGCTGCTTCAATTTCTTTAGCGTTTTATGGGAAGGACAGAAGGCAAGCAGATGCACTAATTTTCCAGATCTAATAATGAACACTGGATCTTTATAGTCAATGCAATTATCTGTGCCTTCTAGAATTAAAATACTGCAACATGATCGATAGTTTTAATTAACTAGAATATGCTATTGGTGTACAGTGAGAGGTACAAGTATACTGGTGGGGGACCCGTGTAAGCTCCTGCTTCCCCAGACTATACTCACTGTAGTTTGCAATTCAGCAACATCTTTAAAGCGCTGCAAACTGGAAACCAGAATTTTTGCCAGGAGGTGGCCTGTCCGTATGCAGAAATTCTTCTTTGTAATCAAGCATCCTGTCAGGTGTAAACCCAGGCATTGAATTTCTAGAATAAAAGAGAAGGGTAACAGTGGTAATTCTTAAAGCCTTAAAACTGGAGGAAAGAAATTAAAGACAGATAGCTAATAACTAATATTCCCAAGTTTCATCTGTACTGACCTTGGTCATCTGGATACATCTGCAAAGTGTGAAGCGTGGAGTCAACTGCCCCATGCAGGGACAACATCTCTAAGGCATCAGGAAGATGTGTCAGAGAAGATAGCACTTTCAATCCACATTTCTGAATCCCAGGATTCCCAATGAACTATAATCAAAAGGAGTTCAAGAATAGTTGTTGTCATAAATGAGGTTTTAATACACGTCCCAATTAAAACCAGCTACAGACTGGTAAAACATAATTCAAAGTCCTGGGATGCAGCTTAGATAGTAAGTGATTGCCTACCATGAAAAGCCCTAGATTTGATCCCCAGTATAACATCAAAAAACTGGACATGGTAGTACACATCTGTAAACCCAGCACTTGGGAGATGGAGGCAGGAGGGCCAGAAATTCAAGGTCATCCTCAGTTGCCTAGTGTGAAGCCAGTCTGGGATACATGAGACCCAGCCTCAAGAACAAAACATAAATGATGTGGTCAGATATAAATTACTATCCTCATTTTTGCCTTCTATATCACCGATGACGTGTATGCATCAAGAGTAAGCCTTTTAACCTTCAAGTGCTTGTTGTGTGTCACGTATTGTACTAACTACACATATTCCACAATAATCAATTAAATCCATGCTGACAGCATGGTCAAACATGCATTGGAGAAACGATAGCATCTTCAGTTCACGCTGCTGGAAAACTCGCTCTAGATATGCGTAAGATAGAAAGTTGGTATTGTGTCTCATCCTCTGGACAGTGGACCACTTCCAGCAGAGGCTGAGTTCACCTGGGTTAGAACCATTCAGCCCTACAGACTGCACATGACACAAATGAAACCAAACCAGTAATATTTTGTTGCAAAGCCATATACACAAAGCCATATACAGTTTTCAGCACTGTCTCTCGCCACAGGAAGCTCTAAGTGAGATTGACTCCAAGTGTCTCGTGGGTTTTATTTCGTTTCTTCCCTTCAAAGTGTGTCAAGCAATAGTTTTGTCAAACTTCAAAGATGTGTCGTTAAACTTAAATCACACAGCTCATGTATCAGGCTTACGCCTGGAATATTAATGTGTCTGCCTTAGAGACCTAGATTTTAATCACCACATTTTTTTTCTTTAACAGAATTTCCTCCAGTAATTTGAGATTTATGGACATCCTGATGGAATCTAGTTCTTCTTCAAGGACAAGCTACTCTTCGAGAAGAAAGAGGCAGCATACAAGCTGATAATCGCACCCCTCCACCCCCTTTTTCAACGCCAGCAGTATATCTCACCCTGGCCATCTCTATCTCTCCCTACCTGGACACTGCTCTTCCATCTTTACAATAGCATGACCATTCAACTTCCATGGTTTCTTTCAAAGACTACCACAGTGTCTTTCTTGGGACTTAATTTCACACAGAAACGTCATGCAAACACTTATTTCATGGTATCTCTATCCCCAAATTTAATTTCCCCCGCCACTGCTACAGGTCAACACTGAGATAGCTTCAAGCCAGATCACAAGCTCTGATGCAGCCTGCATGGCCACAGCCTCCAGCCTTCATCTGTCTGTAACCAGTCTATATAGGTTTTCACCCTTTCATCCACAGTCTCTCTGGTTGTCTATAGTTACCATTTTGTTCCCCACAGAGAGTGGGGACCTAACCGGCTTCTCTTTGTGCCTTGTCCTCCATCTCTAGCTGCTCAGCTTGTTGTCATTTCCTGTATCATTTACGCAAAACACTTTTGCCCTCCCCTTGTTGAGAATTTTGTTTTTCGATACCAGTAGCACCTCATTCTCTGTGTCTGAGTAGGAATACTGCATTATCTTTGCAGGCAATCAGAGACATGTTACATTCTGTGAATGTGAAGACCACAAAGAATGGAATGATATCAAGGATATCAACTCCAACACCGTAAGGAATTATTGCAGAAATACAAATGTGGTCTCGCCATGTGAAGGTAGAGATGCGTGGTGTTGTCTCGATGTCCTGCTCTCTAACACAACCTCCATGACACAGTGATATTAGGATCATAAAGAACTCTGTCCATGCAATCAACATGGACTGACATGCCAAACCAGGCCCAAATGCTCATCAGAAAGGAAACATGAACTAAAGCGAGGAAAAGTTTCCTTTTCCTTCACTTCTAACTTTATTAACAGGAAAGTCTACACCCACTGCCTCCACATTCTTGCTACCCTTTAATTTTATATAATCAGACTTCTCTCTTAACTACTCTGAATTAAAAGCATTCAAAGACAAAAGTTCCCTAACAACTTAATTACTGCCTTCCCACTCCTTGATTTCCAAGGACACAGTGCTCTACACCATGCTCAAACTCTAAAGTCAATTCATTTGTCCATCTTCTGTATCTCTTCCTGCAACTCTAAAGTGCACAAAATGCCTTTCTAAAAACTCCATTCAAAAGTGGGATCGGCACATTAACACAGCTGAATTGTACAAAAGCAACCACCACACTGGAAGGCAAAAAGCTGCAGGCCCTTGCCTCGAAGAATTTTTCATATACCTGAGGAATATTGGGAGCAGGAGAGGTGGTCTTCCCCCAAGGAAGAGCACACCAATCGGTTATCCAAACCAAATGATCTGCCCTGAAAACATACATACAAGTTATGTCATACAGACTGAGCAGGCTATATTTAAGAACATCTATAAATATATGCATGTAATAACAATTGATGAAAAAGGAGGCCATGATTTGGAATAAACCAAGGAGTATATGAGAAGATTTGGAAAGAGAAAAAGAAGGGGAAATTACATGTTTCTAATATAATCTCAAAAATAAAAGAAATAATTTAAAATTATTTATATTACATAAAAAGTAATTAGTAAAAAATGAAAAAATAATTTTGTGTCTCAAACATTTAATTATCACAAGTCTTATTGTGTAGACACACTACAGCTCTACACATCAGTGAAACAAAATGAGATGTACAGTTTTGAGCAGATAACGCAGAAACATGTTTAAACTCAGGCTGCAAGCCCGGATTTCTCCTTCTTTGACACAGGCATCTTATGATCACAAGTCCAAAGCCCAAAGTTCAGCATCTTCTCAAAAGACAAAAGAAGGGTTGCCCTGCTGAACTTGCTGTTTGGCTAACTGTGGCATCAATCTTGCTTGACAGGCAAAGCCAGCTTCCTGAGTGTGCCCCAGTTATTAGAAGGGACCCCGCCTTGGTTTCACATTCTGCTGACCTTGTCTTGAAATGCTTAATAATTTTCAAGCCAGCAAAGCTGTAATTTCATTTGATATTGAACTCTATGAACCATGTATTCAGTTCTGCTTCTAAACTGAAAAATGCATCATAAGCCAGGTACAAAATGACTCCCCTTATGCTTAATATCTTTTTTAAAATTATTATAGTATTTATTTGTATGCATGTGAATGCATGAATACATTTGTGTGTATGTATGGATATACCCCTCCCACATGGAAGTCAGAGTACCATTTGTGGGAGTAAATTCTCTCCTTCAACCATCTCTGACCCAGGGACTAAACTAAGGCCATCATACACTTGGTGACAGGTGCCTTTACTATTTTAGACATCTTGTCAGCCCTCATGTTTAATATCTCCACTCCTACCTAATTTTTAGACAATTATTGGTCCTTACAGTGTTGACTTCCCTTAACCTCTAACCTTTATAGACCCAGCTTAGCAAGTTGACTAACAACTTGCAACAGGAAATCTTTGTCCTCACAACAACAGAATTGTCAATGTGTGATCACAAGGGACAGTGTCTAAAGTATCTAATAACTAAAAAATAGGAGCATGTTATTTTGAACACTCAGGTAAATTTGAAAAAGATATATGTGTGTGATTACTATATATCATATGTATATGATATATATGATTACCATATATCATAACTGTACAATATTTACAAGCCCACTGTGGGCTTTCTTTCACTTCCCTACTACTTCATCTTGAAAACAGTATTTACCGTGTTACTATTCAAATGTGGATCATGATTAACTTATTAGTTCTTACTTAGCAAATGTTTTCCAAGAGTAAACTTTGGAGGTATCATTGGAAGGATGTCCACATGGATTAATTAGAAACACCCTCTTCCCTACACTCTACAACCTTCAAGTCTTTTTAGAGAATTTGCAAGTCACTGGTACGGCTTCATTACAGAGTTAGCCAGTCAGCTCAAGCTGAAGATGCCTAGACTGGACTCTTCTCACTATGAGTGAAGCAGACTCCACAGGCAAATGAAAGCAATTCCCTGGCCATGTGTGGTTTGGGTTTTGTTTCTCATTCTCCATATTCTCTTGTAGTTCTCATCTTCACTCTTGATAGAAAAAGATCCATGTAAAGATTTGTGACCCCATCCAAACAGGGAGAGAGCAGGTGATAAATAGAGTGTTCCTCTCATGATTCTCTTAAACAGCAAAATGTGACGACAGAAGAGATCCAACATTATATGGTTCCTATAGAGAGAGGTAAACTGATGAAACAAAACCTATGTTCATAAATATATAAGTCAAGAAAACTTCCCAGGGGGAAAAAAAGACTTGATATTTGGCTAGCTGGTATCAGAACTAGCATCAAGATATGCCTCAACAACATGACTGGGCATCAAAGGAAAGAATATTTCTGGCAACCAAGAGAAACTGTTAATGTAAAAATAAGGAAAAAAAGATGTAAGCTTGTCTCAGAATTCTCTACCAAGACACTCAACACTAGAACAATGCCTGCAGACATTCAGTCAAAGAAATAAAGCCCTCCATGTTTCACAGCCAACTAAATTAGTCTTTTCAAGAGTTCAAACACCGGGCTGGAGAAATGGCTCTCAGTGGTTAAGAGGACCAGAGTCCAGTTCCCAGTACCACTAGGCTTCAGGTGGCTCAGTCCAGCGCTGGGAGATCTGACACCCTCTTCTGGCCTTCTATGTCCTGCACACAGGTGTAGACACACGTGAATATACATAAGTAAAAAATAAATGCGCTATATAAATTTTAAGAGCTCACCTATAAAGGTACACAAAAATTCAAAACATCAAACAATAGGAAACATAACTTTAAGTTCTGTGTAAAGATGAATAGAAAAGCTAGCAAAAAAGACTTGATGCAAACTGAAGGAATAAAATGAAATCAAGCTTAGAAATCATGGGTCTAAAGCTGAATGGAAATGCTATATATTCTGTCAATGTAAAATTATTTCCCAAAAGTCAATGGGGAAACAGGTAGAGAGATAGAGATGTGACTACTCTTGTCCCTCAGTCTCTGTATCGAGAGGTCAAAATTCATTTAAAATCTGGTGGTGATAATGTTGACCTTCAGTGAGTTCATCCTGTGCCATGTGCCAATGTAACAGCCTACATGACAAGCTGTTCACTAGACCTGCTCGCTGTCTAATACGCTGGAGGGGTTAACTAAAGCATGGGCAGTGGGGTTGGGTTCAGACCAGAAAGAAAGTCTTGCATAGCAAAGGAACAAGAGCAAAAAAAAAATGTATAATCTACAATAATTGAGTGATGGAAGGGAGAAGACCCAAGGAACAAGGAAAATGCAGCCGATTCCATCAAAACATAAATGAAAAAAAAAACTGATACCTGGAGAATACCATCATGTTCATGGAAAATGTATAATTTTGACCTATCAGTCATTAGAAATGCCACCTGCTGCCTTTTAACCTCTACACAGAATGACCTAATTTGGAATCAGTATACTATATTTGTTTGTAATCTATAGATGGCCATTGTATAGTTAAACTGCGGTAAAACTCCTCAAATTTCATAGGCTGAAAAACAATAGGCTTAATTCTTGCTGACAAGACACATGTGTTTCCAGCAAGAAGGGTCTCCGCTCATCAACAGCACTTGAGTACCGCTACAAACAGAACCATCACTGGCAAACACTGCAGATCAGAGCACCTGGTAGTATGTTTTGAAAGATGGCTTACTCCCTGTCAACTGGGAGTAAAAATAACCTCTGTCTTCAACTCCTTCTTAAAATTAATCAATACTCAGAACACTATCTGACAAAATACCAATCCAAGGTCTCCATATGCTGAAGTTACAAGCACCAGCCATGCCAGACAGTGAGTGACCACTAGGCAAAACTTTAGCTCACTGGCATGTTTTCCTATTATAAATAATGTAACAACAAACATTTTTTTTTTTTTGGTTTTTAGAGACAGGGTTTCTCTGTATAGCTTTGGTGCCTGTCCTAGATCTTGCTCTGTAGACTAGGCTGGCCTCAAACTCACAGAGATCTGCGTGGCTCTACCTCCCGAGTGCTGGGATTAAAGGTGTACACCACTGCCGCCCAGCAACAACAAACATTCTTATCTAAAAACTTCATGTACATGCCCAAGTACATCTATATTATAATTTCTTAAAGTGGAATCATTGACCAGGAAATATGTCCATTTTTATTGTAATTGATATTGCCAATTTTTGCTTGTTTTTGTTGTCTCACTCTGTAGCAACTCTTTGTAACCCAGGCTGGCCTTGAACTTGTGGCAGTCCTCCAGCCTCAGCCTCCCAAGAGCTGATATTACAGGCATGAGACACCACAGCTAGTTGGTAAATTTCCTGGAAATATTCTTTTTCTTTTTTGAATCTACATCATGATTATAATCTATAACTGTGATTATAATTGAGAACTTTTACATGTGTACACAAATCAATTTCATTCTTTTACCGTTACATTCTATCCAGGTATTATGAATTTTGGCCCAAAGAACAAATATTCAGCTTCTGTGTTTTCCCCAAACGGCAGGGCATTAACTATGGTAACAGAAATCTCTGTGTGAATTATCTTTCCCTCAGTGTTGAGGAATATCATGTACCAGCTGCATATTTTTGCTTGTGTCTAATTCCTGAGCCAGCATCATATGAAACTAACCACACTTGCTCCAGTGACAATGTCACACCAGTGTGAGTACTAACATCTTACAAAACATTTGATTGTCCCGTTGGAATTAGGCCAAATGACTTATCCCTCCTTGTCAGCTCTCTTGCAAGTCTCCGTACAAATTGACTGTTTCATGTAAATCTTACACTTGCTTACCTAGTTTAAGAAACTGCTACTATAATTTTTATAAAAGCTTTCTAAATGCAGGTCAACATTGCTTTTAAAGTCTTCCATGAAGATCTACCTTCTTGTGTGTTCAACTCTTCTGTCTCTGAGTTTCACTTTTCTGCAAACCTTTTAATGTCACTTATGTGTAATTCCCTTTTGTGGGTTCTCTTTGTCCACCTTTTATTTAATACATATCTTAAATCTTAAACTGTCAATGTTTTGCTCTAAGTTTTTGCAAATCAGAAAGTCTTGACCTGGAACCATTTCATCAGAAGAATGGCCTTTACTTCACCGATGTGTCTCTGCAGACACATACGTGTAGACACACTAGCATATTGGGAGTCTACTTTGTTCCCCAGAAATAACAATAGACAAACAGGAACCTATAGAATAGATGACTGAGCATTGTGATCTGTGAACAGCTCTCAAGACCCAGCACAAGCAGAAGGCCAATTATCCACAAAAAGGTTACCTTCAGCTTGAATTATAATGTTCTGTTTTATATATCAAAGCCTTGGCTCACTTTAATAAATACTGTTCTTAGCCAGGTATGGCAGTGAACACCTTTAATCCCAGCACTCAGGAGGCAGAGACAGGCAGATTTCTGTGAGTTCTAGACCAGCCTGGCCTATGAAGCAAGTTCCAGAACAGCTAAGGCTGTTGCACAGAGAAACCCTGACTCAAAAAACCAGATAGATAGATAAATAGATAGATAGATAGATAGATAGATAGATAGAGAGATAGATAAATGATAGATAGACAGACTGATATTTTTCTTAGTCTTTGCTTTGATAAATAATGATTGACTCTCAGGTCATACTTAATTGATAGCTCTGTTGAGGTCACACTAATGATAATTCATCTTAGGACAGCCATGAAAATGTGCACAGGCATCTGAGAAGGTGGCCATGTTCTGTCTAGTGTGTCTCTGCTAGCTGAATCTTTTACAATAGGACTATAAAGGAAAGATGGCCCACCAGAGAGAAAAGGGCAGCCCAAGGCCTGACATCTAGACCTGGCTCTTGATGGTTGACCTTCTGGTTGAGCAAACTCAGGTAGAAGCTTGCATTAGTTAGCTGTGTACTTACCTTTCTCTTAGTACAAAACTCTTCACCCCAACATTCCTATCATCGCCCTGAGTTCTAACTACATGAATTCTAACTATCACCGGAAGCAAAGGAAAGGAAAAGAAAACTCAAAGCTCCACCTCCAGATCCCCAAATTTAATTGTCTACTTAATGGTATAAAGACAAAAAAACCCATGTTTAACATACCCTGTTCAGAGCTGCTAGAACCAGCTTGTGGATGTCCGTCCTGAGATACTGTCTTTTGAGCATGTTTAGTTTGCATTGAGAGTCATCCCTGGATTCTTCTGGTATTCCTAAATTCAAGAACAAACAAGTGATGTGTTTACTGACATGTATTTACATATATAAAGTGTGACCTAAAAGTAATCACTTTTAAAAGCATCAGTAATCATCTGACTATTAACTAGCTAGCTATTCTGCTTCAGGGTCAAGCCACAGTCACTCTAAGAGAAAGTACAGGGAGACAGCACAGAGGTTAAGAGGACTTTCCACTTTTCCAGAGGACCCAGACTCAGTTCACCAGTCCCAGGTCAGGCAGCTCACAACTGCTTGCCTCTTCTGGTGTCCACAGGCATTGTGTGTATATGGAACACTTTTTAAAAACTTGGGGACACAAGCATGCACATACATTTTGTTAAAGAAAACCTTTAACAAAAAAGAAAAAAGTATGTATTCAAAGTATATGTTTTGGACTAAAAGATTATTGTTGTTTTAATGAACAGGCATGGTTCTAAATGGCATTTGCTACTCTTTAAAAGTCCATCCACCTTCAATGGAATAAAATGTGAGTACTGAAAACTACAAAAGAATTTGTTAAATTGGGCATGGTGGCGCATGTGTTTAATCCCAGCACATGGGAGGCAGAAGCAGTCAATCACCATGAATTCGAAGCTAATCTGGTCTACATAGTGAGTACCAGGACAGCTAGGGCTACATAGTGAGACTCTGTCCCAAAAAACTAAAGTGTGTGTGGGAGACTGCTGATTATTGTTGGTTCATTTTACTAAATCTACAAAATTCAAAAATTAATAATAAAATTTTAAGTAAAATTATGTCTTAACTCTCATTGACGAATGGAAAATGATGATTCAATTCAAAACATGTAGATAGATGGTTCACTGCTTCTATTCAAAATACCATATTCAAAAACTAAAATTACTATGCCCAGTTCCTTCTTTGAAAACATTTGTCTCGCAATGAAAATGCTCTGAATTCTAAAACAAAAAACACCTGCACTGAAGGAAACAGTTGATATAGTAAGCTTTTATTTTATGGGGAATAGATATCAAGTTCAAAAAGGTTGGAACTTTATATAACAGCAACAAGAAAGTATTAGTGATACCCTACTTATCTCTCAAATTCATTCCCTTTGTATCCATCCCACCCACCCAAGTCTCATGGACTGCTGTAAACCAAATTACCCACATCTAGTCTCCCACCCAATCACCATATATAACACTACCACTGATATGAATTGCAAATGTCATCACAACACTACAGGATATTGGGCCTGACTCTTAATGCAAATTATTAAGGATACTTTATACAGTTCCAAATGTCATTCGTATTACTGCTTGATATCAGAGTTGTGTGGAACAAGCTCTTGACACCCTAATGGTGTATGTGTGTGTGTGTATGTGTGTATACATATACCTGAATATGTTATGAATATGCATATATACATGCGTGTATAATTTTAGAGTTATGAAAATAAATGTTTAAACATAGACTAATCAATAATCTAAAAAGTTTTAAAATTCATAGAGACATATATAATTAAAATTGGAAAACACATGTGTATTTGAAAATATTTAAAAGCAACAGCTAATCTGACTTACACTTATATATACACTTTCTTCAATCAAAAAGGATGTATTACTACTATATTGAAAGTAAATGAATAGGTTAAAAACAGTCCTCAATTCTTAGTAACAATGTGTTCTAAACATCAATGGGGTATTAAACACAAGCTCGCTTTTTATTATACAACTTTGGTTTTCTTCCCCAAACCCTTCATAAACATAATTACATTAGACTGGGAGGTGAGGAAGGATATATTTTTCTTAAAAGTTTAAAAAGAGGTTCCAAAGTTTTTAATCTAAGGTTTGACAAACAATAATATAATTCAGTAAGGTAATCAACAATTGTTTAGAAATTTTTAGAGCTTTAATTGCCTTTAATAAGCTTAATTGCCTTCCATGAAAAAGCACAATCACACAGCATTTTATTTAAGGTCCTTCACTTTCTACCTCCATCTACCCTCCCATGGCCATATCCTCCCGTGTGGCCTTCATTTACTCCAGACGATGTATATGTGTTGCTTCTGCCTGAAAGCTGTCCTTGACCTTTACCTAGCCCTTCAATTGTAGACCTCAAATCTCTGACCTACATATTCCTTTGAAGACAGTAGGTCCATCAATATTCTCCTATCTGCCCTCCATTTGTCTATAGCAGATCTTCCCACTAGGTGGTAATTAAGTGTTTGTCTGTCTACTGAAGTCCTATAACCCCAGTCTTGCTGTCCTTTCATCTATCACTCAACCCATTCAGAACAGGAGGGATGTAATGAACGTGTGTTGAAAGAACGTGGGGGCAGGTGCTTCAGTGGGAACTGAAGGACAAGCAAGGTGACAGCAAGCAATAAGGCTGGTGACTGATGGAAGGAGGTCATTGAAGTTAATGAGTAAGAATCACGTGGCTGTGCCCGAGCCGAGCTAACTTACCCCTGCAATCAAAGGCTGGGAATAAGGCAACAGAGGGGGATGAAAGAAAGTAATCCGTGTTAGCTTGGACTTAAACTTGGCTGACGCCAAGAGAAACAGCAAAGAAACATCAGAGACAAATTGTCCTTAGAGACAGAAGGCCCACTTTTTACACTGTTTATTTCTTATGTAAATTAATGATTAAATATTCTTATGAAGCTTTCTTACGAGTTAATCTCAGGGACTCATCTACATCACCCTTTCTCGTGAATTTTCCTTCTGGAAAGTTTGGAAGAAAGGCCTGCCAGGGGTTATCAGGATCCAGTTCTTTAAGCTTTGCCTAGAAAGCCAATGTTTCATGAAAACGCAAAGCTCCATTTAAATAGTGGTCTCTACAGACGATGGGTTCCGCGACTCACCTGGCACTACAAAATGGAGAATCGCTCGCAGCGCCTCCAGCTGCACTGGCAGAGATGTCTCGTGGGCTTTCATCACTGTTATTATTCTAGGGACCACTGCTGCCATGGTATCCAGGGAGGCGTTACTAGGAACAAAAATTGATGTATTTATTTTAAAAAGCACAATCTGGTTCATTTGTACGAACACGAACTGAAGCAAATGAGTAGAAACAGATCCGATGCGTTTTACCAGGAAAAGCCATAAGAAGTACATATAAACGCCTTTGAACTCAACCAAAATTTCAAGCGTTTAAATTCTGACCTCAAGAATTAGAATGGGGGATCCTTGTGATTAAGTTTTATGAAAATAACACCTTTCTTCTGATCAGTATGTGGATCACGGGCAACAGGCCTGAAAGACAGGGGTCACATTGCCATTTTCCAGAGGAAGAACCTGTTTGAAGGAGGAATCACCAAAATCCTTTTGCTAGAAAGAAGCAAAGCCAAGGCCAGGACCCCTGCATCATAGCAAAGTGCTTCATCGGACTTCTTACATATAATTGATCCATTTACATTAAACTCATGGCTTCTCCAAGGCATGTGTGCCTCTCTTTGTACCCAGGTGAGCAAATACGCCACTCTGGAAGGCAGCGTGGCTGATTGCCTCACACAGTGCCTTGTGAACTGAAACTCGTTGACACACTTCCGGCACCATCACAAGCAACACTTAAACATTTCAACCAGGTTTTTAAAAGCCATGTTTAAAGAAAAGAGATGCGACAGATGTGTTATATA
Organism: Peromyscus leucopus; assembly: GCF_004664715.2. Lineage (NCBI taxonomy): Eukaryota > Metazoa > Chordata > Mammalia > Rodentia > Cricetidae > Peromyscus > Peromyscus leucopus. The sequence continues at coordinate 12,735,447 of NC_051080.1, forward strand.
AGGAGAGATTAGCTGGGCTTGTGTTAAGGACAGTGTAACTCCACTCTTTGCAAGTCTGTAGATGTGCTGTGCACAATGTATGTTATGCACGTATAATAACACTATTGCCAGCAGCTAGGATTTATTGACAACTTAAAATACACTGGGCATTGTCCTAATCCTTCATGAAAGAAAATGAATAATAAATTCACTAAATAATAATCCTTCTGTCATAAACTCATGTCTTCTGTAACCTTTATTTAAACCTTTTATTTTATTTTTTCAGAGGAATCCTGAAGTTTAACCATTCAATAGTTGGCTCATATATTGGCCATAAAGCCATTTGACTTCCTCTGAGATAAAACCTCCATCTAGAAGGAAGCCAGTTGTGACCCTGTATGTTCTAAGAGGTAAAAACATCCCACCCTGAAGGAAAGCTCATTAAGAAAGCTTCAGGAACCCTGAAACTAGACCACATTCGTGAGGCTCCTCTATCCCCAAGTCTGTATAAGCTGTAAGGACTGCTGAACGACTCTCTCAGAGCAACCAGGATGCCTGAAAGAGATGGGACACCAGCTGCCTGGAAGAGTTTAGATCAACTGAGTCACTTGGAAAGGACGTCTCCAGTGTGCTGAGCTACCTGCAGGCCATGCTGTGTGCTCCAGGTTCCCAGATTTCTTGAGCTGTCACCCATGCTGGGGTGGGCTTTGGTGGTGCAGCTGTCTTTGAGTCATTTCTACTCCAGTAAGTAACTCTTCACCTGTATTCTTATGAGTAACCCCAATAAAACACATTAGTTCACCAAGTTGGACTTCGGTGGTATTCTAACTTGGTCTGCTGTAGAGTTCCTATCTTGAGTGAGCAGATGTTTGTTTATTTCTCCCTAGGAACAGTGTCCAACAACAATCCGAGACATCAAATCCATCTCAGCTGCAGCACCTGTACACTGGATGATGTGTACTCGTATGTTTTCTGTGTGGCTGCTTTCGATTTAAAATCCATCAAACAATGCCACAGATTCTGACTCAATAGAATGAGGAAAATATACTAAGCATATACTGCTGCTGGTGGGGACATCTGCCTGGAATTCAATTTTTGTCAGGTTGTGTAAGCCTCTAGTCCCCTCCTGCTACTTTCTACCACAGATAATAATATCTGGCCTCTCTTGTGCTGCAAACCAGACACACAGTGTCAACAAGGCTGGTCTTGAACCGAATGTGACGACAAGGGTCATTGGCAAAGGAATGAGAGGAAGCAGAGAAGCCAGCGTTAATTCAAATAAAAGAATAGTGATGAGTAATAAATACTGATAAATAAATAGTGCCTTAATGCTGAAAAGCAATAATTGCAAAATGCATGTTTTTTATAGTTTGTATATTCACATTTATACAGAAATTTGAAGAGCTGTTATCAGTTTTGCTGCATAATTATCATTTTCAAAAACAGTAACACCATCTATGAAACACAGAGGCAAACCTTCACCATATTTCTGCAGTCTCTGCTGATCTTTTTAATGCTTAGACAAAATAAGTGTGTGTGTATGTATGCTCATGAATGTGAAGTACCTTCCTTCAAACAGATGACTCAGCATCTTGCAGCCACTCTCTGCCACCTCAGGAACGTGGGCATGCTTCTGCATCAATTCTAAGACATTCAGGTACACTCCTTTTGCCAGCAGGATTTTCCTGAAATTAACTATAAAGTGTTTTTCAAGTTACTTATAGAAATGGAAGCAAACATTGGCAAAAACACATGTAAAATATTTCATTAGCTACTTAAAGATCATTAATAGCTGCCTATTTCTTAACAAATATGTCATTCGCTGTTTTTCATTTTTATTTATTCTTTACTGAAGTTTCTATTTAACTTTTTATTTACACAGTAGACTGGTGTTAATGTAATTAGTATATTAGAAATAAGAAAGAAGTATTTTGTAAGAAAATGCATATAAACAATACTCTCCACAATGAGAACGAAAATTAAATGTCCTTCTAATCTTTAAACTTCACAAATGACTAGACTTATATAGAACTAAGATTCATAAGTAGGATAGACATCAGTGTGGACTGGAGACACTTTGTATGCAGAGATACAGGCCATCCCTCCATTGGTGATGGGAGCCAGGGACAGGCCTGAGGAGAAGGGCTACAGGTATGTGGAGTGAGTGGCCAGAGCTTGCTGGTGATGGGAGTAGGGGAATGGCCTGGTCTGGAATGCCTCAACTACTTTGTACATCTCCTACAGTAGACTACGTATGCCATTTTCATGGATCCCATCATGCACCCAGTGGTAGATGGTGTTGATCATGCAGATGGCTTTCATAGAGTAACTCCTAAGTTTAGTGAACAACACAGTGGTCTTGAGAGCTGGTTTTACAGCATGTATACAGAAAACCTACATTGCAGGGAGACTGTCACATAGTAACCCTTTCTTTGCAGTGAAGTTCTTCACTAAACTCAAGCCCAGTGCCTTGAAGTATTTTGTATTAATTTTCTTAAAGCCATAATAGAAACATCAATTCCAACATTATAGACCAAAACCTAACATTTTTTTCAAAATGACAGAATGGGGTAACTTCAGAGGGTTCTAACTTGAGTTCTGGTTTTAAAAAGCCTTGTCACCCAGGCATGGTATATTCCTATAATCTCATCACTTGGGGGCCTGAGACAGAGGGATCAAGAGTTAGAGGATAACCTGGGCCACATAATAAGTTCAAGTCCAATCAGGACTAAATAGCGAGACGATTATCTCAAAAAAAGAAAAAACAAATTGTATTGTCAACCTCCCCTCCCAAAAAAAGGTAGAACAAAATACAAGAAGAAACACATTTTAAAATAAAACTAAAACCTGAGTAGTCACACATTCCAAGGTATCCAGAGCATCACACATTAAAATATGGTAATGGGTTTTCATAGTTTTTTCACAGTGCCTATATCCTAACCAAGGAGAAACACCACTGTGCATCATACTTCCCGGAAAGGCTTGTTCAAACACAGATTATTGAGTACCAACTCCAGAGCTTATGCTTGGGTTGGTCTGTGTAGAACTCAGAGATTTTTAGAGTTTCTATGTAATACTGCTAGTCCCCACAGAGCACATTTTCAGAATCCCAGCAAGGCAATGTGTAACTCAAAAATGGCAAACCTGACTGGGAGAAGGGTGGACATCATGAAGTCCCTGCAGAGTGTACAAAACAATTTCATGTTTTCCCATTCCTTGCAAAAGATTCTTGACCTTAATCTACTCCATTTTAGCAGAAAATTATCTGCTTTCAAAGGCAAATCACAAAATGCAAGCTCCTACAGTAGTTACCTTTACTGATTGCATATTCAACTTTTATACCAAATCCTCCTTCCCAGCTTAATTTTTTTTGTCTTAGCTAACTCAAGTACCACATTCTTTAGTTAGTCTTTGTGTCTGCCTTCTGCATTTGAGTTTAACCCATAAGCCTAGAATTTTTATTTAATTGGCATACCACACAAGCCTAGATTGTCCAGTCTCTAGTACATGATATAAGCTCAGTACATAGTAACTACATTAATTTAGCTGATTAATTAAATGAGGAAGTCATCACAAAAGACGTCTGGGCCTACACCTTCAAATCTCCATGGTTCCAAGACCCCAGTTTCTTCCTCTCTACTCCTTCTCCCTACTTCTTCCTCTTCTCCTTTTCCTTTTCTTTGAGATACAGTAGCCCAGGTTGGCACTGAATACACAATCCTCCTGCCTTAGCTTCTTGAGTGCTGGGATTGTAGACCTGTGTCACCATTCCTGTCAAGATCCTAGTTCTGTATATCAATCCAATCCTGCTGGAGGCGGGGAGGAGGGGGGACCGACCCCTCCCATCCCTCACCCTTCACATTCACTGTCCCAAGTGGCTTGCAGTATGAATTTGGTGGTGGGGCTGAGCAAGTAGGCTGCTCAAGATTTTCCTCCCTATTACACTAGAAATCCCAGGCTGTGCAAGGGCATCTAAGAACAGCCCATATAGCAGGTGGCCTGAAGCAGAGTGGGGAGCATTAAGGGCAGGAACTGATTCCAAACAGATGCCAAGCTGACTCACTATGACCTCAGAGGCCATAACCAAAGCAACCCCAAGGCAAAAAATTTTGATGACTGAGTGTGGGACCTAACAGAGTTTCCAAATTGTTAAGAACGGCAGCCCCATCACACTGCTGCTGCTTGGTGGCAAGCTTCACCTCCTCTGGGGCACTGTATGCAATGCATAGTGGCTTCAATGTAATTCCTGCCCAGACCTCCAGAGCTGCATGGGAACCTCCTTCGATGACTCAGTCCTGGGAGGGGCTCTGTCATCACTCAGGACATGGCTACTCCAAGCCTTTGTGTAATGTGCCACATTTATTTTTAAATAATTAATTTTGTTCTTTATCAATTTCACGCATGTATGTGATGCATTTGATTACTCTCTCCTTTTATTAAAATGCCACCAGAGAGATAGGTGAGAACCTAGAAAATATAAAGGAGACTTTTGCCCTCTTGACTTGACCTAAATGATAACCGGAGCAGCACACAGACGTCGTTATATCTGTGGTTTTCACTTGCCTGGCTCTGCTGTGAAAATCCGGTGCTCACACTACTGTGTCTCAGATTAATCTTTCATATTGTTTTTTTTTTTCTGTATCATTGCCTAAAAATACCCTGTAAAAGCTGCCAAGTCCTACTGCCTGATGACAAATGAGTTTTCCTGGCAAAGTTTCCTGTTTATGGGGTCAGGAATCTGGAACAGTTTGAGCCAGGACCTTAAAGCTTAAGCATCCTTTCCAAAGCATATGAGCCACTTCCTCTCTGTAAGTATGCACAATATAATACTCAAAAGGATAATACATAAATGACCATTTTCAAGAAAAACATTGTAACTATAAACATTTCGTTCTAGATAATTTTTTTTGAAAAATTTTTGAAATTTTTTTTTATTTTGAAATGGTGAATATCTCCATTAAATAGTCACACCCCTGTAAAGTTTATTTAAGAATATAACATGAATAAATATCTAATATAAAATGGGGGCAATCGTTTTTAGAGGTAAAAAAGGCCCTATAAGAGTTCCAAAAATTCTCATAGTATATAAGCTATACATCAATCAACAGAAACTGGTTCCATATATATATATTTACATATATAAATGTTTATATATACGTGTTATATATATGTATGTATATACAGATATATGAAAGCTACAAGCTATTAAAATGGCAATGAGAATAATAACAAATACATTTATTAATAAATGGATAAAAATATAAAATGTATTTAAAATGGATAAATATTCCAATTCCTGCAAATATATAGCACGTATGTCATAAGTACATTTGTAAAGGTCCAGAAGAATACATATCTAAAAGTGTTTATTCTTTATCCTTTATATAGCAACATACACACTTCAACTAGCTACATCTACATATTTAAAATTTCCAAATTTATAGGTTTTATAAGAAAAAAAGCACAAAATTGTTTCTCTGTATTAAAAGTCAGTTTCCCCCTTACCATTTTGTTCCAAGAGAGTGGACAGTGCATGCGAAGCTGCTTGGAAGACATCTTTGGAAGAAGAGTGCATCAGCATGGACAGCATCACTTCCCTGTGTGCGGGGAACCTTTCAAAGAGCCAACCACATCTCAGTTTGCAGTTCCCAGCTCTGGTGCTCACCCTGACTAGGAACTCTAACAGTGCAGGCATGGCAGCTGAGCTGTATCCCACCTCCACTTACAATAGAAGCATAAGTTGAACAACTCTGTATGTAAATGTTAGATTCAAGAGTATCAAACACTCAGGTTTCTGTGTCTTCAGAAGCCTATAAGCCGTACAGAAGACACAAGCTTTGTAGACATATAACTAGGGGTAGGCAGACAGCTACGATGTTGCTATGGAATCACACAGGGTGGACAAATAAACAGAGGTAGGTTACATCCCAGGAGGGATGGCTCAAACAGCACAGGCTTTCCCCATGCTTCTCAGAGCAGAGCACAAAGTAAACTATAGGCATTGCTTCCTTCTGGAGTTTTCCATTTAATATTTTGGACTACACTTTTTCTGTGAATAAATAAAAATGCACAACAATGTGACAACCAAACCATGACTCATGCAAGCCATATAAATGCCATACATTTTTTTTAATATAGTAGGTGCACAACATATAAAGAAAAGAATTAGAATGCACAGTGAGAGCTGTCAGTCACAAAGCAGGATGAGGGAAGGGATTGGCAGAGGAACAATAAACTAGCAGAAGGCAATCTTTAAAAAAAAACATGAGGTGCTAGGAAGAAAAATATGAAAGGAGGAAATGAGGGTAATGGAAAGAAATGCGGAAATAAATGCAGTGAAGAAACAGAGCAGATTTAAAAAACAGAGAAAATGAATGTTTTTTTTTTTCTAATGTATGTACTGGAAAGATCTCCAGAGTGCTGAGGACTATGTGTGCTGTGGATTAAGATGTATAAATCATGGCCTGAATCTGCCTGACCAGAAAGCTCCGGATCCTGATGTATCAGTTTTCAAAGGAGTCACTATCTCTTCTCCAGATGTTGAAGTAGCATCTGCTTCATTAATTCTCTCTTTTCCAGTAGCGGGCCATGATGCAAATGGGCCTCTCAGTGGACAGGTCCACACTGTTATGTCAGGTGAGGCCTGCAGAGGAGGTTTCTAACTGGACACAGACAACCTGCTGGCGGGTGGCACAGAACCCCAGTGGCTCTGGGAGTGTGCTCAGCTGGCATGAATTAACATGCATTTGTACCCAGTCGGGCAGAAAACTGAGGGACTCATTCTCCAGGATTCACACACAATTGAATGATTCATGATTCCAAATCCCTCAGTAGAAATTAAAGTGCTCTACACCTCAGTGGAGATTAAAATGCTGTGCACCTCACCAGGCACGGATTCACAGGCCTGTGGTTCCAGCATGGGCTACACTGGAAGACCCTGTCTTGTGGGAAAACTAGACAAAATTATATACCCACCACTAACATGCAGCAATGATAGTGCCTAAATGCTGACATGAAAAACTATCAACGCTAGTTTCTATGCCCTGGCTGAAAGAGAACCTAGGTTTTCTATAGCATCAAATAGAAGTACTGACTGGCCATCTTCGTCTCCAATCTTCTCATGTAAACTGTTCTGGTACATAAGGAGATTATTTAGTGCCCAGCATGCAGCCTCCTAGATCAGGAAGGAAGAAGAAAAATGTATCAAAACAGAAATGATTGGAAAGCCTGTTTTTAAAATCAGGGCAGTAGCTCCGGGTCTGACCTGTACATGTTTGTTCTTCCGATGGCGCATCAGGGCTTTATAGCAGGGTTCCAACCAGAATAGCTTCTCAGTGTCCTCCTCGTCATTGTTCTCCTGAGGCTCACTTCTTTCCTCCAAGTCTTGGTTTAAGAAGATGGTCTCAGCTTTAAAAAAAAATTAAGTATATATATCTTATACATGCATATTATTACCAAAAGCTTGAATAGCCAAGCCCAAGAGCAGCATCTGAATGTACTCAACAAAATGTTCTTTACCAACTGCCTTGGCTAATCATGAATCAATTTTTTAATATTTTATACATGCCATAACTCTTCTATCTCATAACAAGAGGATGTGGGTACCCACCACCCCAACAAACTAGAGTAAGGTCATCTGAAGTGATTGGCTGGTTCTTGGCATCCCACTTGAACATGGATGCCCACACTTGGTGCCATGAGAGCATCCTTAACTGGCAGGAAGGAAATTCTGATTTAATACTCAGCACTTAAAAAGAGAAAAGGGATTCCTGATTAGTAAAGTGACTTACTGAGGAGCGCTAGGCAGCTGAGGGCAGAGATCTGTAAGGCTGCATTCTCTGGATACCGCTGGACAGCTTTCACCACAAAGACATGTACTTCGTTTAACACCAGGATGTTGTAGAAATTACCTAAAGTTAAGTGAGACATTAGGTAAGCTCTCACCCATACAACTTAAAAGGCATTTACTTACATAGCAGTGTTTAAATCAATAAATCAATCTAACGGCATAACAGCATATAGTAAGTCAGTAAGTCAATCTTTTTGACATAATGGCATACATTAAATCAAAGTGACTTTTTGAAACTGGTTCCTACTGTTGTCTGCCTTATTAGATAATGCTAGTTGAGTAAGACCAAAGAAGCATGTGCTTAAGTCAGCTCTGACTCCTCACACCATGGTACAGAAACAAGTGGGCATCTCTTATATGTGGCACTATAGTATTGTGAGTCATCACAATGTTCTCAGGATCAGCCAGCTTACACAACTGTGTCCTTCTTGAAATGCAACCAACAAACATCTCACCATACAAAGGCACAGGCCAGCATGTGACCACTATGTTTCACTGGAAATGCTTTGCTGCTTTGCTATGTTTTTATCTTCAATTTAAGGTAAATTCTTTTTAAATATATTTTTAACTGAGACTGAAGCCAAAAAAAAATTATAGACACCTCTGGGTTACTATTTGCTCTTTTCATGTAATACAATGCTTAAGTCAGGGCAAATGTCCATCCTATCTCATCACATTAATGGTCTCCTAGCAATGAAGCCCACGCTCCTTTCTTCTAGTTCTTTGATGTGCAAAGTACATTAACTATCCCTGTCTAACTCATTCCACTGTACAACAACACAGCACAGAACTTACACTTCTTAACCAGGGCTCAGTGCCAACTGACTGACTCCTCCACTGTCTCCTCCTCTCCCCAGCCTCTGATAACTAAAAGAACGATGCACAAATCTGCATTCAAAGCCTAAGTTTCCCCTTCCTTGGCTACATGATCCAGAATGAGACACACATTGCTGAGCCAGAGACCCTCATGGAAATGTGGTGGTGATAACAATACTCCGCCATCCAAGAGCAAGCCACGAATCAAAGGTTTATATCTAATAAACATATATGTCTATGAAATTACTTTGGGACCTGTGAAAGTAAGGTGCAAACATATCATATCTAATAGTCTAAACATAGAATTTTAAATAATTGGTCATAAAGGAAAGAAATCAACCGATTGCTGTATACAAGAATATAACTCAAGTTTTAGAAATTCATTTTAACTGAATCTATCAAGGAGTTTTCCTAAAAGTTAAACCAATTTCTAAATTACACAGGGGACATAATGGTGATGGTGGACAATGAAAACGCAACTTTGTATAATGAAACAATAAAGAAAAGTTTTTTTTTTTAATGGCTGAATGATCCTTCTCAAAGTTAGAGTGATGAAAAGCTAAATCTCTATGACAGAAGCCTAAATTTTTATAAAATATTGCTGATGATTCTTTAGGAGAAAGGCCATCAGAGCCAGTCTTTAACAGTTAATGTGCTACCTTATCTGCCCTATCATTTAGTTGCTCTTTAGTTCATTATTCTCATCACAAAGATCTTGAGAACAATCCCCAAGGTGGTGATGTCATCAGGGGCACCACAAGAGCTGCAATGTGAGAGTAAGTGAGTCTATAGATACAGCAGGTGGGAAGTGTGACTTCTGAACTCTCTCCAAGGCAAAGGTCTGAACCTTCACATCATAAAGTGCACCTTGCCACTCCTGTGCTCTGACTCCTGACAAATGTTGACAGAGAGGCATCTGCAACGCAAGGCTTTGGGATGCTCAGATCTTGAGCTCCACAGAGGATACATTCACAGAAATATGAGCAAATGAGCCCTGGTGAATGCCAGTCTATAAGCATGGAAGCCAAGATTTTCACGGACCTCACATACTAGAGATATCAGATATGGAGTGGGAAAAAAAAAAAACAAACCAAAAATGCAATCAACGTTACCTGGCAGGTCCAAAAATAAGAGATTTATCAGAAATATATTTTTTAAATTAAATAAATCACCAAATTAAATTTGTTCTGGGAATAATGGCTTATTGTTTGAAAAAATCTATAGATTTAATTCCATAATACCGAAAGAAAAGGAGAAAAATCTTTGCATGCATTGTTTGGTATTTAATAAAATTCAATGCTCATTTGTGATTTTTTTCTTTAAAAAGGGACAGATGTTAAAGTAGAAGTAAGCAAGAAACAGAAGAATGTTCCTAACTTGATTTTTTTTTTAAAAAAAAGTCATAAAACAAGCTGATTTTGTCACTATGAAAATCACATGACACTCATTATTCTGGATGAGAGACTATTCAAAGTTCTATCCCTAAAATCAGGAAGAGGACAAGGATAGCGCCAAACACTGCTCCCATTCAGCATTGTGCTGGTGATTCTGGGTCAGGCAAGCAGGCAGGCAGAGAAGTGATGGACGTAATGAGTGGGATGGACGGATGCAGAGTGCCACTGTTCACAAACCATTAACTTACATAAGCTGCATAGATGTGCAAAAAAGTTGTCAGAATTTAAAAAAAAAAAAGACAGACAAAATCGTTCTCATTTCCTCATGCAGGCACAGTTCAGAGACATAATTTCAAAACAGATGCCAGTTACAATTATAATGAAAATTAAGCACCTAAAACAGTGAAGATATGTAAAACCTGCATAGGCTGTACAAAAGAAATGATAGTAGGGAGATGTCAGTTCTTCCTAAAATGATCCGTATACTTGTGTCATTTCTGTACAGATTCCATTATAGTTTTAAACTAGAAAAGTTAATTCTCAAATGTGTATGGAATAGTAACAAGCCAACGCAAAGCCTAGACATAAGACCTGTAGTGGGTAGCCATTCCAGCTTTGATCTGGAAGTTCCAACCCCCATTGAGGCATTGACAACTGTCACGCCTACAAGGCAGGGCCAAGGGAGGTGCCAAGAGACCTGAGATCTGGATGGGCCAGCGCGCTCTCTCGGTTCCTGGACCCTTGATGGTGGAGGTTGACCAAGCAGAGCTCCAGAGAACACCACTGGACTACGATACACCTTCCCAGACCCCAGGACCTACCTATCCCTTCATTTGAAAGTTATCTACTAAATAAATCTTCCTTTTAACTACCTGGAGTGGACTTAATAATTTCACCAATAAAGACCCAAGAAGAAGAATGAGTGGGCACTTGACTTAGTGTTTCAGACACCAGATCTTAGAGAACATCATAGAATGCTGAACCAAAGCAACAGAAAACCATTGGCAAACTCATATCCTCATTATGTATTCTAATGGGTTCCCAAAATGATGCCACAGTCTGGGTTCTATGATAGAATCACCTCAAACATAGATATGCAGGGTCTCTAGAGTGCACTGATTTGATTCTATGGAGTTTATATCCAAAGCAATATAGCCTGTCACATAGAATGAATGTGTGTGTGTGTGTATATATACATATATATAGACAGAGTTAAATATGTGGTTTATATATTATATATTTATATATTATGGTATATAAACAATATATTTATATATTGTAATACATCATTTATATATATAAACTGTTGAGCACAGGAAACATTTTCTAGCTCTGGTAAAACATAAACTCTTACGTTGGGTGATAAGATCTTTTTTGGCTTTCTGCTTCACGTGTTCCACATAATTTTTACTTACTCCTTTATAGTTAGCAACCGTAGTTTAAACATAGCCCAACAAAGAAGCTCTCCTGGAGATGACTTCAGAAAATAAATGCAGAGTTCTCATTAATACCACCTGTATATATTTTGTGTTCCTTTCATAATCATCTGCTACTTCACAATATTTCTACCCAGTGTTTATCAAGATGGTATTTATTCATTAGAATAGAATACATGGAAGTTACATGCATATACATAATATAGCTTGTGATAAAAAATTATATGTGAATTACAACTCACCTAAGGTAAGCCTATGGAGCAAGGAACAGCTCACTTCTTGAATTTTTTCATTGGCAGGGAATGCTTTCATGGCTTCCACCACAATATTGTAACACCTGACATTCCCACTCATGAGGACTTCAACATTGTTGCCTAAATTTAAAAAAAAAGAATCATAATTACTACAAGGGAATAAGCTTCTTCTTTCAAATATGCATACAAATGAGTATTACATAGATCTGTGTAATGGGTACAGATCCTTATGCAAATAGCACATCTATCAAATAGCTATAAAGATTGCATGTTGTTAGTTGCTAACACAACAGGATATAGAATTGAGCTTTGGGGTGACTATAAATTATTTTCATTTGGTTCCTTGTTTTAAAATTTTATAGTATCATTATTTTGGGAATTAACCTACCATTCTACCAAAAGCAATCTACAGATTTAGTGTAATTGCCATCAAAATTCCAACATAATTATTTACAAAAATTGTAAGAATGATCTTCAACTTCATATGGAAATACACAAAAAAGCAGACTAGCTACCAATCCTTAATAATAAAAGAACTACTGGAGATAACACCATCCTAGATTTCAAGTCTGTTACAGAGCTATAGTAATAAAATACCATGGTATTAGTATTAGCATAAAAACTGAAATGATCAATGGAATTGAGTTCAACACCCAGATATAAGTCCACACACATACAGATACCTGGTTTTTGATGAAGAAACCAAAAATGCACACTGGAAAAAACATGGCATTTTTAACAAATAGTACAGGTAAAACTGGATGGCTGCATACAAAAGAATGAAAACAGACCCCTATGGATCACCCCATCCAAAACTCAACACAAAATCAATCAGGATTTCAACATAAGACTGGATATCTTCAATCTGATAAAAGAGAAAATAGTAAATAGCCCTGAACTCACTGGCATAGAAAATGACTTTTTGAACAGTGTTATCATAAGAACAAAGAACAATTAATAAATGGGACCTCATGAAACTGAAAATCTGTATGGCAAAGAACACCACCATTTGGACAAAGTGACAGGGTAAAGAATAGAAAAAGATCTTTACTAACTATATATCCAAAAGAGGGTTAATAACTAAAATATATGAAGAACAAAGAAAAATCATGGCCATCAAAGGAACAAGCCAATTTAAAAATGGGGCACAGAACTATGCAGAGAATTCTCAAAAGATGAAACACAAATGGCCAAGAAACACTTAAAATGTTAAACATCCTTAGTTAACATAGAAATACAAAGTAAAAGTATTTTGAGATTCAATCTTACCCAGGTCAGAATGGCTATGATCAATAAAACAAACGAGACCACAACCTGGCAAAGATATGAGTAGGGGGAACACCTGTTCATTGCTGGTGGAAGTGCAAAGTTGTATGGTCACTATGGAAAGCAGTGTGGTAGCTCCTCAAAAAAGCTAAAAATAAATCTACCACAAGATCTATCTATACCACCCTTGGGTATATACCCAAAGGATTGTAAAATCCTACTACAGAAATACTTGCTCATCTATGTTCATTTCTGCTCTATTCATAATAGCCAGATACTGGAAATATCCAAATGTCCATCAACTGATGAATGGATAATGAAAACATAGTACACCTACACAATGGATTATTATTATTCAGCTCTTTATAAACTTGAAATTATGAAAATTTCAGGCAAATGGATGGAGCTAGAATAAATCATCCTCAGTGAGGTAACTCAAACCCAGAAAAAGACTAATACTGCATTTCTCTTATATGCAGATTTTTAACTTTCAAGCTTTTGATACACATGTTATAATTGGGATAAGAGTTGGGTAACTAGAAAGGAACTACTGGGGAGAAGTAGTTCTCCAAGCAAGGAAAAATATAATCTAGTGCCATGTAGTAATAAAGTAGAAACTAAAGTGAAAGATTAAGTAGGGAAGGGATGGAAGAGAAAGGTAAAACAGAGAATACAGAAAGGACAATTAACACTTTGAAAAATCATAAGGAAACATACTATAGACTCTTCCATATTTATAAAAAGAATCTAAATGGAATTGTCAAATAATAGATGAGACAGTGCCTCAACTAAATATCTTATTGCCAAGAAGTAAAACCTCCAGTGCCAGAAATGGGTTACATATAGTTGAGTCATTGACCAAAGGGTCTCATGGAATTCCCCCCAGACATCATAGGCTGCTGTCAAGGTTATTGGTTGCTCTCTACAACCTGATGGTAAGGCCCTGTTGCTGAAGACAACACTTACTTACGCCATTAAACATGGAGAAGTTGAGAAAGTTCCTAACTAGAAACTTTATCTCTACTGACTGGCATTCATGGTAACAGAAGTCACTCTGCATGCTACCAGAGAAAAAAGATAACCATCAAAATCACCCAAGTACAAACCCTGCAACCTACAGTGACCTATCTGCATGATATATGCATGTTATGAGAGTAACCAATCACTTCGTTTAAAAATTAGATTTCAGACCCACTCCTTGAGATTAAACCCATACCTGACACTGCTAAAGAGGCCAAGAATCTCAGATTAGATAGATCATGGGCCTAAGGGCAAACCTAATACTATTATTCTGCTATGAAACATAGCAACCAAGTGATTCCTAATGACATACTGTATACCCATAAACCAATGTCTCATTCATCACTCATCAGAGAACCTTCTTCTTGTTGTGGAAGAAGGCCATTAACACAGAGACCTACATTTAAACAATGCACAGAGAGTGACTTTGAAGCACTCAGTTTGTCCTTCTTATGAATACCTTTGCTATGATTAAACATCATGACCAAAAGCAAGTTGGAGGAAAAAAAAAGGATTTATTTGACTTATACCTCCATACTATAGTCCATGAATGAAGGAAGTCAGGACAGGAACTCGAAAAGGGATGGAACCTGGGCAAGAGGCCATTGAGGGGTCCTGCTTACTGGCTTGCTCATCATGGCTTTCTCATAAAACCCAGGACAGCCAGCCTAGGGATGGCACTACCCACAATGGGCTGGGCCCTCATCCATCAATCACTAACTAATAAAATGCTCTATAGTATGGTTTATACAATATATTTTGATCATGTTTCTCCAACTCCCAACTCCTACCAGAACCTCCCTACCTTCCTACCCACCCAACTTTATGTTCCTTCTCTCTTTCAAAAAATCCTAATAAAAGCAAAAATCAAAACAAAAAAAGCAAATGACCAATAAGACCAAAAATGTCAAAACACAAAGTCCACAAGCATAAAGCTTGTTTTGTGTTGGCCAAATACTACTTTCTGGGCATGAGGCCTCTCCTCAAGTGTTGTCCATATACCCAGTGACATTCCACATGATCAAAATATATTGTGTGTAAAAATGTTTTATACACATAATTTAAGACAAAGAAAGTAAAAATTGAGGGTTTTGTACAAATCTAAAAACAGTCGTATATATGTCAAATAAATGAGCTCAGAGGCCTACTTCCTGGTTCGAACATTGATTATGGTTTTTGCAATGTCTTTTCCTCACCCAAAGGAAAAAAAACCCTCAAGATTGTGTCATACATTAGAACAGTGAAAATACACTTGGATCTATTTCCTCCATCCTAGAGGAGGAGCCAGCAAAGAGGCAGAAATCTTGAACTTCCTGGAGATGGCAGATTGGAGGAGGACAGATAACTACAAAGACAAAGCGCATGAGCAAGGGGCTGACAGGAGTCAGAGGAGAGGGAAGAAAGGAGCCATGGGGGGAAGCTGCTGGGAACCTGTGGGGGGAGACACTTCTGTTTCTGAATGTGATATTAGCCACTCACCAAACAGATAAACATCTCTCCATCAAAGATTTGTCCTAGCATAGCTAAAACCATTTGTAAAAGAAAAATACATTTTAATGTTTAAATGGAATTGTAAAACCACCAAAATAGTTTCTAAAATTGCAAAAATGAAAAGAAGTGGCCTGATAAAATGCCTTTGCTGTAGAACTGGCGTTAAAGCCCTCTTGATTCCTCATTGTTAACTGCTGCTTGCTTTGACCTTTGTGTTATGAATCAACACATTTTAACTGGATTATGTCATGAGTGGGTGGAAGACAATGGATTCCAAAAGCAATCGGCCCAAAATAAATGAATAATGAACAGAGCCCAGGAAAAGTGTGAGGCAGAAAATAGCCGTCTTGCTGGCAATGATGTGTCAGAGAAATGTAAAGTATGGCACTCTGCTTCGGGATTAGCATTTAGCCCCATCCTCTGTGGAATGCTTGATTTCCTGTAGATAAGAAAATGCTATGTTTTTATGAACATAATCAAGAGGCAATTTTTCCCAAGAGCATTTGCTTTTTGACCCAGCTGCAATGAAGTCTCAAGCTGCTGTACCTGAAATCATACATGTACACCATATGGGTATTGTGTGTATACTGTATCTACATTGTATGTGTATTATATGTAACATAATACATATATATTATATACATGTATGGAAAATTCATATTGTACCACAGTGTTAATGGTTTTTTTTCCATCACAGGCAATTTATTTTGTTCTATTCATTCACAGTTAACACAGAAAATACTTGGAAACATTTCCATATAATGTTTGACACAGAAATCATCAAATAGAAGTATACAATGTTGACAGGAGGCAGTACATTTATAATTTATAACCCCAAATGTATTTATAAATTAGAAATGGAAAGATCTACAAATGAAATTATGAAGTTTCACCAAAGTCATTTAATCTGTCAGTTTCTCATTCATTTTTATGTCTTAATAATATTCTATTGTATGAATAAGCCACATTTTATTTCTCTCCAGTATTTGATAGCTATTGGTTTTGTAATAAATATACATACCAAGTATTAGTTTATATTCTTCACACTAAATTACTAACTTAATACAAAAGAACTTTACTTGTATGAAGATAAAAACACTACTATTAAATGTATGTTTATATCTGGCTCAAATCACACAGAGAAATGTGAAGTGCTAGTGTGCACTTATAAGACAGAATCTGAAGCACATTGCAGCCCATTGGTAATCACTGGTAGTGTTTACAGCAAATTATGTCTTCTAATTTCTGCTTTTTTGAAGTAGTTAAATTTAAAAGCATCAATAAATGTTAGTCAAAAATCAAAACAGAGTTCAAACCTACTATATGGTTATTTTGGCCACTCAAAACCTCACACTGTTAGGCAATGGTGACAACACATGCCTTTAATCCCAGCACTCAGGAGGCAGAGGTAGGCACATCTCTCTGTGAGTTCGAGGCCAGCCTGGTCTACAGAGTTAATTCCAGTACAGCCAGAGAAACTTTATCTTGAAAAAACAAACAAACAAAACAAACAAACAAAAACAAAAAACCTCATACCATGTCTGCACCCTCACCCACTTACCTTTATCATGCCTTTCCCCTGCCTCTGTCAGAGAAACTCCTGCAGGTACTTAGAGATATGCATGCCCGTGCATGCATACACACACAGACTTGCACACACACACACACACACACACACACACACACACACACACACACACAAGCTTATGTGCACAAACTCATGCACATTTATACGCAGATGCACGTACACACAGCACACACTCACACTCATGCACACATGCATGTACCCACTCACACACATGCATTCACATTTACACACAGGTACACACACATATACACTCACCACATGTACACATTTATGTGTACACTCACCCATGCTAGCTCATATGCACAAACATACACACGTATACACACACATACATGTTCACAAAGTACAGACTGGCATACATTCATGCACATACACCTAATCACATTCATACATGCATGCACACATTCATATATACACTCACACAGGAACATACACATTTACTCACACACACATGCGCACACACACACACACACACACACACACACACATATGCACACGCTCATAAAATCAGAGTTTTCTGAGTGGCTTTCCATCACTCTGCTCCATATCTTTTTTTGTTTTGTTTTTTCAGTCCTGAAGATTCACTTTAAAGCCTCACGAAATGCAAGCACTCAGTTGGCCAATGAACTGCATCTTCAGTACTTATTTTATTTTATTTTATTTTATTTTATTTTATTTTATTTTATTTTATTTTATTTTATTTTATTTTATTTTGAGACATGCTCATTATAAGTTGTCCAGGCAGACCTTGAATGCAGCCTCCTGAATGTAGTGGAGATTTCAGACTTGAGCTATAGGTCTAATCGACACCACATATTATGTTCCTAATGTCCAGCCCCTAAACATTTCCCTGTATTCAATTCTACTGCACACCTCCTTAGATGCTAAGTTCTCAGTGTTCAAGACACTTCAAGAGCTCTGGCCTTGGTCTCTGTATTCTCACAACCACAGGAATTCTGCGTTAGGATGCCTGGCCCTGCCTGGGATCATATCTGTGTTTCCTACTGTATCATGAACTCAGAAGAGGCAAGGCACACATTGATGCTTCCCACTACTGTTTCCCAAGCTCTAAGCCTAGAACTGGAGGCAGCAATAGCATGAATAAATATAAATTAATTAAATGAATCAGTGAATAAAGAAGCTTATGATCCACAAGTGTGGTGATATTTCGTTTGTCATCTAAGAAATAAAACTTGCTTGAAGATCAGAGTGTGGAGCTAAGCCACTAGTTAGCTATAGAGGCCAGGCAGCAGGGGCAGACATCTTTAATCCCAGCACTTGGGAGGCAGAGGCAGAAGGGATCTCTGTGAGTTCAAGGCCATCCTGGGCTACACAAGACTGCTCCAGTCTAAAAGAGAAACAAGAGCCAGGCAGTGGTGACACATGTCTTTGATTCCAGCACTTGGGATCTCACGCCTTTAATCCCAGCACTAGGGAGGTGGAGACAGGAAGTGATATGGCTGGGCAGAGAGAGGAATATAAGGTGGAAGGAGACAGGAGCGCAGTCTCTTTCAGGCTGAGGAGTTGCCCAGGTAAGAGGTGGTGCCTGTGGCTTGCTCCTTTGTCTCTCTGATCTTTCAGCATCTACCCCTATATCTGACTCTGGGTTTTTATTATTAAGACCAATTAGAATTCACACTACACACACACACACACACACACACACACACACAAATCCAAAAGGGACTCATTGCAGCTCTGCACATGCAAATCAGAAAGCGTGCAGAGAGGGTACTCACAAGGAACCGCCAGGGAATGCAAGCAGGAGAGCACATGAAACACAATGTCCCTGTCCCCTTTGAAGTTGCTGAGTGTGGTCAGCAGCACCATGTAGTCTTTGCTCTCAACGAACTCCATCAGGTGTTCCTCGGAGACTAAACAGAAGGGGAGAGAAAACACATTCACATGCTTTAAGATGACAAGAAACTGTAACTCTTGAAAAATGCATTTATACGTACAAAGCATTCACAAAGACAATATACTTAATAAAAAAAAATGTGTCTCTGCCCCACAGGCAGAGGAATTTAAAACATGAAATCAGCCGGGCAGTGGTGGCGCACGCCTTTAATCCCAGCACTAGGGAGGCAGAGGCAGGCGGATCTTTGTGAGTTCGAGGCCAGCCTGGTCTACAGAGCGAGATCCGGGAAAGGTGCAAAGCTACACAGAGAAACCCTGTCTTGAAAAACCAAAAATAAATAAATAAATAAAAATAAAACATGAAATCAGTTTGAAACTTAATTTGAAGAGTTCTGTTCTGAACTGGTTATATCATCTTCTGAAATGAGAAATTATCAGGAACCCAATAATTCTCAGGGAAAAAAAAGAGACATATTTACAATTTCTTTGAGGGAAGTCTACAGCAACCTAACACGTACAATAAAGATGATGTACTGGAAGGAATATTCTATGATTCTGATGGTTGATAATAACGATGGTCCATCAGGATAAACATCCTAGGAGTCTTACCCACTGCTAATAAAGATGACCCTTTGGGATGAGCTACTATGATTTTGGCTACTGATAATAAAGATGTCTCATTAGAAATGAATATGAGTGACCTGCTGATTATGACTAGGTTTTCTATTTTACTTTTTAAAAAGTTATTTGTATTGTGTGTGCCTGTTTGTCAGTATGTACAGCACATGCCTGAACTACCCAAGGAAGTCAGAAGAGGTAGTTGGATCACCTGAAGTCACAGGTGATTATAAGAAACACTGTGTAGGTGCTGGACTTGACCCTGGGTCCTCTGCAGGAGCAGCTATTGCCATCTCTCCAGTCCCTATTTTTGGTATTTAAAACCTAGGGATTTGTGGTTGATGGCTAAAGGGAGACACAGCTCAGCATTGCAGTTCAAAACTTCTTAACTGCAGCAAATGGCAAGTGATTAGACTTTAAAATACTCTGTCTTAATGGTTTTCCATGAGAGCTCAAAAGCCGTAATTCATTTTTTTTTAGGTGAGATTACCTTTTAAAATTGACATCCTTTCATAATCAGGGTATGTTGAGTTCCATTTGGAGTCATTTTATTAAGTGGGAACTTAAAAAAAGGTTTAAAAATCCAGTCTGTTAGGTTGAGAATGGTACTAACAAAACGTTAGAAAATTCAGCTCTTTATGAGCAACCTTCATTGTTTTCAATTGTATACTAGCCTATCCATGTAAGGTAATATGAAACTGGTTAGATTTGTTCAATTATTGGCAGATACCAGGGGATGTTTACATTTAATAGTGTAGTTTCCACAATGTCATTTTAATTTTTGATAAGCATCTTTATTAACTAACTTTTCAAGATTAACTTTATTAACTAATTACTGTCTCAGGGAACTTGATACTCCTGAAAAAATTCAAAAATTGTTTTCTTCTTATACTTATAAAATATATAACAACATAATATAACCCTAAGTATTAATGAACGTTGGATTAAGATTTTCCTGTTTAGCCATCATTAGTCTGTGTCTATCTGTCCTGGAAGGACACAGCACTTATGAGAGCATAGTGACAGTCTCTTTCATGCGTAAGAACTTGCCCAAACAGAAATACAGAGTACAGGCCCTGTGAGACAACAAATTTTAAGTGGTATCCTTTAATTCTTATCAAAGCTTAGGTGCAAGATGTAACACAGAGAAGGCAGCCCGAGACACATGAAGTTCTCATGCTCTTCATAGGCAGTGAACTCTCCTCTACAAAGCCTGACCATCAAAGAGCTGGGTCCCAAACCAGTAGCAACCACTGTGTGCTAACTAACTGTTCACCCCGGACAACTTGTTCATTTCTCCAACCCATTTCCTCATCCAGTCAGTAAGAGGATTGGACAAAACCAGCTCCAGCAGTGTGCAATCATTTGTTATCAGTTTCTGAGGCTGCTGTGAAACTGCCGTGGTTCGCAAGGACACTCTGCCTGCACCCTGCTCTCTAGGCAGAGCCTGTAGCCATTTCAGGTTTGACGAGATTCAAAATCATAACCCCATTTTAACACGTACTTGACTTCATAGTTTTCTTTTTCCTCCTTAACACCCATACAACCCAGTTTGCAAAGTGGACCTCGAGCCCAGTTATGCAATGGAAGGAAGTCTACGATAACCACATGATTTATAACCTGTGAGTGAAATTCACACCACAGGAAGAAGCAATGTTACCAAACTAAGAGACTAACAAAGCTTGTTTCACTTTGTAAATACTATGATTGTAGATAATATTTTTGTCTCATTAATTATATCCAACTTTTCCCAGTACAGGCCATTCTTCTTATAAATACCTCAAAATAAAGAATTAACACTTTTGAATACCTCTCTCAAACAGCACATGTAAAGCCTTGCATCCAAGTTTCTGAACTTCATCATTGGCTGAATATGTGTGCATGGCATCAAAAATTAACAAGAAAACATCACATTCTTCTTCCAGTATCAGCAAAGTGATTTTACCTAATTTGAAGAAAACAATATGCTGTAAGTAAATCGTTGTTTTTAGCAGTGGATACATTAATTTTTGCATGAGGCCTATGAATGTTTTATGGACTTTTATTTTTGGTAGACCATTTCATTGTCCCAAATGTTATCCATAGCAAATTCTTTCCAAGTGAAATAAATTCACAACCACTTTACTGTTATGGGATCTCTTTCTGTATGCTGTGAATATGTGTGGCTCCCATTGAGTAACAAATAAAGCTGTTTTGGCCTATGGCAGGAAAGCTTACTGCCAGGCAGGAAATCCAAGCAGAGATACAGAGAGAAAAGGGGCAGAGACAGGAGAGACATGAACCTGCTGCCCAAGGAACAACAAGATGTCAGCAGACCAGTCACATCACAGCCACATGGCAACACATAGATTAATAGAAATGGGTTAAGTTCTAAGAGCTATCTAGTGAGAATCTTGAGCCATAGGCCATACAGTTTGTAATTAATATATGCCTCCATGTAATTATTTTCTAAGCTGCTGCAGGACCATGGGTGGGAGAGATTCGTCTGGACTGTTGGGCAAGGCAGGATGAGAGAAGTTTCCATCTACACTTTACTACATATTTATAATTTTTGGCACACCACACCACACACACAAAGCCTAGGCCTCATATCTTATAATCTTGAAATACATTCTTATCTTCCCCTTGACCATTACCATCTATTTTTTTTTTCCAGAGAGGAGGACCGAACACAGGGCCTTGAACCCAGGGCCTTGCGCTTGCTAGGTAGGCACTCTACCGCGGAGCTAACTCCCCAGCAACCATTACCATCTAAATATTCTGTGGGTACCCTGAACTGACCCTACTTTTTCTCCTGATCATCATCAATGAAACCATCATCTAACAACCACTCAAGAAAAATTTCCCAGTCGTTATCCTTCCAAATTCCCTCTCTCTTCCATTTTCAATGAGCCAACTCATTTCATCAAGAGCCAAACCATTCAAGTGTTAGCTCTTAAATACTCAAAAACTCTCTCTGAAGAAGTTAGTTCAGCTTTCCTAGCCTACCCAGGACCTCTTCCCATCTCCCTAAGAATGCAGAAATAGTTGCTTAATTGCTCTGCTTCTTCCCAACTTCTACCTAACTATTGATAGTTGACTCCCTGCATTGTATTTCTAAAACCTAAATGTGATCCTCGAAGTCCTTTGTTGGACTCTTCTAAGTCCTTCTCTCACTCCTAAGTACATCAAACCAGATCCTTTACATATCCTACTATATCAGTGTCCTGAGCCCATGCCTAACTCAAGTCTGGATATGCTATACCCATTGCTCTTTTAAATCCTTCCCCCAATGTCTCTTTGAACTTGCATTAGAACAGCACTTTCCTGCCCCAATGTAAGGTGGAGCACAAATAACATCCATTCTGTCTACAAAAGTAACTGTCATGGAATAGGGGTGGTAGCAACAAACACAGTTTTTTCTAGGTTTGTGTGTGTGTGCATGTGACAATGGAAACTAAACTCAGAGCATACATGCTAAGTCGGGGCTCTACTACTAAGCTAAATTCTGAGCCTCATAGTGATTGTTTTTCTCATACAAAGGTGTCAGTCACTAGTTGATTCTCTTCATTATAACACATTGAATCAGCCTCACAAGATAGGTCCAAACCCCAATTCAAGAATCAAAAAACAGAGGCATAAAGAGATTAAGTAATCCAAGTGACTTTGCCAAGTGCTCAATAGCTAATTGGAGGCCGAGCTGAATTAAAAATTAAAAGGTCAGCCAGGTGGACTGGTTTACAGTGGTAACCCCAGCATCTGGCCTGTGGAGTGCTGAGACGGGAAGACTGTGAGTTCCAAACAAACCTGGGCTGCAGAGAGAGTCCAAGGCCAGTCTGCACTCTGAAGGGAGACACTTAATCAAAAGTCAGATTGCACTCAAGCAATTTTAGACTGGTCACTTACATTTGTAATCCCCACATGGGACTTTAGCTGTTATCTGCACTGTGGCAAGTTTCATTGTATTTCTCTTAGTTTTCTCACTACCCTCCAACTGTTTCTCTCAATGCATTATCCCATCTGCCTAGGCAGCCCTAGCCACATAGGTTTATTTAAATTCAAAGTGAATGATAAAAATTAAATAAAACTGGGCTGGAGAGATGGCTCAGTGGTTAAGAGCACTGACTGCTCTTCCAGGGGTCCTGAGTTCAATTCCCAGCAACCACATGGTGGCTCACAATCACCTGTAATGAGATCTGGTGCCCTCTTCTGGCCTGCAGGGACACATACAGGCAGAATACTGCATACATAATAAATAAATCTTAAGAAAAAAATTAAATAAAACCAAAGTCCAGTTTTTTCCCTGTCAAATGTTCAACCGTTGTGTAGAGCTGCTTGCTCGGACCCTGGGCCACGCATGGACTATTTCCACCACTGCGGAAGGGCCACCGGGGCTAGTGCTCAATTGTGACAAATGAAAATGAGGCAAGGAAAAATTGAAGTTCCTAAGGATAAGGCTTAAATAATTGAATCAAAGGCTCTTTAGGACTCTCCTGTCCGCTGTCCTCTTTGCCCCGGTCCTTCCTTACACCTTCTCTCTCCTGAGAGTCTTCATTAGCATGATTAATTAGGACTCTGATGTCTCACACTCCCTATGCAACCTCCCTTCTGTCTTCTAAGGCCTCTGAAGCTGTGCACACCACATGAAATTCTCTTGACCTCCACATGACCTCCCATTCATTGAACAAAACTCCCAGTCATTCCGGAGTATGTCTTTGACAATCATGGCCCATCTATCAGGGCAATGATCACAACTATCACATCATCTCAAAATCTCATCTTGGGTCTGTTCCTCTCTTGGCAGAAGTCACCTGAGGGAGAGAGTCTGGTGTGTGGAGTCACATGCTGGTTGTGTCACTCACTTGGTGGCTGAGGTCACCTCTCCGCTCATCAGTGTTTCTCACCCAGAAAGATAAGGAAAATGCCTATCTGGGGTGACATAGGTTTTGAAAGCTTGTAAAGCATGTTACATCTAGCAAACACTCAAGAAACACTGCTACCCGCTTTATCAAAGACAAACTGCAGAAAAGACTTGGAGGGTGTACACAGAAAAGGCTACCAGGAGTGTGAATTATGGAAGCAGATTTTGGAAGCCAGGTTGGAACTAGAAACATGGGAGGGACACACAAACAACATTCAGAACCAAGGTGCTGGGTGACCTCTGAGAGACAGAGGAACAGGAAGCGTGGAGAAGACAGGCATAGGAAAACTCTCTAGAAATCATAGGTGATCAGCTTACACACTGACCCAGACAACCATGAGGAGCAAGCATTTTCAGTCCTCACTCACCTGAATCTAACAGGAGATCTAAGGCTTTTAGTCCAACTGTTGACACATTCACATTGGCATGGTGGACAGTTAACATCTTAAGAATCAGCCTGGAATAAAAACAAAATCATAGGACAATGAAAGTCATACAGCGAAGCCAAGGAGACTCCCCAGTGAGAAAGCACTTGATGCCACACCCAATAGCCTGAGGTCAATCCCTGGAGCCCACATGGTGGAAGCAAGAATAGATGTCCACAAGTTGTCCTCTGACTCCCACATATGTGCCATGGCATGCATGTCTCTCCCCCCAACACACACACACACACACATACACACACACAGGTACATACATACAAAGTCAATAAATCAATAAAAGCATTTTGACACAAGTTCTTACTCTGTAGTCCCAGCAGGCATGAAACTCTCTATATATAGTTCAGGCTAGCCACAAACTCATAGAGATTCACCTGCCTCTGCCTCTCTAGTACTAGGACTAAAGGTGTGCACCACCATGCCAACCTAAATGTAAGTTTTTGTTAATGGAAGTTTGGACTCGGATTCGATAACATCTAAAACAATATTTGAGTACTGTTCTTCACTCACCTATACACTTACTGTATTTTGTTCTGTTCAGCAAAGCTCATATGATACATTTCCTCTTGGTACAAACTTAAACCAAGCTTATAAAATTGACAGCCTGGCTTGGAGTGTAGCTCAGTGGCAGAGCACTTGCCTAGCATGCCCAAGGCCCCAGTTTCCATCTCCACCAGCATAACAAATACAAATAAGTAAATGAAATAACCAGGAATATGATTTGTCTCCACTGTGGCAAATACTTCACAGGATTCTGTGTGTCAAGTTAAATACATTGACTCTATACATTTTTCTAATTATCAACCATATCTCAGTAAAGTTGGAGGGAAACAGAGGGAGAAACCAATACATTTATTCTTGCATGTAGGACAATGACAGAGTACTTGCCTACTAGACACAAGGCCTGCAGATTGCCCCACATCACTGGAAAGAGTGAAAAGACTTAGGAGGAAAGTATTATTCTGTGTCTCAACAGAAAAGCTAAGTCCTGCTTATATTTCACTAAATGGCCCTACTTAGTCATTAACACACAAAGCACCACAAAGAGTATCCACATCCAGAGGAGATGCCTTGGATATGTCATAAAGAATTTATTAATTATATGTCACACATGTTTATATATTAACATACAGGAAGATTGAATAAAGTTCATTTATATATAACCTTAAGGATATACTTAATATTAAAATTATTTCTTTGATAAAGTAATATTGCTTTATATATATATATTACTTTGATGAAGTAATAATGAACTCATATCTACAGTACATGCTCTCAAATTCACTCACTTTTAATCTGTATTATCAGTCTCAAATGTAACCTTTAACCATTTCCTGCCTGGTAGTTGTTGGTTTTATACTGTTGGAAGAAGACAGAGTTGGTGCCATCCACAGCTTCTTTTATATTTAAAAAACAAGTCCTTTGGTCTCCTAGTAAGGACTGTTGATAACTCTACCTACCCATTCTAGCCTTACCCCTTCCTGTTCCATTCTGTTAGAACACAGTCCAAGAATGGAGTTGTGCAAGGGGAATTCTGATTGCTTGTGAGAAAACTCCAAGAGAAAAGGAACAAGAGTCTTGTGACCTCAGTTTCTCCAAAAAGATGGAATTGTTCTTGGAACTTGTTTTTGTGCCCTTCTGGGGTATAGCAGATACGAATGAGTTTATTTCAAATCATTCATTTCAATTGGATGTTATTATTTGTTTATTGGTCTCTATGGAAAAAACATCTGTTTGCTATGTGTGGCTTGTCCTTGTGATTGTATACTATACTCATGTGACTGTTCTTGACCCTCATGGTATAAACTGTCTGATGCTCTCAATAAAGTTGGCTATTGCATAGACTTTAATCTGCCTCATATTTAGGCTCTGCTCTTATAGGTTCACACCATTAACTAGAGCAGTAAACACATTCTCACTATCCTTCACATGACTACTATAGACAGGATTCCCTCTTTGGTATTCATCAATTTTGGAGGGGAAAAGTTTGGCCACAGGGGGAAAAGGTCTTACAAAATGTTTCCCAAAATGTTCTAGCATAGAGAACAGGATTTCTCCCTTGGTCACAGGCCCAAATTTCACTTAGAGAAGGAGTGCAGATAACCAATGGGGGTGGAGGAATGGACTTGAGTGGGTAAGCATGAGAATGGGTGAGTGAATACATAAACGTATTTCCCAAAGAAATAGTTTCATAGTTCTCCCCAAATGGTAGGTTTGTTCTGGAATATGAGGAGGTGAGCTTTCCAGCAGACTCTGATATTGTAGATTAACTAATAAACCTGGAGTAGACTGGGAAATCTCAAACAAACAAAAGGGAAATTAAATTAGAACAATGAATCATTATAAGTATACTGTAGGTAGGTCTTCACTGAATATTACAGAACTGACACAGGGAGTTTCAAAAATTAGTTTGAAAATGGTTATTTTTCTCAAACCATACTCTTGAGAGGGTAGAGACTAAAAACTAGCAACACCTACATGTTAGAAGTGGTGAAACATGGAAACACTAAAGCTGATACTAACTCCCTAAGGAACAGACACACTGTTCTACCCCATTTAAATTTTCTGGTAAGAGTTATAAAATTCAGTTTTTAATAAAACATATTTTTCTCAAGCAATGTAGCATTGGAAGTAAAATATCTTCCTAACTGTGGCCCTAGATAAGAGGGTACCTAATGACAGAGGATATTTTCATAAATCTCCAGAAACTAAGTTACTTTTTAAAAAAGGTTTTCCTAGATACAAATTTTTCTTCAAAAAGTCTTACCTAATTATGGCTATACATGTGGTCTTATTAGAGGCATTCTGTTGAGAGCTTCAACCAAATGACTGGTAAACAGTCACCTAGACTGTGCTTCAGAGGGCTGAGAGGGATTCATTTCCTCTTTTCTCTTCCTCTTGAAAGCCAGGCTACTTTCACTGAGATTAGTATGCACAGACACACGCAAGTGTGCACATGAAGACAGTGGAGCATGACTTTGAAATGGATGCTTACAGAAGTAACTTCTTAGTTACCATGATTTTTAAAGAATTCCTGGATTGTATCAGTTCCACCTTTACTAGGAAAGACCTCATCTTGCTTTGTCTTAAGTTATTCTCAAACATCTACAAACTTCACCATTTATATAATCATAGAACTGTGTTAGTAAAATCATCTCACCTGATGTTTTACCATCAATTTTAGTTTTCTAGTTCACAAATCTAAGTTTAAAGATCTTGATAAATATAAGTTATTGATTTAAGAAAAACGTATCTGCTTTGAAGGAATTTAACACAATGGTTTTGGATGGCAAAAGGGTGTCCACAATGTTTCAGTGCCGTTTATTTTCACACATCTGTCATACTTACTGATGAATACCAAGGACCTCCCAATCATTTCCAATATCCTGGGGTCCTATTAAGCTCGGCAATGTCCCTGGGCAGACTTCTATTAATTTGCACAGAAGTGACCATCCCACCTGAAAGCAAGAAAGGTAAACATTTATGTAGCTGGAGAGTTTTCTCTCCAGGTCCCACCAAGCCCTGGCAGTCCGACAGCCCACTTATAAAATAAACACACAGACGCTTATATTATTTAAACTGTTTGGCCTAATGGCTCAGGCTTCTAGCTATCCAGTTCTTAAATTAACCCATTTCTATAAATCTATACCTTGCCACATGGCTCATGGCTTACCAGCATCTTCACATGCTGCTTGTCATGGTGGTGGCTGGCAGTGTCTCCCTCCGCCTTCCTGTTCTCTCAATTCTCCTCTCTGTTAGTCCTGCCTATACTTCTTGCCTGGCCACTTGCCAATCAGTGTTTTATTTATTGACCAATCAGAGCAACACATTTAACATACAGACCATCCCACAGCACATTTACTTTTTTTCTCAAGATAGTATTTCATATACCCTGAGCTAGTCTTGAACTCATTTTGTAGCCACAAATGACTTTGATCTTCTGATCCTCCTTCCCATCCAAAATGTTAGCATTACAACCATGTACCATCACACCCAGTTTATGTGATGCTAAGGATGATTGAACCCAAGGCTTCCTGTATGAGAGGCAAACACTGTACCAACTGACCTATGTTCCCAGCCCCATAGCCACATTTTTTAAAGGCTTGTAGTAGATGAGCCAATCATGAGTTTCTGGGTTTTTTTTTCGTAGAACAGATAACTATATCACTTTTAAATAATCATTTTATTTAACCCTAAAATGCTTTCTGAGAAATTAAAATAAGGTATGTGCTTTGACCACATATTGCTTTAAAACCACATTCAACTGGAACACAAAAGTATTATGACATTCCTGAATAAATACAAAATAGATATCCTCATTATCTAAATCAAACAAAATAAAGAACAATTTGAAAGGACACACTAAAATTATTAGGCAAGAATGGCTATACTTGCACCGTATTACTTTTTAACATATAAATATCTAACATAATCTTTCCCAAGAATTCAAGATTTTGATTATAGAAGAGGAAAGGGCTCAGAACGGAGAATTGGAGGAAGCTGGAGATATTTATGGCAAAGTGAAATGACTGGCCTTGGGTAACAGAGGCCTATGCATAGTACTGTCCTATGATTGAACCTATATCTGTTACTGGAAAAAGAAAAGGACCTATTATAGGAGGCAGAACACCTAAGTGCCCCTTACATTCCCCTCAATGTCTAACTGTGAACTGTGAGGCCCCGAGTATCCTAAAACTCTCCACACTTACGTGCGGTGTAAGAGTTTATTGATGCATCTTACATATGCCTTTTTAAAAGATTTGTTCATTTTCTGTGTTCGAACATTTTGTCTGCATGTGTACATATATGACACTGTTGTGTCTGATTCCTTGAGGCCAGAAGATGGTGCCAACTCTCCCGTGCTCTAGCAGGTGTCTCTGGAGCTCTGAGAAACACTAGGACTAAAAAGCAACTCAGGAAGGAAAGGGTTCATTTCATCTTACAGCTTTCAATCTACCACCAAAAGAAGCTGAGGCAAGAACTCAAGGTAAGAACCTGGAGGCAGGGACTGAATCAGACAGAGACTGTGGAGAAAAGCTGCTGACTGGCTTGCTTGGTTTGCTGTCTTATACAATCCATAACCAATCCCTAACCACCTTCCCCAGAGAAGACATTGCTCACAGTGCACTGGGCCCTCCCACAATCATTAATTAAGAAAATGTCCTCTCGACTTGTTCATAGGCCAGTCCGATGGAGGTAATTTCTCCGT
Organism: Peromyscus leucopus; assembly: GCF_004664715.2. Lineage (NCBI taxonomy): Eukaryota > Metazoa > Chordata > Mammalia > Rodentia > Cricetidae > Peromyscus > Peromyscus leucopus. Next base: position 12,765,564 of record NC_051080.1, read on the forward strand.
TGCGTTCTCCTCTTGCCAAGGACTCTAGTTTGTATCTAACAAGTACAGGTGGTACTGGAATTACACATATGGTTGGAAATCACCATATGTGTGCTGGAAATCAGACTAGGTCATCTGAAAGAGCAGCAAGTGTTCTTAACCACTAAGTCACCTCTTCAGGCCCCATTTTAAAATGCCTTTGCACAGTCCATTAGATATGACTCCAACATCAATAAGTCATTCTTTCCCTCTGGAAAAAAAAAATACAAACTCCCAATTCCAACTCAGAGATCAGCCCACCCTTCCCACTACCGCTGTAAATCTGAAGCATCGTCCACTCTTCCTACATGCTAAAGAACGATACTCAATATGATCAAGAAACAAAACAGAACATTTCTAGCAAGGTAGCACACAGGTAATGAAATGCACCATTAATGAAAGGGTGTCTGAGACACATGACTTATGATACATGTTAAAAAATATGAATCCTGGAAGTAAGATTGACTGTGAGTCAGAACTACTCAAAGGAAGACTAGATGTGGCAGAGGTAAGACTCCAGCCACAGTTCAAAACTCATGAGCCATAAGATGAGTGGGGAGCCAGCGACAAGAACTGTGTGCAGGGGAGGGGACTGCAGTCGAATAAAGCTGGACAGAAGAGTGAAGATATACAACACAAAGACCTGAATGGCATTGGACAGAAGAGTGAAGATATACAATACAAAGAGCTGAATGGCATGGTGAGAAACTGACATTCCTTTACTAAGGGGGAGTGGCACATGTCTGTATGTTTACATGAGCAGATAGGAGGCACCTCACAACGACAAAAATCCATGTGATCTCTCCAGTCCCATCTCTTTCCAACGTTGTTCATGCTAGAGTCTCTTTACTATACTATTTTTGAATTAAGCGTGAATTGCCTCATGTTGCCACTACTTCCCTTCAAATAATTGCAACTTCCTTTAAAAGACAGAAATCTCGCCGGGCGGTGGTGGCACACGCCTTTAATCCCAGCACTCGGGAGGCAGAGCCAGGCGGGTCTCTGTGAGTTCGAGGCTAACCTGGGCTACCAAGTGAGTTCCAGGAAAGGCCCAAAGCTACACAGAGAAACCCTGTCTTGAAAAACAAACAAACAAAAAAAGACAGAAATCTCTAACAGTCATTTTTTTTTTACCCATGTTTAAGTTGGTACCCTCTTCTATGTAAGCAGAACAGACTTTAACAATCCAGCTGTCTTAGAAACCAGCTGTTTCTGAGATTTTAAAAATTCGATGAAGCCTTTTCCCCCAGGCATTTAAAAAAGTAGCATTCTGATGAGCTTCTAATGAGGAAATGCATTATAGGATGCTAAATTCCTGTCCGTACCTGTATAAGGCTGACTCACTGAGAAAACCTGCTTTGTTCAGGTTGCTAAAGCTACAGCATCAATAACTGCTTGGCAGAAAGATCCATTCGCGCAGCTGAGCCTGTAATCCATGAGTGGCGCTTCCGTGACTAAGCGAAATCTCCAGCATCAAAGCAGGGGTAACAAGCGATGCATTAATCTTTCAATTAGGAACTTATCCTTCAGAGAGAGAAAGTTCTTACCCTGCACAGTTAAGGTCGACACAGTTTTTTCTCTGCTATAATTTGCTCTATAAACCTAAGCATCCCATTCATGAACAAGTGGAAAAAGTTAAAGGGTTGTAGAACACTTAACACACTTCCATTTATTTGATTCTCCTTCTTCAAAGGTTGGAACTACTTGGAAAAAGAGAGATAACATTGGGGAGCAGAAGAAAATGACCGGAAGAGGAATGCACAGGGCAAGCTTGACAGCAGCGCTCCAAGAACTGCATTTGCAAAGAAGCACAGGTAAAGAAAAGTGTAAAACTCTAGAGTCTGCAATATCACATTGGATGACGCCAACAAGAAACCTTAACATGCATTTCTGAAGAGAACTAACCAAACACCTTACATTCATGGAGAGATCTCCATTTGGTACTTCTAGCTAACTGAATGCAAGAAAGAGGAAAGGAAACTCTTACTAATTATGTGTATACCAATTATGTGGAGAAATTTAAAAGAAAATATTACTTTCCCATAGACTTGAAAATCTTGGTAGAGAGAGACCCCTTTCTACATCCCTTTGATAAGACCAATGATGATGTGGCCATTGTCCATGCTCATAGGATCCGTGCCAAGCCATTGGACTCTTGCTCGCTTACACATCTTATGAATTCAGCACCAGCTGGTGGAGATTTTGAAGGCATGAAGGGATTCGAGACCTCACTGTCTTACAAGCTCCCCCAGGGACTCACTCTCAACTGAATCAAGACGAAGGAAAAACATTGGTCAGCTTTCTTCAAAGGACAGTGAGATTCCAGTAAGAATCGACTACTGTAATATGCATAAAGCCCTTCACAGATAGATACAAATAGAACATCAGATGTGCTGATTTTATTCTGCTCTATTACCAAACTGAAGGCCGTTCCTTTCTAACACACTTTGCTGCCCCTGCCCCCACCCAAACAACATCAGAGCCATTGTAGACTAGTGTGCCCACGCTTGGGCATTTTCTATGATCAGGAATTAGAATGTCCTGGTTGGGTGTGTAGCTAGCTCACTGGTAGAGCATTTATTTAGTATATGCAAAGCCCTGTGTTTAATTCCTAGCATCAAAAAGACAACAAACAAACAAACAAAAGAGAGAGAATTGGGGAGGGAGGAAAGGAGAAAAAGGAAATGGAGGAAGAGGAAGAGAAGAGAATAAAGAGAAGGGGAAGGGGTGGAAACAGACAAGGGGGACAAAGAAAAAAGGGGGAGGGAGAAGTGGGGTGACAGGAAGGAGGAAATTAGAGTGTTTGGGGATGTAGGTCAGTAATCAGTGCTTTAGCACATTCCAAGTCCCAGATTTTGATTTTCAGCACAGAGAAAGGAGGAGGGGAGAGACAGAGATGGTGCAGAGACAGATAGACAGAGGAGCAAGAGAAGAAAGGAGAAAGAATCAAACAATGGATGTGTTCCAGACTCCCCTGGGTTCACAAGTCAGCTACTCTCTTCTGGACCCTGCTGACTGAAAAACAGGGTCCAGTTTTCCCCAGCTTTTTTTTTTTTTTTTTTTTTTTTTTTTACCCAGCAGGGGTGAGACTACCAATTATAGTGCTTGGTAGTGTAGGCAACTAGAATTAGACACTTTTGAATATGAAGCAAGAAGGATGCTGTAGGTGGCAAGCAGAAAGCTCCTTAAAAATGATTCATATTCCTTGGGTAAATTTCAGACTCAAGTGCTAAAAAAGAACAGTATCTTTATCTGCCTCCATGTTTCTCTTGATGTTGTTTAGTAATAACCTGAAAATCATTAGCCAGATAGAAAGTAATTCACATTTGGAAAAATACATTGTTGCAGACATAAGTGTGCTTGTATACAAGAAAACTAAAGCCGGGTGCATCATATATACCTGTGATCATAGCAGTGGGGAGGCTGTGGCAGGGAGATGGCCAGTTCCAGGCAGTCTGGGCTCTACTGTGAGAACCTGAGCGGGAGAGGAAATCTGGAGAGTGAAATAAGCCTTACTTCTGTCTAGTTACCAGAACCAATATGAAGGAATATTCTCACTTCACCTCCAGAGTTCCCTACAAGTCTTAGTATTGGGATGACAAAACGGATTTCAATTCCCCAAATCACAAAACTCCAAAGGAAGTTAGTACCTTTAGAAATGATTCCGTCTTGACTGAAAGATACACTTTAATTATCTGGGGCTGCTTTGAAAATCACATTTAATTACTTAGCCTACTTCTGGACTTTCTGTGACACAGATCCTAGAAGGTACACTTTTTTGTATCCGTTTTGAGGGACAACAGCTACAAAGTAGAAAAGTAAACACAGGGGGATTCCGGAAACATCACTTTCTTTGGACACTGCAAGGTACCCTGCAGGAAGAGCCTTGAACTCCATCTTCTGCTAATTTAAAACCATGGAAACAAGCTGACCCTTGAAAGTTTGCTGTTCACTTGACTGTTTTATTCCTGTTAACTTGATCCCCGCCCCATTTGCTGGAATTAATCACAGCAATGTCCTATGAAGAACACTGTGTATGTTAGGAAAATGTTTAGAATAGCTTGAAAAGTTAATGAACTCACCTTGCCGGTAAGAGAATTGTTTTCATTTTTGCTGCTACCACCGTCTAGAGCCTGTCAGTTAATAAAGTTGCTTCTCCTCTGCTCGTAGTGGCTAACAATTGACAAGGTTTCCCTCTAGAAGCTAATCTCGAGAACCCGGGACACAAGGCCTATCATACAAAGGTCTTCAGAACAGAAGGAAAGGCTCATTTACCTGCTGCACACAGGCGACTCTCATGTAGGAGTCCAGGACGATCAACAGAGGCACGTGGAAATTTTTCCCTTCAAATAACTTGGAGGCTGGAGAAGAAGAGGGAAGAAGTGAGGGGAAGAAAACAAAGTCACAACCCACAGCATCCTTTCGACCTTCCCAGGATCCCAGCTCCTTCCTCCCCGAAGGCAAGGAGCGGGGTGCCCAAGATTAGCACCCCAAGTACGGGATAAAGTTTGCAGAGGAGGGAGGGGCTGCGGGCATTACCTCTGTCGGAATAGGTAAAAACAAGCATGTCCTCCAGGAGCTGGAGCAACGTCTCGATCTGCTTGCCTTCCTGGACATTGTTCAGCCTGACTATCAACTTCTTCAGAGCCTCCTCCTCCTCTTCCTCCTCGCAGCCCTGCGAGCCGCCACTGGCCATGGTGCGGCGGGGACTGCGGGCGAGCCTGGGAGGTGGCTGGCTGCTCTCGGCACGGCTCCGCCGCCTCCGCTGCAGGCCCAACCCTCGGCCTCCGGCCGCGCCCAGACGGCGACCGTGGCTGCCCCGGCCCAGCCTCAGCCCGGCCTTCCCAGCCGCAGAGCAGCGCTGGGAACTCCGCCGGGGAAAAGCGAAAGCTGCCACCCTGCGATCTAAGAATAGCAAAGGGGCGTTGGGAAAAGAGGACACCGCCCAGTTGGCCCCTTTCGGGGGGCGGGAGGGAGAAATGGTTTCTTTAAGAGTTCCCCCTATGGGGAGAGGAGTCATTTCCCCCCAAAGGATGCAGCTTTTAACAATCAAAATCGGTCAGCTACATAGACTTTTCGGTGATGATTGTGGCTTTTGCTGGTGTGGGGGAAGGCATGAGTTGTTTGCTTGCTAGTTATCTGAAGCTCCGGTTGCCAAAAGGCCTCTCAGTTCTTTTGGGTTTGCAAGGCAGGATCCAGGAGTTCTGACTGAGCTCCCAGTTCTCAAGGATGGAACTAAGGGAACACAGGATAGTCGGTGAAATAAAAGATGCAAGAAACAGCCCTTGAACGTCATTCCTGGCCAGAACTAGTTATTAGCACTGATGTCCAGAAGTCTAAAGTTAAACGAGGGATCTGAAGAATGGGCAACTGGTAATTCCAGCACCTGGGAGATGAAGATAGGAACCGTAGAAGTTTGAGGCCGTCCTTGCCTCATACCAAGTTCAAGGCCAGCCAGGGCTAAATGAGCCTATCTAGAAGAGGAAAAACGGGGGAGGAAAGAGGAAGGAGAGAAGGGAGGTAGAAAAAAGAGGAGGGGTAGTGTGTGTGTGTGTGTGTGTGTGTGTGTGTGTGTGTGTGTGTGTGTGTGAGAGAGAGAGAGAGAGAGAGAGAGAGAGAGAGAGAGAGACAGAGAGAGACAGAGAGAGACAGAGAGAGACAGAGAGAGAGATATGAGAGATGGGGAGGGGGAAGAGAGGAGGGTCCTGGAAGGCACAGTACTAGAATATTTGTGTGAAGAAAGGTTTTGGATTCCAAAAAGAAAAGAAAATGCCAAAGTTTTTCAAGAGAACTCGGGAACAGTGCTGTAGACAAGGCTGGAACAGAGATGATCTATGGCCTTCAAATGACCTCTCCTCAAGGTCATTTACACAGGAGGAGAATTAAACCAAGTCAGTATTTCATGATTTCCCATTCAACATCCTGATAATAATTTCAAAATGGAGGAGAATTCCTCTACTTACTGAGGAGGCTCCTTTGGAGCGGATAGTAAAAGCTTGCTGGAACCACAGAGGTGCAGAGTCGGGGTGTGTTTGAGTGTGGGAGAAGGGGGTTGCTGAGAGCTATGACTTACATCCAGGTTGGAGGTTTGTCCATACTCCACTCATTTCAGCAGGACGAGAGAGCAAGTTTACATCAGCCTGGGTACTGAGTTCTTTTTGTTGTCAAAGGTTTTTAATCTTTACAGACATGTTCTAAATGTTTATATTTGCAAGGATAGAATATTTAGAATTTGCTTTCACGTAATCCATGCTTGGCGAGGGGTGGGGGGAGTTGAAATGGGAGAAGGTAGAGATGAAATAACAACTTTGGAATTAGGAGTTGTGGAAGGTAAGAGACGCTCTTCTGGTGTGTTACATTTCTATGTGTGTAATTTCCCATATAGAAACAAAACTCTCAACTTAGGATCTTTACGAGACCTGCCATTACCCTCTTCTATGTGCTTTCTGAACTTGTTTCAACTTCTGAGGACTGAATGAATACCTGGAAATTTCTTTTTTTCTTTTTCTCCCCCCTCCCCCACCCCATTTCTCATTTAAAACAAAACAGAACAAACAAACAAAAAACTTGCCAGTAATTGAGACTTACTTCCCTTTAAAAGAAAGTTCTAAGTGACAACATGTTTCCTTAAGTTCCTCAATCCCTTCATCCACCTGTAGGCCTCCACACTGGCCATGCTAGCAAACAGGGGGCTCTGTTTGAGCTTTCTCCTGGAAACATTTGCCAGAAGCCACAGCAGCTTAGGGCAAAGTATCCTTGAGTTCTAAACATGCTTAATTGATTGACTAAAATTCCAAGACTCATTAACTCCCTAGTCAACAAGAATGAAAATGAGGGCTATAGACAGAAATCCATGACTAAGGCAGTATTCAGTGGAGAATAAAATAACACTAAATATTTGCCTAACTTCTGAGGAAGGAAAAAATAAAACTGACATCACCAAACATAGCAAACACCAACGCAAACTCCAGATGGGCTAAAAGTCAAAACAAAAATAACTAGGGGAAATATATATTAAACGTTATTTAATCTTGCCCAAACAGCAAAGGCAGGAACAGAAAACACAGGAAGTTAATATCTGTGATTCATTAAAACATATTTTCTGCCATCAAAGAAAAACATAAACTAAAGGAAAATGGTAAATGGGGGAAGGGAATTACATACGGCAAAACCAATTAACTTGAAAGGTTTTAATGAATCACTGAAGAAAAGAAAAATGCAAATTTACTGTGAATGACCAGGAAGTTTAAGAAAAATATGTTCATCTTTTTAAAGAATGTGTTCATAAAGATCAATTCAACTTTGTATGTGAAATAGCATTGAGAAAAAGAATCGAATAAATCTAACAAAATAGACACAAAACTTTCACAAAGAAGTGATCAAACTCTATGAAAGGTATAAATAAATGGGTCTATCATATTAATAGGAAGATTGAATACAAAAAAGACACTGTCTCTTAATAGTAACACGAATGTAAAACTAACAGCTATAAAATAGCTCACACACCTGTGGTGATAGAACTGCTCAATTAGGCATGATCCAGGGGCACAGTAGCCTCGACTATCACTTCTCTAGAAGAAGAAACAGTGCCACAGAGGTCACAGGAGGGACAGGCCCAGGAAGCACAGTTTATCCAGCTCAAGTGACTTCCTGAGAATCAGGAACAGTTGTTCTCATTGCTAGCAGACACACCCAGAGGGTACCAAGTTGGATGTGAATTTCAGGCTCCACATATTCCATCCTGACACCCCTAAACAGGCCACAGTGTGTACAATATATGAAGTACTCTCTTATCATCAAGTTATTTGGAGTGTCCTTGACACAGCTACATAAAGGGAACATTGAAAAAACAGAGAGAGGCCAGTAACACAGTACAAAGTACTCCACAAATGGGAGGATGTAATATATATACATATAAATATACATATATTCTTTTTATACATATTATACATATATATACTTGTTATATATATATATTATATATGTATATATTCTGCTCAGTCTGTATAATGCTACTTGTATGCATGTTGTCATGGCTGACCATTAGTATTGGATTACCAATTTTTGTGCTCTTCCCTGAAGAAAAGTATTTCTCTTGATCTCAGCATTCTTTATTTGCCTTGTACTTCTTTGAGTTTAGGTGTATGGGCCTTTCCCACTTTGGCATGTCTACTGTTGACCTTGTTCTGCTCATGTTTAGGCAGCCATGTTGGTGAGACTTTATGGGTGTAGCTTCTGACTTTACTAGGAGATACAATCTCCAGCAAACTCCCTGATCCTCTGGCTCTTACAATCTTCCCACCTCTTCTTCTGCAATGTTCCCTAAGCCTGAGGTTCCAAAGTGTTTTGTAGGTGTATCCATTGGGACTGAGCTTCACGACTCTGCATTTTGATTGGTTGTAGTTTTCTGTAATGCTCCAAATCTGTTGCAAAGAGAAGTTTCTTCCATGAGAGGTGAAGACTACACTTAACTATGGATATAATGACAAATATTTATAATGCAGTTAGGCATTACCATAGTTTGGTAAACTGGTAGTTGTAAGTCTTCCTCCAAGATTCATGACTTCATTAGCCATGGCTAGTTGGCTATGTTTCCAGCACCAGGTATGGTTTCCCTTTTGTTGAGTGGATCTTAAGTCTAATCACAGAGCTGGTGTTTGCCACAAAGGTATTCACGAAACTGCTGAAGTCTTGGGGTTATCATGCCATGCTGGTCATTGTTCAGGTTCATAGACATCATGGCCGAGTAGGACTGTTGGCTGCTTTTTTCCATTGGAAGCTTGCATGATGCCTTCTGATACCGTGAAAGCTAGTCCCAAGAAAGGAGGCATTCAGGTCAGTTCTAGCTCAGGGTTCTCTGGCCCCTGCCTCTGAGGTCCATGCTATCTTCAGCAATAGGGACTAACCTTTCATATCTAGGGGATGGGGAGAACCAAGGGCAATAGTCATAGACTGTACATTCTGAGAGTCTCTTGGACAACACTGTCTAACAACTTAAAAGTGGACTTCTCATGTCTGGTGTTGAGTTTTTTTCTTAGGTAGTCTTTGGCTCTTGGGGGTAGCATTGTCAGCCTAGATAAGAAAATTTCACTTGAACTATAGATGTATATTTATACACAAACTTATGTGTATAATAGGATTTCTGTTTTTAGGTAAATAGTTAATAAATGATTCCTTACTACCTCTTCAGATATCTTTCCTATTATTTTACCCTCCTTCTTCTGTATTTATCTTCCATGTTGCTGTGGAACAATGCTCTTGTATACTGTAAAGATTTATCACTCTTATTTGTTTAATAAAATGCTGATTGGTCAGTAGCCAGGCAGGAATTATAGGTGGGGTGACAAGACTAGGAGAAGGCTGGGAAGAGGTAAGGCAGAGAGATGGAGTCACCAGCCAGATGCAGAGGAAGTAAGATGAGAATGCTGGACTGAGAAAAGTTACCAAGCCACATGACTAAACATAAACAAGAACTATGGGTTAATTTATGCATAAGAGTTAGTTAGTTATAAGCCTGAGCAACAGGCAAATCAGTTTATAATTAATATAAGCCTCTGTGTGTTTATTTGGGACTGAACAACTGTGGGACTGTGTAGAATAGAAACTTCCATCTACACCTCCCTCCTAATTAAACTTCCTTTTTCCCCATTTTCCCAGTTAGTACACTTGTCCCCTGATATTCCCTCTCTATTGCTCCCCTCCCAGAGTCCCTACCTCAGCAACAGTCCCTTTTCACTTTCCTAGCTACTGCAGTAACTCTAGGGTATGTACACACATCTAAAGATTTGGAGCTAGGAGTCTGTGATCAGACAGAATAAATGATGTTTGTCTGCTGTGGATATCGCTCTGTATAAATAAAATGCTGATTGGCCAGTAGCCAGGCAGGAAGTTAGGTGGGACAAGCAGAGAAGAGAATTCTGGGAACAGGAAGGCTGAGTCAGGAGATGCTACCAGCTGCTGCCGTGAGTACCAACATGTAAGATACTGGTAGGCCACAAGCCTTGTGGCAAGGTATAGATTTATAGAAATGGGTTAATTTAAGATGTAAGAACTAGATAACAAGAAGTTTGCTGTGGCCATACAGTTTGTAAGCAATATAAGTCTCTGTGTGTTTACTTGGTTGGGTCTGAGCAGCTGTGGGGCTGGCAGGTGAGAGGGAATTGTCCTGACCATGGGCCAGGCAGGACTGGAGAAAACTTCAGCTACACTTGTCTTTCCAGATCTGGGCTACCTCACTTAGTATTATCTTTTCTAGTTCTATCCATTTGTCTGCAAGGTTCATGACTTCATTTTTCTTTATGGCTGACTAGTAGTATTCCATGGTTTATACGTACCACATCTTCATTATCCATTTGTTGGTTGAAGGGTATTTATTTTCTTTCCATTTCCTATCCATTATGAATAGAGTAGCAACAAACATGGCTGAACAAGTATCTACAGAGTAGGATGCCAAGTCCTTTGGGTGTATGCAAGGAGAGATATAACTGGCTCTGTGGTGGGTTTGGTTTTAGATGTTTGAGAATTCTCCACAGCAGTTTCCATAGTGGCTGCACCAGTTGGAAAGCCCACCAAGAGTCAATGAGGGTTCATGTCCCTCAAATCTCCTTCAGCATTGGTTGTCTGTTGTTTTGTTGATCTTTGCCATGATGACTGGGTGTAAGATGAAATCCAAGAGGTGTTTGCGTTTGCATTTCCCTAATTGTTAGGAATGTTGAACTTTTTTTAAAAAAAGATATTTCATAGTCACTTTTTTTTCTTCTTTTGTGAATTCTCTGTTCAGGTTCCAGGCCCATATTTGAATTGGTCATTTTTTAATTCATTCTCTTTATAGACTTTTTTGATATATTTATGTGGTATAGTAGTCCTCTGTCAGACATATAGCTGGCAAAGATGATCTCCCATTCTATGGGTTTCCTGTTCACCTGGTTGATTGTTCCTTCAGCCATGCAGAAGTTTTTTAGTTTCATGAAGTCCCACTTGTCAATTGTTGGCCTTAATTCTTGGACAAATGGAATCTTATTCATAAAGTCCTTCCCTACACCTAGATCATGTAAGATACTGCCTATGTTTTCTTCTAGCAGTTTCAGTGGTTCAGGTTTCACATTTGGGTCTTTGATCATTTGCAGTTAGTTTTTGTGCAAAGTGATGGACATCAGTCTAATTTCATTCTTCTGCATGTAGACAACCAGTTTTGTCTGTACCTTTTGTCAAATGTGCTTTCTTTTCTCCAGATTATGTTCTTGGCATATTTGTTGAATACAAAATGGCCTAAGTTATATGTGTACATGTTTAGAACTTGATTTTTGTTCTGTAATAAAAAGTTATAAATGTCACATAATAACAGTATTTTTAATATTATAAAACATGCATGGTCTCATCCTGTGCTGGTTAGTGTTCTGTCAACTTAATCAAGCTACAGATACCTGGAAAGAGGGACCCTCTGTTAAGAAAATGCCTCCATCAGTTTGACCTCTAGGAAAGTCTATTGGGGCATTTTTCTAATCAATGATTGATGTTGGAGAGCTCAGCCCTCTACATGCCTCTCCTGGGCAGGTTGTCTTGGGTTGCATAAGGAAGCAGGATGAACAAGGCTATGAGAAGCAACCCTGTAAGCAATATTTCTCCAGGGTCTCTATCTTGGAGTTCCTAACTTGATTTCCCTTTGACCTGGAAGTTGTGAGATGAAATAAACCCTTTCCTCCCCAAGTTGCTTCTGGAAATGGTCTTTATCACTGCAATAGAAAGCAAACTAAGACACATACTTTGCTGATATACATATATATATGTAGGAATATATATATATATATATATATATATATATATATATATATATATTCCTCTAATAAATATATAAAAATTGTGTATGGGGATAACACTCCAGGAAATGCATTCAAGCCAAGTGGTAGCATACACCTGCAATCCCAGCTCTTGAGGGGTGGAAGCCGTTACATCATGTCTTCCTTAGGGTTACTATTACTGTGATGAAACACCACTAGGTAAAGCAACTTGGGGAGGACAGGGTTTATTTAGTTTCAACTACAAAGGATCTGATGCCCTCTTCTGGCCTCCTCAACCTTACACACACACACACACACACACACACACACACACACACACACACACACACTTCAAAATAAATCTTTAAAAGTAAGGTAGGACTGGTTTGTTCCATGGTAGAGAATTTGCTTAGTCTGGATGAGACTCAGGGTTGGATCCTCAGCACTGCAAAATAATTAACATCAATAATAATGCAAGTAAAACTGGAAATCATAGTCTTTTACTCTAATGGTAGAAAAGTTGGAACTGGGTGTGGTTCCCTGGGAGAGCACATAGTCAGCACACTCGGAGCACAGATAAAAGCAAGGGAGGGGGATAAGGGCTGAACTGAGAAAAACCCATTGAATGATCCGACTTTAACAACACAACACACTGATAAACATTTTACACAAAACAACACAAGCAAAATAGAAACTCAAACAGAGTTCCTTGGCTCCCTGGGAGACACTGAACAGACTACAAACAATAGCCTAGGCCAGCCTGATGTTCAAAACCTTCCTAGAGGACTGTCAGCTCCACAGTGATGTCCACACTCCACAGCAGTGCCCAGGACAGAGCCGCCACCTCATGCATAGAGACTTGGATGATAAAGGAATAGAAATGGAGATCAGGGGATAAAATAACTTCTCAAGTCATGACTCAGAGGCTGAGCTGAACTACATGACATTGGGATCTCAGGCAGTTCCCGTGGCTTTCTATTTCTGGGCCAATTTTCCTTAAACCGGAGGGAAGCCATCCGGCCATTACATGAGTCCCACATTCTCTAAAAGCAACTTTTCCGGTTTCTGCAGTAAATAACATTTGCAATTGCATTTGAGTTATATTTTCTGTATACTGGCTGAAATAATCTTATCACAGTCAAGCACGGGTTACTCTGAAAGTGGAACAGGAGGGTGCTGGCAATCTCTGGGAATTTAATGCCAGTAATAAGTTCTAGTTTGCTTATTTATTTGTTTTATTTCTTTTCATTTTGAGACAGAGTTGTTGGCCTTAAAAACTTGATCTTCCTGCTCCAACTCTAAAGTGTTGGGATTTGCTGGCATGAACCACCATGCTTGATTAATTTTTTTACTGCATTTGAATATTAAGGGTATCAGAGAGAAACATACTGGGGCCGAACTCATACATTAATTTTCCCCCAAACAGGTCATTGCTTTCATATTGCTGGACATGTTATCAAAAGGTGATCAAAAGATATTTGTTAGATTAAGTGAAATGATATGATCAATTGTGGTACTTAATCTCTGCTGGTAAAATAATATTAAGATGAATAAAATTATGAGTGTTTATATTGCATTCCTTACAGGAAAAAAAATAATATGAAGTTTCTTTTGAGAAACACTGCTTTTACAAGTCAATTAGTTAATGATATCTTTAGAATGTAGTTACATATCCTTATCAAACATAAGGACCCTTATAAAGCAAAGGCACAGACATACTTACTTTGCAAATAAAGACAAATGTTAATCTTTCACCACTTGTCCTATAGTTACTAAATTCTTCAGATGGTATCTGTTATTACAAATAAAAGATTTTAATTAAGCCCGTTATTAGAAGCATACATCTTTGTAGGGCATTTAACAATTAGTTGTTTAATTACCTTAGAGCACCTTTCTAAACTAATAAGAAGACAAAAGTTTACTACAAAAGCAAGCTCTTCCAGAGTGTCCAGTTATTAGACTGACAACTACTATACACCCACTGTGACTATACTCCCTGGTGGGGGAACCCAAAAATCTAACTCTCTACCCTCAAATATCCCACTGACAATTAGGAAGGCTATCATACGGTAATTATTATAATAGAAACAAAGGAAAGAGCGACACCTTCCTGAGGAGTACACTAACTACTGAGCATGCCCGGGATGTCAAGTGTTAAGAGGAAGAGGGACTTGGGAACAGCAGCAAGGGGTGAGTACAGAGGAAGCAGAGAAGGTGGCACCCTCAAGGGGAACTGTGGGGAGTGTCTCCCCGCAAGGTTAAGAGCAGGAAGGGCTGCTGCGAGCTGCTCTTGAGATTGGTTAACAGAGGTGCTTCCCTGAAAACAATCTGCACCAAGGTGACCCAGAAAGCCCAACAGCAGCATACCTGCCCCTCCCACCACGTCTGTATGGAAATAGCAAGTGGTTTACAAGTGGGGTTGGTCTCTGCAAGTTTTGGTTATTTAGTGAAGTGTTACATTTTATGTTTAAAGTAACTTGGGAAGGGGTTCTGACTCACTTGCTACTTATTGTTTCTACATTCTTATGCCATCCTTTTCCTCAAATCAGTTACCCACAAAGTATGTCCTACTAGAAGGAAAAATAAAAGTGAGTTGCTGCCAAGTTAGGATATTTATATTTTCAATTGCACAAGAAGAGAGACATTAAACCAGAAGTGAAAAACATTCTCTCCACCAAAAGACAATATTGCTGTTGTCATCCCGAATGTGGAAACTATTGGAGTGGGGCTTCATATCCCACAGAACTCAGGGGAAAGGCTGAAGGTTAAAACAAACAAAAAACCAAACCAACAGAAGAGACCAAAAGTAATCACTGCAATCTCTTTGAAGAGAAGCAATGGTACTTAAGCCAAAGCATGCACCATTAAAGACTTTATTTATTTTATTTTACGCGTGTGTTTTACTTGCATATAAGTTTGCTGTACCATCTGCATGGCTAGTGGCTGAGGAGGGCAGGTGAGGGCACTGGATCCCGTGGAACTAGAGTTACAGGTGACCATGAGCCACCATGTGGATGCTGGGAAACAAACCTGGATCCTGTGCAAGAGCAGCCGGTGCTCTTAACTGCTGAGCCATTTCACCAGGCTCCAGAATACTACATCCACTGATTAAATGCATTGGCATATTTGAAGAACAAATGCACTTACTTGGGAAATGTTGAACCATTGAGAGCAGAGAAAACAACAAGAGACAAGCTTGAATAATGTTCACCTAGGAAAACCAGTACTAAGACTAGTTTAGATTGAAAAAAGCATGAGACCATTGCCTCGACATGGATTTTCAACCCTCTGGCAAAGTCATCGGGTAGACGAAGGAATGAATAGTGATGGAAAATGTTTATTAACAACCTGCGACGCCAGGCATGATAGTGCACCTTCAGTCCCAACACCTGGGAGGCAGAGGCAGGCAAATCTATGAACTTGAGGCTAGACTAGTCTACATAATGAGTTCCAGGGAGCCAGGACTACATTGTGAGACCCTGCCTCAAAAAAAGAAAGAAATTTGTTATATGATAGACACTAGCAAAAGTTAACAGAATTGGCACCTAGATATTTAGTGGTCTAAATATGTTAAAAAGGAAAGGAAATGTTTTCAATAGGAAAGCAAAATGAGAGAAAGACTTCTTCTAATCAATATTCCTGGCAAAGACCTGGAAGTGAAAGGCAGAATGAGCAATTCCACAAACCCCATAGTGTTTATTATGGCTACAGCCAGCAAGGAATGTGAGCCAGAGAGCTGTTCAGGTCCAGTTCCCCCAAGGCTGATGCTGAGTTTGTGGAACTTTTCTACTCTTGCACTGTGTTAGTTGCATCCTTATGGAAGTGTAACTGGGGTGCTGGTGGTCATCTAGAGGGTTGACAAGCTATAGGACAGACAAAGAAACAAATGTCCAGAAAAAGAGAAGAGTGAAAGACAGAGAAAGTGAAAGCCACGGCTTTACTGAAGCAAGCAACAGCTCCGTGAGGGGTGGGAGGGGCCCCACAGTGGTGCGTCCTCCAAATGGACTCTGAGTTGGATATTTATAGCACCTCTGGGTCCTCCCTCTTCCCTTATTGGTCCTGCTTAGATGTTGCCCTTGTGCCTTCCTACTGTCTCTCTAGAAATAGCCTCTGGGAACAAGAAGCCATCATCTTAGGGAGCCTACAGAAGTGAAGAAAGAAAAGCCAGAAGTTGCATGGGAAAGTAGAGCTTTGACACAGTCTCATCAGAGGCTACCAACCTCCTCTAGTTCTGAGATTAGGAATCATCATGCAAAGCTGTTCTGAGCTAAGAATATGGAACCTGGTCTAATTCTACTCAGATCAGTCATGGACAACAGGCAATCCTGAGAAGGGGTGATAATTGAGGCCTGAATGCCAATAGTAGGCATCCTAGCTTCAAGAGTACAGCCTTCACTCTGGAGGTAGACTCAGTTGAACTATAACATAATTCCAAGATATTGCAAATAAATCCAGGAACATGAGCCAAGGCTATCCCTTGTGGGTCTTGTGAATCCTGTTAGGCAATCAGATCCATATCCAAGAGTAACAGGGTGGCTTGAGAGTAACAGAGTATTGTTTGAGAGAATGGCATGAAAAGATTGTGCTTTGTGGTTTATTGTTTTAAGGTTAAAAATATAAAGGGACTGAAAAGGCAAGAGCTGATAAAAAGATGATATGTCTGAAGACTATGAAATGAGCCCTGGAACAAGACAGTGGAGCATGAATAGGGTTGTGGAAGTAGGGTTGGGAAGTGTAGGTTCATTTTAGCCACAGAAGAAATAAACTTATGAATTTGATGGAACAGTTCAAATTATGAAAACTTATTCATTGAATGACGCTGATACCATTCACTCAACCAGTGCCCACCATAAGTGAAGCACAAAGGAACTGATCAACAGAACATGCATATATTATAAAGGGGATTTAACAGAATGGCATACAATCCATAGGCACCAAGGAGTCCAACAATGACTGTCTTCACACTGGAGAACCTGAGAACACAGTAGCTGCACAGACTACAAAACTGGATGCATCAGCAGTCCCCATCTGGCACGGAGGGCATGAAGGAGTTCTGGATGGTCGCTGGTGCAAGAGATTTGTCTCTTAGTTTATTCCAGATCTAATATGTTGATAGTCTACATTATCAATACAGAGAACAAACTTAAGTTTCAGAATCATGAACTGCTGCAAGTCTTCGTCATATCCAACTGGTAAATGAATCTATGTGCTGGTCAGAACTAACAGGCAAAATGTGGCTAGAAATAAGTTTTTAAAACAACTTAAAAGCAATAACGGATCTAGAGAGGAAAATATTAAATCCTTCTGAGAAAATTACACAGTAGGCGAGGATCAGTACCTAGGACAATGCTCCCAAGACCCATTTTGTCTGTCCACAATGCTTAGGGCCTTAGACTGATCTCCAAAGTCCTGTAGACTGAGAACGCCAAGATGAAGGGACAAGCAAATCTAGCGTCTGCTGAGGTCTCCCTCATGACTGTGCCTTCTTGCTGAGACTACACGTGGTAGAAGAGACAAATGTGTTCTCACATGGTGGAAGGCATGGCAGAGCGCCAGTTGGCATCTTTATACCACTATGTACCTTTTCTATCTTACCTCTTTTTTAGATACACAAATACCATCGTGTCATAATTGCCCATACAGTTACTGTCATGACATCCTGTACATGTCTGAAGCCTTAGAACAACAGACGGTATGGACCACACAGCCTAGGAATGCTGTAGGCTGTGCCTGCTGTAGGCTGGGCCATCTAGGTTTGTGTGGCTGCATTATTATATGTATTCTGAGAACGTTGATGTGAACACGATGACAAAATCCCCAGCGACAAATTTCTTCAACATACCCAGGCTGTTAAGTGACAGATAGCTAGCTATAAACTGGTTTGAAGTGTAAATGGAATTAATCTTATCAATAAAAATCGGGAGTCAGATGTCAGGGTAATAACCTGAAAGATCAGAGAAGTAGAGCAGCAGCCACCAGTCTTTTCACCTCTCTGGATCCTCAGACTGAAAGGGCCGAGATCCCATCTATGCTCTGCCTTATCACTTCCTGTGGCTGATATATTATGCACCCCAATAAACTTATCTGGTGGTCAGAGAACAGAACAGTCACTATATCAAGCATAGAGGTTAGGCAATGGTAGAACACACCTTTAATCCTAGCATTCTGGAGGCAGAGATCCATGCGGATCTCTGTGAGTTCAAGGTCACACTGGAAACAACCAGGCATGGTGACACACACCTCTAATCCCAGCACTTGAGATCTCATGTCTTGCTTGGGAAAGATACACACCTTTAATCCCAGGAAGTGACGGCAGGAAGCAGAAAGGTATATAAGGTGTGAGGACCAGGAACTAGAGGTTTTAAGCTTTTAGGCCTTTAAGTGTTTAGCAGCAGTTCAGCTGAGATCCATTCAGATGAAGACTTAGAGGTTTCTAGTTTGAGGAAACAGGATCGGCTGAGAAGTTGGCCAGGTGAGGTTAGCTGTGGCTTATTCTCCTCTGACTTTTCATAATTCACCCTAATACTTGGCTCCCCTGAATTTTTTATTTAATAACACCATTTAGAAATGTGTGTTACAACTTCCTGTCTCTGATTCCCGATTGCTGGGATTGAGGTGAGAGCCTCCCAGGTGCTGGGATTAAATACATGAACCTCTCAAGTGCTGATATAAGAGGCATGAGCCAACACCACCCAGCTTTCATGGTTAACTAGTGGCTAGCTCCACCCTCTGATCTCCAGGCAAGCTTTATTTGTCAGAACACAAACAAAATATTACACAACACTGGCTTAAACAGCCTTAGATTTAGTGACCCAGTTTATGCCAGATTTTGCTCATCATAGTACAGTGGTTCTCAACTTATGGGTTGCAGCCCCTTTGGGGATAAAAGACACTTTCACAAGGGTCCCTTAAGACTACCAGAAAACACAGGTATTTACATAATGATTCATAACAGTAGAAAAATTACAGTTATGAAGTAGCAACAAAAATAATCTTATGGTTGGGGGCCACCACAATACGAGAAACTGTATTAGAGGGTCACAGCATTAGGAAGTTTGAGAATCACTGTCTTGGTAAGGAGTAAAGATGAAGTTTAAACCTATAACTCTATCACTTTGGCATGGTCCTTTCTACTAAGGCCTGCACAATATACAGTCATCTGTGTGCCAACAGGCAAGAAGTGTATAAGGCATGAGATCACAACTACAATGGATGTTGAGCCATGGCTTAGCAGATACAGAACCACAACTAGTCTCTCTGACTCATGGTTCAAAGGCAGCATGCTGAGAAGACATTCTAAAACTTGACAGCTACCTGTCAGTTCTTTGTACTTCCATGCATCCCATACCAGATTGGGGATCCACACAGATCACAGGAGGAAGACATCATCTCAGGAATAGTCCCTCCTACTCTGTCCACCATCTATTACATTCTTCTAAACAAATCTTGGGAGAATTCTTGAGGCCTCTTTGTGGTTACCAGATAGGAAACTGTTTAACTGTTCTCCATTGATAGGATCACAAACTCCATGACACCATAGCCTTCCTCCACTTCATATGCCAAGAGTTTAGCTAAGCTTTTCATCCACACAGATACTCAATGTATCTTGAGTGGATGAGTCCTAGTGCTCTATGGTGATGGAAATTATAGCCATTGGTAAGATAAAACTCCTTATATTTGAGCTCCTAGCTACAAAGTTAATATTATACTGCCTTTAGTTTTTTTTTAATTGATGATGACATTAATTGGTGGAAGATGACTTTTTAAATATGACCACAGCAGATTGTTATCTTAAGAGGATTTAATTTCTCCTCCCGTTGAGCATACCACCCAACAGGGCTCTGCCCCAGTCCCTGGATCTACATGGTTCTGAATGGTCTGGTAGACTTCTGCCTTGTCCCATAGTCAATCTGATCAGTTTCTTAATGTAGCTTCCTTTCAAAACGAAAATATTAAGCACTGATGGCAAGCCTAAATTGAAAGTAGACATTTCCCCTTCCTTATTTCACACAGAAGTGGACCTGGGCAGATGAAATGGGGATATTTCATATTGCATCAAAGGAAGTGAGCAGGCTAGAGTCTGGGGAAAGGAGGCTTTTTCAAGATAAGGACCAAACTAGGAACTATGGCCTCCTTCTTAAGAACATGTACGACTCATAAACCCCTTCACTGCCTACTGAGATACAAGCCAGCAAATCCACAGATCAGGGATGCTTTTCCTGGGGAACCACCAGCTGTAGCAATGTACACACAGGGCACAGCAGGAGGAAGAAGAGCCAGTGCAGGGCCGGCAGCCACTCAGCAGCCCAAGCAAGCTCTCCAGCACTGCTGTGCAAAGCCTCAGCATCCTGGACCCTGGGGACCTTAGAGACACATTGCTCTCCATCTTTAGCTCCATGCTGCCCCCTCCTCCAGCATTCATGTGCAATCTTTGCCCTCCGGGCCTGTCCTGGAGGAACAGTGTCCTGTGTGACTCCCTCCAGTTGAGCAAAATAGTCTCCTTTGGCCTCTCCTTGTCTTCATCCCTAGCATACGGTGCTTAATGACTGTGTACCGGTGTACCTGCCTCCAGGCTGGAAGCATAGGTATACCTACCTGGCTAGCATTTCAACTCAAATGCTGTCCACTTAGAAGTCCTTCGGGAAATATTTGTTCAAGGAGCAAGTTCATTGTACAATCTTTAAAGAATTTGCATACTTTTTCACGCTTAAAGAACTCTTAGAAGCAGGATCAGATCTCAGGGGACACATTTATTTTTTGCAAACACTGTCTATTTTCATTAACTTCACTGAATTCTAACTCTGAACTCCTTCGCCACCAGGCTGGCAGGAGATTCAGTCTGATCAGGGCTGGACTAGAACCACTGAGTCAGGGAGGTCTCGCTGAGACACAGAAAATAAAGGATTCTGTTGTCATCCTGGCTTAAGTTTGGGTCTGTCTTGTCAATCTACGCCCTGAGCTGTGGGGGATTCAAGACTCCAGACAAGCTTGGCAGAAGCTGCCCCCCAGAACCACTCCCACCAGCAAGGATTTGCTTCCTTTGGCCCAATATCATAGGGCCCCCTCAGTGAAGCAGCTCAGACCCACTTCTGTGTGAAACAAGAAAGGGGAAACTTACTTCAGCTTTTTAATATATGTTTATGTCACTAGCGTTTAGGATTTTGATTCTGAAAACTACTCTGTTTAAAAACAGGTCTGGTGGCACACATCTGCAATCCTCAGAATGTGGGAGGCTGAGGCAGGAAGATGGCTGCAAGTTCAAGGAGAGGCCAGTCAGAACTACATAGCAAAAGATATTGTTCTCCCCATACCCTCCAAACACACACACACACACACACACACACACACACACACACACACACACACACAAGCAAATTACTCAACCAGGCTGACTGATTAACTATACAATTCAGAGCTCAACTTGGGCCTTTGCCGGCCAGGAGGTTTTCTTGACAGTTGGAAAATTTAAGTCTTCCTAACTGATTTGAGCAAAATTAGGTCTTCCCTCAACCACATCATCAACATTTGGAATTTTAAATGACTTAAGCATAACTCACAGACTGCTGCTTTACTGGTAGCCGAGATCCAGTTTGCAAGGACTAGGGGATCCCAAGGAGTGCTTTGCCTGTTCAGTGTAGTTGGATGGAAAACACATTTATTAATTCAGCGGAACTGATATCCACAGTGTGAAGCGGAGTTCAAGCCCAGTATTTAGAGAAAGCTGGAAGTTTTTAGGAGGAAGCACTGGGTTGAAGGTCATCTCCAACCATGCTTTGTACTCGAGTGGCATGAAGTGTGGTGGGTGCACCCTGGTGATCCGGACAAAGGTACTGCTTACAGGAAACTTATGGCTGCAAGCTGGTGCATGCTGGTGATGCTGGCACTTGGAAGGCTGAGGCTGGAAAATTACTGTTCAAGGCCTGCATGGGCTACAAAACTGAGTTCAAGGCCAGCCTGAGATAACTATAATGTAAGACCCTGTCTCAAGAAACGAAACAACAGCAACAAAACCAGCAATGTCATAACCATCTAGGGAATAAAATTCTTTCCCAGGGTCAATGGTAGACTCCGGGTGTCGCTTAGTGGCAGACACTTGTTTAGCACACTTGGAGTTGATGTCCAGACCCACAAAACAAAACAAAGCATGCATGGCAATCTTGACTTGTGAGTTTGTATTCATTTGCATTAGCCTATTAATTTGTCTAATCTTTGGTTACATATGATCTTTTTCAGCTTCAGTGAATCTACTTTGGAGTAGTCACATGGACTGCTAAAGATAACTCATAAATAAATATAACTCATAAATACTTCTGAGTTTGGTGGCACACACTTGGTATATAGCACCTGGGAGACTGACTGGGTGGCAGGGATGCAAGTTCAAGGCAAGCCTGGGTTACAACATAAGACGCCAGCAAGAAAACAGAAATAGTGTGTAAATACTGTGTTTGTTCTGCTCTGTGAGGTGTGGTATTCCGCCCCTGGCAGGCTGGCCAGATGCAGGGGCAGGCTGGCCAGATGCAGCGGCAGGCTGGCAGACTGCCAGACGACCCCACTCCATGTGGGCATAGCGACGGGGCAGCGGGTGGACATTCACAACCCAGAGGCGACATCCGAGTGGAAATGGTTTATTCTAATGGGGGATAAAGAGAAAAATGAAAAGACAAAAAGGAGAGGAAGAGAGAGAGGAAGAGAGAGGGGGTGTTGGTCTCAGAGCACCTCTTGGGAGGGAAGCGGAAGAGAAGGGGCGGAGTTCCCAAAGTGGAAGAGAGAGAAGGGGCGGAATTCTTCCTTTTACACACAGGGTGGAGCCAAGGGGCAAGACTTCAAGGTGGCAGATTAGAATATTAACAGTGTCTATGTTGTCCTGCCAGCCCTCATTGACTTCTCACTCATACCAATCACCAGAGGGCCTGTGTTCTGTGAGGACACTTGGCATTCAGTGTTGGGGGCCTGCATGGTTAAAGATGTTTATACTCACGGTCCTCCCTGGCTAGTATGTTCACAATTCTGTTGGAGCTGCTGACACAATGTAGCGAATCATTAGTTTCAGTTCTCTCAGGGAGGGAGGAGCCCCAGGCACTGTTCAGAGTGAACACGTATTGCCACAGCTGGTCTGTGGGTCACAGGTGAAGCAACACTGTAACTCACCATTTCTTACTACTTTACTTTGACCCTCTAAACAGAAGTTCCTTTTAAAGCAAGAGTTTGGCCAGCAGCCATGGCACATGATGCTGGAAAATATAACACAATAGGATGACCAGTTTGAGACCAGTCTGGAGTATACTCACGGTGGGGCCTGGTAAAGGACTTTACCCCCTTTGCCCTTCTGCCTTGTGCATGTGAGAACATGTCCCTTCTTTCAGAGGATGAGGTACTCAGGGCTCCCATCTAGGAAGAAGAAAGAAGCCCTCACCAAGCATGCTGCTGCTTTGACCTTGAACTTGTTGAAACTGATAGAAACCAATTTATGTTCTTGATTAAAACAAATAAACACAGCAAGGGTCTGAAGATGTTGTTTCCCTATGAGCCCCGGCCCCCCTTGATAAGTAATGGAAACAGGGAAACAAATCTCTCTTTCTTATTAAGCTGTACAACAGAGAACCCTGGTGAAGCATTGGGGAGGCAACAGCTGATAGAAAATTACCAACAGAGGTTGCAAACTGAGATTTATAGAAATTAGTGCTGGACAGAAACACTTCATAATAAAACACATGCCTTTTAAGTTTTATTAAAAAGAGGGGGGAAGCATTCTCTGTATAGCTAAGTTAAATTGCTGAGCTTCAGCTTAAACCAGATCCAACAGGTATCTTTATCTCAGACTCAGAACATAAGAAAAATAACAATACACCAGTCACACCACAGACTATAAATCCTTTGGAACAGTTAGACCAAAGTAGATAAAAGTATGACATCACAAAGTGTTTAACCTCAAAATTTGTCATTGCCCTATGATGAAATTAACACTAACAAATACTAACATGGGTGTATACGTAGTACAATGTCTGTAAAGAATGTGAAAAATGATTGTTATATTTATTATTAAACCTGGCATAGTCCCAAGAAAACAAAGGCATATCTTCTGTGACACTTGACAAAGACTTTCGTCTACCCTGTGTTTGTTGTATTGCTTATATTTTTGAATAACTGAATTTATAATAAATATAGCCTATTTATAAGGAGAGCTACTTTTGGGTACATACCATATTTCTGTTTTGGTCTCTGGGTTTCCTCGTTCAGGATGATTTTTTTCTCTAGCTCCACCCATTTATCTATGAGTTTCATTTTTCAGTTGAGTAATATTCCACCATGTAACTATACCATATTTTCTTCATCCATTCATCTGTTGATGGATACCTAGACTGTTTCAATTTCTGGCTATTAGAAAGAGCACAGCAATGAACATGGATGAGCACGAGTGTCTGTAGTACAATATAGAGTCCTTTCAGTATATTTCTAGAAGTGGTATAGCTGGGTCATGAGGTAGATCTGTTCCCAACTTCCTGTGCCACTGCCACATTGATTTTAATAGTGGCTGTACAAGGCTGCACTGCCACTAGCGATGGATGAGCGTTCCCCTTACTTTACATCTCCCCTAGCACAAGCTATCATGTGTGTGCTCAGAAATCAGTTTAGGTTTAGCAAGGTGGCTCCTCATGTAAAAACGCTGCTTGCCACTGAGCTGGTGACCTGAGTTTGATCCCCAGAAACCACATGGCAATAGGAGAGAAACAACTCCTCCTATTTGTCCTCTGACCTCCATAGCATACCACAGCATGCACACACACACACACGCACATAAAATTTACTTTAATAAATCAGTTTAATAGATTATGACTAAGGTTTTGGTTCGGTGCTTGGGTTTTGGCTTTTTGAGTCCATAGCTCAGGATGATCTTGAACTCCTGATGGCTACCATGCCTGACTAGGGGAGGTTTTGTTTCGTTCATTTCTCCTTTGTTTTTAAAAATTGAAATCAACATTCAGTTTGGGCACAGCTTTAGCTGGAAAATCTGGGACTAGGATCCAGAGCACCCAAGCTCTTGCCACATGATTCCACCATGTCAGCCACCTGTATCTTGTGGGTTTCCTTAGTTGATCGTTGTCTTAGCTGTAAGCATAGCAGTGAAATGCACATATCTTGGGACTTGAATCTCATTTAAGTCGTCTTACCACCTTGCATCTCATTTGTGGGGACACTGACTTGTAGCTGGCATTTTCCTGGCCCTGCCTAGCCCACGGTCAGAACAAATCTCTCTCACCCGCCAGTCCTGCAGCCGCTCAGACCCAACCAAGTAAACACACAGAGACTTGTATTGCTTACAAACTGTATGGCCATGGCAGGCTTCTTGTTATCTAGTTCTTTTATCTTAAATTAACCCATTTCTATTAGTCTATACTTTGCTACGTGGCTCATGGCTTACTGGTACCTTACATCTCGCTTGTCATGGCAGTGGTGGGCAGCGTCTCTCTGCCTGAGCCTTCCTGTTCCCAGATTTCTCTTCTCTGCTTGTCCCACCTATACTTCCTGCCTGGCTACTGGTCAATCAGCATTTTATTATACAGAGGGATATCCACAGCAACTGAAGGTACCTACCCCATATTATTTGTTACAGGCAAATGCTGCCCCTTATCCAAATTCGTGTGAGTCTCTCCCCCATACTTCAGAATGTGCCTTCCACAGAAGATGACCTGTGGGGGGGGGGTCAGCAGAATGGTGGGGAGTCCCTGATGCAGAACAGTAGGTACATTTATGATGTTAGGATACAGAGGGAGAGAAGTCCACACACACAGAAGACAGACAGCCTGAGGATTCAACCAGGAAGGGGGACCTGCACACCAGAGAGAGGCTCCATGGAAAACCACACTGCCAAAGCCCTTCTAATTTCCTACTGCTGTTTATCATCCCATTATACCTGTTATAGAGGCCCTTATCAAATCATTTAAATTTCTGTTATGGAGATTAAATAAGCCAGACCTAGTGCAATCCTGGCTGCTCAGAAGGCTTAGACGGGAAGATCGCATGTTCAAGCCTACTTGGAGAATTTAGTAAGGTTCTGCTTCCATTTTTAAAAATAGTAATAATAAAAATATTTTTTTTCTTCTTTCCTTTATTAAGAAAATCCCCTCCCCTGGAAAGGTAAGGCCTCCCATGGGGAGTCAGCAAAGCCTGGTATACTCAGTTGAGGCAGGACCAAGCCCCTCCCCCATGCATCAAAGCTGTGCAAGGTGTCCCACCATAGGAAATGGACTCCAAAAAGCCAGCTCATGCACCATGGATATAGATCCTGATCCCACTGCCAGGGGCCCCTTAAACAGACCAAGCTACACAATTGTCTTGCTTATGCAGGGTAAAGGCTGGGGTGTAGATCAATGGTAGAATGTTGCCTAGTATGGGGTCAATAGAAGCCCTGTGTACAATCTCCAGTACACCAGACTTCTTAAATAAATGAAGTCAATATATAGAAAGCTCCTAGCAGAAGGGTTTTCCTGTTGTTATTACTGTCCTTAAAGTATATTTTATGGGTGTCTCCAGTGTCTAGTGATCACTTCCTTATACGTAGTTACATTGTCTTGTTTACCATTTGTTTCCCACTAATTCATAAACTCCCCAAAGAGAAGGTGAACCTATTTACATAGAAACATGTTTGGAATACATTAGGATCAAATGGCTATTTATTGAATAAATAAAGCTTCCCAATCAATGTAGAAGGTATGACAAGTTACTTTTCCTAAATGTGGAGGAAATAATTTAAGCTCTTCTTTCACATTCTACTCCAAAGCCACGCCCACTTTGATATATATTACAAAACCTGAACCTTATTTTTCTTCTAAAATTACAAAGACATGCTGAAAAGAGGAATCAGGCAAACACAGCACAAGACTGTGACCACAGCAGACTTGGATAAAGAGAGATGTCACACCATGGTGGCAACTGGAATGGCTTCACTGGGGTGGCTCTAACTGGGACACAGAACTTTCTGGTGAAGTTTTTACATTCAGCACAAGGGTGGGGTCACCTCCACACCACTTACACAAAACCTCTAGTCCAGGCCTGGAAATGCGATCACATTTCTTCCATATGGCAAAGTTCCAGTCTCCTTACTTGTGGAGTGTTGCGTAACAAAATTTCCTGGGGAGACGCAACACACGCATCTCCCCACCCCAGAGAGGGAGCCCATGACAGATAGCCAATGTAAAATAGTTTATTTTAGACATTACTTTCTGGGATGTGAGTGAGGAGTTAAAGGAGATGAGATGACTCCAAGACGGCTTCATCACCAAAGACCACCTAAGCCTGGTGACAGCTCACCAAGCTGGGAACCTGGAGGAGGCTGCACAGCCTGCAGGCAGCTCAACAGATAGGACATTTCCTCTCCAAGGTGACTCAGTTGGGCTAAACATCTTCTTCTAGGCAGCTCAGCTGGTATCTGCTTTTTTTTTTCTTTCAATTATCCCAGCCTGAGTAGCTTAGGTCAGAAGGTAGGTGGAAGTACAATTGCACCGAGATGTCTCTCCAATGGCTTTCCAGATCTGCAAAGACTCAGAAGTCAGCATTATGTCATCTGTATAATAACACCTTTTGCAGAGGATGGGCAGGGCAAGGCAACCTCCTGAACCGCCATCCCATCACAAATGGTAGGGTTACAAAATTCACCTTGGTGAAGCACTCTGAACGTCTGTTGTCTTCTGTTCTGAGCAACTGTCAGGTGATCCCAGAGGTTTACAACTAAAATGATACTAAAGCCCAACATAAGCAAGGGCTAATACAGCATGGAAAGGCTCTGCCCATTTGTATTAATTGCTTCTTTTACCGACCAAGGTTAAACACAAAGTATGGATGGGAGGTGGTGTCTTAATTACCTTTCTGTAGTCCTCGGGCAGTCTGAGTTGTTATGTTTCCATATCCTGGAGCTCTTCCATGTAGCCTCTCTATATTCTTCTAACCCTGATGAGCTCCGTGGGCCTGATTTAATATTCTCAGACCTATGAAGGGCCAAGGGGAACATGGACCTACTCTTCCCTGCTGTACTTGATGGCTCCCTGGGTGAGAGAGGCCCTGGATCGGCACTGTAGTGCTGCCTATTCCATTCACCATTCCTGGCTGTTGGGGGAGTTTCTGCCTAGGAAAACCATCTCTACCCTTAGCATAACCTTTTGCTGGAGGGAAATGTACCTCCATTACTCTGGGGAGATAATTAAACCCCCCTGGGACAGGTTTGATCCCCTTCACTGTATTGTTCTATCATGGGTATCTTCTGTGAACTGCTCTTTGGACTTTAAGCCCTTCAGATGCTCCTCAGACACAATTTGGGTTCTATAATTTTCTTTTCCCTTGGGAACGCAAGCTCAACACAAATCTTGCCATATTTGTCTTCAAGTAACCCAGTACCTAGACATATCTCTTCCTGAGCTTCACCATTTTACTCTCTCTTCTAGGTTGCTGTCTTTCTACATGCTCTCTCTTTACATTCTGGTCTAAGTCACTGAGGTCTGCCAAAGCCTCTCCTACTTTATAAAGATCTTGCCACACCAAAAGGCATAGCAAAGCTGCTAAATCCACACCAGTCTTCAGATCCCGGTTGAATCAACCTTTTGTTTAACTCCTCTGTGGACATAGTTCTAGCTGGCCCATTGAACTGTGATTCAAACACAGCTTCTCTTATTCCTAGTTCCTTCAATAGTATCTGCCCCTCCTCTGTGGTCCTCCAGTTCCTGATATTTATGGGAACCTCAAATGGAGATTGTCCTTTCCAAGTGACTCAGCTGGTCTCAACCTCTTTCAGGCAGCTGTTCTTGTCTCAGAGTTTTCTGTGCAGCTTGGCTCCTGTGAGAGTGACTCTCAGCCATCTTTATTGCTTACTCCGAGAGGGAGGGGCCTAACAAATCTGATCAGTTTCAGGGACTTCCTAAAGCTGTGTTGAGGTGTTTATCTTCTGCCATAACGTACCTCCCTGGGAAATGGAGTGTTTCAGTGAAGGAGAGAACTGCTACACAAGAGGGCCTAACAATGGAGCTGACTCCCAGGCTCTTTAGCAACCACACCAAGATTTATTGTACTATGAATGATCGAGGA
This sequence comes from Peromyscus leucopus, assembly GCF_004664715.2. Taxonomy (NCBI): domain Eukaryota; kingdom Metazoa; phylum Chordata; class Mammalia; order Rodentia; family Cricetidae; genus Peromyscus; species Peromyscus leucopus. The sequence goes on from NC_051080.1 coordinate 12,794,432, forward strand.
GGGAAGACAAGAAGAAATGACAAGATTTGCTTTGAGGAGGACCGTCTTGGCTGTCCCTGTTTTAGTTACTTTCCTTGTCACTGGGACAAAACACCTGTCTGAAACAACCTAAGGGTGAGATTAGTGGCAGCTTTATGGCCAGTCATGTGTGGGCAGGCATGGCAAGGTGGAGTGGTTTATATCATGGCCAGCCAGGAAGCAGAGCAGTCGCCTAGGTGGTCTTAAATCCAGTCAAGTCCAAAACCAAGATTAACGGCCACACTACCGTTTCCTCCTTAGCATGTGTTTGAGTCTAAGAGGTGGCAGAGCAGTGTGTGTGGATGGAATGGCTCAGCCTAGCATCAAAGTAACAGATCTTCCATAGCCGCAAAAGCAGCAGAGCTGGTCCAGAAGAAGACAACCAAATCCAGTGGGAAGATAATGAATGGCTCTTACTCGTCCCTCAGCAAACCCAGCTAGGCACATCAGCAGGCCTTGAAAATACTACATGGGGTGTCACAGAGTCGCAGAAATCAACAAAATGCCAGTCACTTTTGAGGAAGGAAGCAAACTACGAAACAGTCCGGCTTCATTCCTCTTTCGTATATTTGTCTCTGACCCATTGAAAAGATGTTCTAGGTGAGTAAGGAACTAGCATTTCAAGGCAGGGGCCTGCGGAGAAATAGGTTAAAGGTTTCCTCCTGCTGTTGTTAAGGAGACTCTTGGTAGCATTTCATTTCATCAGAGACTTGTTGAATATTATTTTAAGGTGTGTTACTTTTATTTATGTTGCATTTGTTTAACTCTGTGAAGCTGTGTTACTGTGCCTATGTAAAACACCTGATGGTCTAATAAAGAACTGGCCAATAGCAAGGCAGGAGAAAGGATAGGTGGGGCTGGCAGGCAGAGAGAATATCTAGAAGGAGAAAACTGGGAGGAGGGATTTAAAATCTAGCAGCCAGAGAAGGAGGAGGACTTCAGGGGCCAGCCACCCAGCTCCACGCAGCAAGCCATGGAGTAAGAGTGATACAGAAGTAGGAGAATGGGAAAAGCCCAGAGGCAAAAGGTAGATGGGATAAAATAAGTTAGGGAAAGCTGGCTAGAAACTAAGCAAGTTAATAAGGCTGGGCATTCATAAGTAATAATAAGCCTCTGTGTGATTTATTGGGGAACTGGGTGGCGGGCCCCACACAAGAGACAAAAACAACAGAGACTGAGCAAAGTCTTCATTCCAGATGCTTCGCTGTCATAATTGCAGGCAGAGATGGAAGCTGTACGAGCCAGAGTGCAAGCAAATGTGTTTTTACTCACATAGTTCTAAACCAAAGACTGATTCCTACTTGCCGATCGCTCATTGTCCATCTAAATGCGCATGGTGGAGGTGGTGGCCACAACTCCTACTGAAACTGTCCCAAAGTTAAGAAACTTTTATTTTAAAGTAGTTGGGGATTTCTTTATTTAAAGTATTTAAATAAAGTATTGGGGACTGTACACATAAACATTCTTTCTTGTTCAGTTTGCAGCTCACTGACGGACATTTACATTAGAAATAGTCAACCAAACAACTCTCATCCCCTGTAGGTTTTGCTACTGCTAGGAAAACTATATAAGCCAGAGACAGAGAAGACAAAATCATATACATCTCCATCTTTAAAGGAGCAAAAATGTGGTTACAATTGCATCAGGATTTTCAGAAAAATGAGTTCACTGTGTGCAGAACACTTCCCAAGTGCTTAATAAATACTTGTTGCCTGGATAGTTGACGCTTTGCTGTGTGGGAAGAAAGTACCTCTTAGTGAGGAGAGTGTGCATGCTTGGAGTTTCAGGAACTTGAAGAAACAGTTAAATGCCAAGATATTTCGAAATGGAGCTAACAGAAACACAGCTTGCGCTTTGGCTTGCCCATGATGATAAAGCATCTGGAGACAGCAATGAACCTGTCCCAGGTCTCTGGAGACCAGTCACCTTCTGATAAGTTTGTTTGTGTGAATTCAGGTGAAGATAAAAGGCAGCAGAACTTTTTTCTTCTGCTCATTTGGCCTAGAAGTCGGGGGAGGGGGAGGTTAACAGATTTTAATTGGGTTAAGGAATCTTGTGATGGGGCCAGAACCTAATGGTAGAGTGTTTACCTGACTTGTGCAAGACGCTGGGTTTGATCCCCGCAAGGCACTGTAAAAAATAATGCCTGGCGAATTTTGGCATGAAATTCTCACACCAACATTGACAGTTGTGAGTGGTCAAGGGCAGGAAGAGACAGAGTTACCCTTCAGGATCAATGGAGCAATTAGAGTATGTGTAAAGATCCTGGTAAATAATATATCTATCAAATAAATGAAAACTGTTGTCACAAGTGTTTAAAATAATTTCAACATGAGAAAATGTTTAAGATGACAAAATATAGGACAATCATAACACACAAGATGTATGTTACACACACACACACACACACACACACACACACACCCCACATGGTTTTACCTTGAGACTGTTATAACAATCCACTCACAAATACTTCAGCATGCCTGTCTTTCTTAAGTGTAAGGGTGTCCAAGAACTCATTTATTTAATATATCAAGTGGAAAGAAAAATGTAGATAAACTTTCCTAGTTGTGGGTGTCCAACAACTCACTTATTTTAATATATCAAGGGGAAAGGGAAATGTGGGTAAACGTTCCTAGTTGTAGTTGAGTGGTAAATCTCCACTTTTCTCATCCCTGAACAATAAATACAGGTTTTCTAGGCTGTGGACATTGATAAGTCCTATTGAAGGGCTAATAAAAGGTAAATGTTTTATGTAATAAGTGGCTTTAAATCTACCTACTTCCATTGATAAAAACATTCATGATTTAATATAGCAATATAGTGTATAAAGACACAAATGACTTAAGTAGATACGGCCAAAGGTACAAAGTCAGGTTTTTCAAGTTCTGTCATGCAACACTGACCATCCCCCTACCCCCCATTGTCCTTCATCTTCTCCAGACAGGACCTAGGCTGCCCTGGGCTAGGACCTCCCACAATATCCATGCCCTGCGAGTGCTGAATTCCAGGAAGGCACTTTCACAATGTCGCCCTTACAATCAGCCTTATCTCCGCCAGTAACCTTTCCTTCTGCTTTACGGTCAGCTCCACCTGAGGCAACTGTTCACTGTGCATCGTCATTATTATTTTTAGTAATTTTGACGTCTCTTGAATTTCCTCTCCCAGCATTTACCAACTATCACACACACACACACACACACACACACACACACACACACACACACGTCCCCACACTCTGTCTCAGCCCTTCTCTGGCTTCTCTTTTTATGGTGAATGAAGAAAACCAGAGTAACCACTTCTAATTAACAAATTAACATAGGAGAAATTGCTCGAAGCCACCTGGACCTCCATTTTCCCTCCTTCTGAGGAGAGTAAGTGAGCTGAGCCACTTAAATGAATAAATAAAATAAAAATGAATAAATCTGCAGAGCCACCACTGAGAAACAGCTTGACTGAGGTTATGGGGTGGGTGTGATGTTCATACCTCTGCTTTCCCATTCCCAGTCTACTAACAAGAATAAGTGCATGTTGTTTTTTCTGTGTGTACACTGGGACGGACACACACACACACACACACACACACACACACACACACGCACGCACGCACGCACGCACGCACGCACGCACGCACGCACGCACATGCACATGCACACACCCTATAGCATGAAATAGAAGGAGGACTCAGTAGAAATGAAGGAATCTAAAAATAATGGAATAGATGGGAAAGAAAGCCAAGCTGCATTTTTCTCCCCATCTGAAGAATCTACAGTCTCATATGTAGAGACCATTTTATAGGAGGAAATGAACCAGCAAGAAGATGATGGAGGACAAAGAGGATAACAGAAAGCCAATACGAGACAGCTCACCAAAAAACAATGATACACATGTATGAAAGTGTCATAAGGAGACCCAGTATGCTGAGTGGTAACAAAAATAAATTAATTTAAAATTACAATTTAAAAACATACTCGTGGTATGAATAAGCAAAATAACTTTGTCTAAAATTATTTTAGACATAAACTTATGGGTTTTTATGTGTATGAATGTCTTGCCTATATGTATGCATGTGCACTATGTGAGAGCCTAGTGTCTGTGGAGTCCAGAAGTAGACATTTGATCTCTTGGACCTGAGTTTATGGATGATTGTGAGCTGTCATGTGGGTGCTGGGACCTGCACCCAGATGCTCTGTAAGAGTAACAATATCTTTAGGTCCAGTAATAGATTATTTTTTAACTTTCATTTTCTAAATTTTCTACATATATATATATATATACACACACACATACATACATACATACATACATACATACATACAGAAGTTCAAAATTAGAAAGTAACTGGTTCATAACATTTAGTTAATATTTATAACCAATGATACCATAGTCCTGGCTGAAAATTATGGTTCTGGAAATGCACCCATATCAAGGGAACAAACACCAAAATCTCTGAAGTGGGATGTAGTTAGTAAAGAAGCGAAGATTTTAAGTTCCTATAGCCCTAATCCTATGCAGACGCCCTGGCAGGACAGGTGATAGACTAAAGGGAGACACGTGGGCCCACCTTGAACTTGTGGAACTTGTAGGCCCTTTTCGTCCTGCAAAACTAGTATATTTAACTGGCAAGCAGTGTAAAGCTGACCTAGAGTGAAAAGATACAGAGACCCTTCCTCTGCACTAATCAAAGAACCTAGGGACAAAGGACTCTGACAGGCCCAGGATGAGTGGCAATCTTAGGTTCCACAAAGATCCTCCAAACTCTTTTCTCTTTCAAAACTGGGAGATGATACTTAAGATCCCATTTTCTTTAACCCAGATTGAGTGAAAAACTGTCTCTGTAACAAAGAATTCATGCAACCCAGGGCACAGGTATCTTGCCACCCACTAATTAACCTGTCTCATGGCTACTGTACATATATTCTAGCCCTTGTCTCATGGCTTCCTGTAAATTTTAAGAAATAGTGGAGGGCTTGGAGAGATGGTTCAGCATATTTTTAACTGTAGAAGACTCCAGTTTGCTTACTAGCACCCACATTGGGCAGCCACAAACCACAAACACCTGTAACTCCAGTTTCAGAGTGCCTGATACCTTCTTGTGACATTCATAAGCACCTACATTCACATGCCCGTATCCACACACAGAGAAACATATACATCTAATTGAAAATAAAATAAATCTTGAGAAATAAAAGGGCATAGCATAGAGGAGACTGAGTCACTCATTTGGTAGGACTGCAAAGGAACCCATTTTCCTCCACCCATTTCTGTTTCCTAATTTCTTTGGCACCCAGAGACACCAGACCTATTTGTGTCCATTTGTACTGTAATATGATGAGCACATCTGTCCGATGCTGCCATGTACTTACTTCTCATACTCTAATCACAGCCACCTGTCATCAAAGACCCATTAAGATAAGGTTTCTAGATAGGAAAGGTCATAGACATTATAGCAGTCTGATTTCTAAAATGTGAGTTGGACCGGATGGACGGCAGAGCAAACTTACTCAGGGTATGATACGGCCATGACTTCACCACCGCCGACATTATTTCTAGTGTCAAATGACAAAATGGCAGCAATTTACCTCAGCACTCTCCATCGCTTTACTTTCCCATTTAGATCCATAAGCTGGGATAACGGTCCTGATGGGCTGCAGGAAGCCCCTGCTTTTGATTTTTTTTTTTAGACGCAGAAAAACTGATGGAAGGAGAAAGGAAAATCCTAAAGCAGATGGGTCATTTCAAAGTCAGTCCCTTGAAAGAATGTGGACCGAGAAATGAACAATAAAAAGGCAATTGCTTGGCTGACAGGTTGCGGCTGGTTATCCTTCTGTGTGAGGATAAGGCAGAGGCAGAATCAAGTAGCTCCATCGTGGCACACACTGGATCTGACCTGTTTGGAAATGTGACTGTGAGCGCTCTAATCTTGACTTGTCAGGTCAGACAAACAGCTTCATTTCAGCTTGGAGATTCCATTTTGACTTTTAGCCTGGTTTGTTTGGGCCTAGTATAGGAGCTTCATTCAAAACAATGGCTTTCTGTATTTAATAGTCGTTTCTTGTTTTTATTGGAGTATGAATTTCCAAAAGTTCAAAACAAGACTCATGCAAATATATAATGAACGTAAGTTAAGAAAAAAATAATCAGTTACTTCATGGAAACAGAAGAAAGGTAAGCTGCCTCGAGAGTGAGAGGAGAGACCAGGTTATGTATGTCAGTGGAAGGCTGAGGGAGGAAGATCACTGAGCAATTTTCAAATACTGACTGACAGCATTCAGGTCACTAAAACCATCACCTTGACATGATCTCCTCTCTTAGAAAGATGACAGCATTTCTTTTGATACCAGTTCAGAATAACTCATAATTTAGCATCTGACTTTTCAGAACCTGGCTCCCAGTGAGAGAAAAGACAGGGTGGTCATGACTATGCTCTCCCAACCTGATTGGGAAACTGGAAATCAATTTGGAAAGTCAGTTCATGCAAAAAGAGAGGATACTAGCATATTTGCAAAGATGTATTTTTAAAAGTCATGTGTATGAAGTTTTAGGTGAAATCAGTCCTAATTTACTGTAGATAACCAGGAAACCATGAACATGGTCTTTCTCCTTAAATCACTGGACACCGGGAACCAGACGCAATGATGGGAGTCTGTGATCTTAGCATTCAGGAGGTGGAAGGAGGAGGAAGAAGAGTTCAAGGTCATCATCAACTACCTAGTGAGTTCAATGCCAGCCTAGGTTCCACCAGACTCTGTCTCAAAATAAAACAAAGAAAAAAAACACAGCAAAAATAGTAATAATAATAATAATAATAATAATAATAATAATAACGATACCATTGAACACCAACTTCCTACTCTCTCCCCACCCCCAGAGAGGGAACTCCAAACCTCACACGTTCAGTCTGTCTTGCATCACTGAGCCACACCAGCTTGAACACCAATGTTCAGGAGAATGGGTGCAGTTTTAAAATGCATGCCATTTACTATGCATTTTAAAAATCTGTTCTGGGAGGCCGGGCGGTGGTGGCGCATGCCTTTAATCCCAGCACTCTGGAGGCAGAGGCAGGCGGATCTCTGTGAGTTCAAGGCCAGCCTGGACTACAGAGTGAGTTCCAGGAAAGGCGCAAAGCTACACAGAGAAACCCTGTCTCGAGAAAAAAAAAAAAAATCTGTTCTGGGACAGAACATATGTCCCGGAAAAGCACAGGCTTTCTTTGAAGAGGTCACAGTCATACATAGTGCATGTAGAAGAATACATAGTCCACAGCAATCTATCTCTTGTATGTTTCCAGAGGGCTGCCTTCTGTGTTCCCCAGATCCCCACGACCCACACTGTGGGAAATGGAACTCAGTAAAGGACATCACCTATGTTCAGATTTTATGGGGAGCTTCCCACTGCACCAGAATGAACTACCTTACCAGGCCATTCAAGCCTTCCACACTGCAGACTCTGGACCTCCCTCTGGCCTTATTACTAATCACCTTCCACATCATTCCCACTCAGGAAACTCTGACCTGTATCTAGGTCACCTGTGCCTTCACCGGGATGTTCAAGGTCATCCTATTCTTAGCTTAGATGCTGCTCTACCATGTCTTTCCTCTCAGTTCATTACAGGGGTTGAGAAGGGACTTGTGTAGGACTGCAACAGGCCTGGGGGATCAAAGCACACCTGATTATACCAGAGAAGTCAGTGTAAAGAAGACACCGAAGTGAGACTTCCTACCGTCTTCCTTCAGAAGTGAGGGCAGCACATGCCACCATGGAAGTCTGACATGGATGACCTGCCTGGGTGAAGAGAATAGTTGTTCCATCTCCTGGGAGGGCTAGCTGACCTCACACTGATTACGAAACTCAGCTATGTGAAGCACAGGGAAGCCACCTGAACCCCAAAGACAGGAAGGATGTGAGTAATGTACCTTCAAACCCAACAAGAAGACATGAAGACCCTGCCCAGGATTTACTGTAAATGTCAGGTTCTGAGTGAGCAGAATTACCATCTCCATGCTTAGTGCACGCAGGGCATTGAAGTGTATCTCCCAAAACAACATAGCCTACCCAATGGTGTGAATGTGATGCTGTTGAAAAGGTCAGACCAGATCAGGATGGGCCTACTGCTATGACTCCTATCCTTATCTGGGCATAGATACACATGCAGGGAGAAGGTTAGATGAGGACAGGGATGGATGCAGCTTAAAGCCAAGAATCCCAATTGACAGCAGCCCATTGGAATTCTAACCAGAAGTTGGAGACAGGTGAGAAAGAAACTTGGCCTAGAACCTTCATGGAGACCACAGCCTAAGTAAGACTGGCTTTACGGTTCCAACTTGCAGAACTAGGAAGCAGAAATGATGCTTTAAATTACTTGCACTGGCCAGGCAGTAGTGATAGTGACACATGGCTTTGATTCCAACACTCAGGAGGCAGAGGCAGGTGGACCTCTGAGTTTGAGAACAGTCTGGTCTAGAGATAGCCAAGGAGACACAGAAAAAACGATAGACAGATAGAAAAGATAGATAGATTAGATAGATAGATAAATAGATGATAGATAGATAGATAGATAGATAGATAGATAGATAGATAGATAGATAGATAGATAGATAGATAGATGAATAAGGGTGTGTGCTAGTGTGCCCACTTTAAAAAAAAATCACTTGTCCTGTGATTGTTGTTGACTCAGAACTAACAGAAAGACAAATAAGAATGGGTGAGAGAGAAAACTTAGAAGCAGTTATGCCTCCAAACTCGCCCATGCCCAGTGAGGGAAAGAGGCTTTTATTGTCTAACCTGATATAGAAGCAGAAATACAGAAATTCTCCAACCCCCTTCTCTGTCTCTCTCATCGACCAGTCATGGATGGAGACCAGAGACTGACATGAGCTGTCTTCTTCAATCATTTCTCCATCTTATTTGTTTGTGACAGGATTTCTCACTGAACCTGGAGCTCATTGCTGCAACTGACTGCAGCGAGTCCCTGTTCTCTGCCTGTCTGTCTGTCCTGCTTTGAGTTTACAGGTGTTTGGCCTTTTATTTAACATGAAATCTGGACATCTAAACTCAGGTTCATAGGCTTGCGTAGCCAACTCTTTGCCCATTGAGCGAGGGCCCAGCCTAACACTCTATTTGCTCTTATCTTATGGGTGAAACAGCTAAATATGTGCATGAGCAGCCATCCCCTCAAGGGAAGAGAGAAGTGGGCCTCTGTGGCCCCACCTTTCTATCATGAGCATGCTTCTCATGATGCTTATGTGTCTGCTTTACTGTCTTCCCGGAAGTGTGGGAAGTCAGGGGTTCCTCATGGGCCCCAGGGGACTCAAAGGTTTGCCAACTTGAGATATGTATTATTTAACACTTAAACTCTTTTTTTTTTGTTTCTTCTTTCAAAATACACACAGCTACTAGTCTTAAAATACTCACCAGAGTTACCCACTAAAATAATATCATTAGCACTGATAATAAAAAAAGGGGGGGGGGCACGTCTTGTTAATACTATGGAATTCACAGGGAGACTGCTTCAGTTGGTGAATTTAAGTTCTAAGAAAGTTTAATGTCCCCTATTCTAACTGCATTTCTCCTCCTGTCTCCTGAAAGGGCCTGTCTGGGTCATGACCTGCTCACCACCCCCCAAGGCAGCTACTCAGTTGATCTTGTTGTACAAGTCCCCTCTGTCTGCAGCAGCATAATCCCTATAGGTTTTTAACCTGGGTAACACTAGCCTTTAATCCTGAGGCCACAGAATTGTCTGGAACACATAGTAGGTATTAGACTAGCCAGAATTGTATGGCAAGACTCTGTCTCAAAAAACAAACAAACAAACAAACAAACAAAAAAGGTCAAAATAATAAACCCATGAGGTGTTCCATTCTGCTTTGTTCCTTGTGACTTTGTCTCTTGTCCCATCATTAATAATACTGTGATATTGTAACACAAGTAGTAACTCACTTAACAGATAGCTTAGGATGTGTGTAGTTGCTGAGCAGAGAAAGGCCTCTATGATTTTCATGGTATTCCATCCTGTTAACAGTCTTAAGAGATTCGATTCTTTTTGGTTTCTGTGTTTTAGTTTTGTCTGGTGTGCCCGACTCTGAGCAAGGGGATGAACCAAGAGCCTTGCACATGCTAAGCCTGTGCGTCCCAACACTGAGCATCCCCAGTTGAGTATCCCCAATCCTCAATTCTTGATCCAGATCTTATTTAAATGAAACTTATTTAAATAAGTTTATTAAAATTAAACTTATTTTTATTGACACAAAGGAACGTAAAAGTTGTGTCTACTAATGGAGTGCTTCAATATCCATGCAGGTACACATTGTATAATGTTTGAAGAGGGCTAAACGTGTCCACCTCCTCGGTTGTAGGTTATTTGTGATGTCAGCTTTCAACTCTCTTCTAGCCTTTTAACACCTATAGTCATCTTACTAAATTCACCAGAACTTCCTGTTCCTTTTTACCTGTAATCCAGTACTACTGATTGCCATCTTCCATCCTTTCCCACTGTGATTGGCCCCAGCTTCTGGGAACAACCATCCTGTACTCAACCTTAATACCAACATTTTATAGTCAGCAGATGCCTGAGATCATGTGGTATGTGTTTTGTGCCTGGCTTATTTCATTTACGTCATGGTTTCTAGCCCCACCCACACCATTGTAGCTCACAAGGTTTCTTTTTCTTTTTTTTTTAATGACTAAATAGTCTTCCACCACATATATGTCCCATATTGTTTTTACCTGGGACAGGTCCTTCTTGCTGACTTTTCTTGGGTGTTCTGAATGGTGCAGCCAAGTTAAGGTTCCAGATGTCTTTTCAAGATTTTGCTTTTATATTTAATTGTGTGTTTGATTTTGTGTCTATGTGTGGGTATGTGCAGGTGTGTGGGGATGTGCATGGAGACTAAATAGACTGTGGAATGCCCTGGAGCTGGAGTTACATGCTACTTGATGTGCATGGTAGGAAGTGAAATTGGGTCCTCTGCAAGAGCAGTATATGCTCTTAACCAATGAGCCATCTTTATAGTTCCAGGAGTCCCTTTAATATACTAATTTAATTTTCTTTGAATTGCTGTGAGGTTTCTGGCTCCCATGGTGAGTTTATTTTTGATTTTCTGAAGATCTCTACACTATATTTGACAGTGTCTATGTGAATCGTGCTCTCCACCAACTCTGCAGCACTTTTCCCCCTCCGTCCACATCAGGCTTGTTACCTTAGGTCATTGATAAGAGCCATTCCCCCTGACTGAATCAACACTGCAGTCTGCATGTGCATTTCCCTGATGATAATTCATTTCTTGTCTTTCCTGTTTTACAGATGAGACTGAACAACAGCTCAAATCATGAAGGATGTCTCCAGAGGCCACACTGTTGTCATCTCACAATACTGAGGTTGTGGGGACCCAGACAGACACTTGGATCTATGAATAAATACATTTGTCCTCCTGAGCACCACCCTTAAAAGCAGACATCAATAAATTTCATTTCCTCGACTCTTCTGGCTAACTCTGATCCTTAAATCTATTTTATTCTTTTAAACACTAATGTTGACTATGGTGGTTGTTTTTCCTTGGTTTGCTTGGATATTTTGCATTGCTGGGCCTTTCACATTCAAGACTATTCTCCAACTCTGAGCTGCCACTCTATCCCCAAATGTCTGCTTCCTCTTTTGGGCTTTACTCTCACTTTTCCAAAGGACTGCTTGGCTCTTATATCTAACTTTCCCTCTGCTGTTCATATGTATTATTTTAAAATAAGTTTGCAAGCTATCTAAAGGAATACAGACTAAGTGAAAATATTGCCACTATTAACACAGTTTTGTGTGTGTGTGTGGGAGGGGTCAATGCAAATATGTTGGGTAATTGTTCTTTCATGGTTCATATTGTTCCTACAGTGATGTTTAAGTAATTTACCATCAAAACTCTTTTTTTTATTTGTATTTGTTGTATTAGTTACTCTTCTTTTGCTGTGAAGAGACACCATGACCAAAGCAACCTTTAAAGTAATCATTTAATTGAGTGATTGCTTATAGTTTCAGAGGGGGTGAGTCCATTACCATCATGTCAGGGAGCATGACAGCAGGCAGGTAGGCATGGTACATTAGCCAAGAGTTCACATTTGATCCACAAGTTGCAGGCAGAGAGGAGGAAGGTGACTGGGCCTAGCACCTTCCTCCTTTTGAAAACCTCAAAGCCTATCCCTAGTGACACACCCACTCCAACAAGACCATACCTACTAATCCTGCCCAAACAATTCTACCAACTAGGGGTCAGTCATTCAACCATGAGCCTATGGGAGCTGTTTTCATTCAAACCACCACATTTTTCTAGTAATCAATTGAAAATAAAATGAATAGCAACCTAGATGTGTGATATTTCTAAAATAATCTTTAAGCCACTTTCTATGTCCAATGTCTATCTGAAAGACACTTTATTACAAAGATGAAGGTGGCTGTAACCCAGAACCTTTAGAAAACTGCATATTCCTGCAGTATCCACATTCTGACGTTCCCTTACTCACACAGCTATGATGGGCATCTTGCCAGGAGGAGACAGACTAGAAAAGTCTGAAATAGGGTTAAGATTCTGTGTATACGTCAACAGGTATTTAAAGAAATCCAATATCATTCATATATTTCATTGTCAGTATGTATTACACATATGTAAGTAATTCTACCCATGTGCAATAAATTAAAATTCTTCTCCAAGATGGAAAGATGGCTCAGTGGTTAAGAGCACTTGCTACTCTTCCAGAAGACCTAAGTTCAGTTTCTAGCTCTCACAACTGTCTGTAACACCAGTTCCAGGGTATCTGAGTCCCCATCTGGCTTTAGTAGGTACCAGACACACATGAGGTACACATATACACAGGCAGGCACTCACACATAGATATAAAATAAATAAGTAAATAAATAAATAAAATAAAATTATTTTATGTTTTTACTAAAGTACATATTTATATTTTAATAATATCAAAAGAAGAGAAACTAGTAAAAACTAAATAAATAAATTATAGGACTATCCCCCTAAGAGATTATAAAACCAATTTTTATTAAGGACCTGTAATAAAACTTGACTTACATTTTTTACTTTTTTGGGGGGCTTTATTTTTATTATTGAGATAGGGTCTGACCAAGTAGTCCAAGCTGGATTTGAACTCACTGTGTAGCCCCAGGCTGGCATCAAATGCATGATCTTCCTGCCTCAGCCTCCCTAGGACTAAGATTGCAGGAGTGTTCAATACTCGGTTATACTTCCTTTTTCAAGTGGAAATTGTGTTTGTGTTTCCCTAACAATTGAGTTCCCTTTTTTTCTTTTATGACTAATTTAGCTCATAAAATATGAAGCAATTGCGATGTGAAAATTACTAATATAGGTTTTCAGAAATTATTATATAGATATTAGAACTTGTTTATCTACTTATTTTGAGTTTTTGAATCAGAGGTCATGTAGCCCAGCTTGACCTTGACTTTCTCAATTGTCCTACCTCTGCATCCAGCATGCTAGCATCACACCGTGTGTGCCATCAAGCTTGGTGCAAATTTTGCTTTTATTTTTACCTTTGTAGACAGTTCTCTAGTAGAGGATAACAGATTATTCCCAAACTCAGTGACTCTTAAGAAGAAGCACTTATCTATCCTCATAACATCTGCTCCAGGGCTTTTGGGAGCAGCCTTGCCAAGCAGCCTTGACTGGAGATTTTACAAAAAGCTATAGTCTGAAGACAGCGAAGCTCCATTCCTCCACAAGTCGGCAGCTTTCCTGAGTAGCTGCCAAGTAGTTGCTGGCTTTGGCAGAAGACCTCAGTTTTTATGTTAGCCTACCACCAGATGCTTGAGTGTCTTTTTTGATACTCAGCAGGTTATTGGCCAACAGCCCGCAGCAAACAACCAAGAAAAAAAACCCTCCAGCTCCAGACATTCCCTTTACCACCTCCCCTCAGGAGCCTGGACTCTCTCACCACGCATAATATCAAGGAAATGAAACAGTAAGCTCCACCTGTTGAGGGGGGTGGTATTAAAACTTGAGCACAGGTCAATGTTAGGGTATTTACATACTTAGTTTGCACAAGGACTTGGGTTCAGTCACTAGGACTGCAAAACAAAAACAAAAACCAATAACAAAAAATACTTGTAGACAAGTGTTTTTTACTTTTATTTTTTCATAGAGTAGATTTTGATGATATCCCTTCCCTCTTCCATCCCCTCTCAAACCCTCCCTACCTTCCTACCCACCCAACTTTATTCTCTCTCTCAAAACCAAAATAACAAAACAAACATGAAAATAAAAGTAACAAAGAAAAAAACCCAATAAACCCCCAAAGTACCAGCAAGAACAACAGCAAAATCATGGAGTATTATAGTCTTATTGGTGTTGGCCAGCTACTCCTGGGGATGGGACCTGACCTGGAGTGGTTGATATGTGCTGTGACACTCCATTGGAGGAAATTGATTTTCCCTTTTCTAGAAGGCTTCTATTGCAAATAGCTTCTTGGTTTGTGGAATAATCCTTTCATACACTGAAGATTTGTTTAATAAAAAGCTGATTGACCAATAGCAAAGCAAGAAGTATAAGCAGGACAACCAAACTAGGAAAATTCTGGGAAGAAGAATGGCAGAGTCAAAGGAAGTCAGATGCAGAGGAAGCAGGGCATATACAAAATGAGGTAACAAACAATGAACTATGTAGTAAATTTAGATAAGAAATATGGATTAATTTACATTGCAAATGCTAATTAGTAACAAGCCTAAGCTATTGGCTGGGCACTTATAATTAATATAAGCCTCATTGTGTTCATTTAGGAGCTACTGGCAGAACAGAACTTCCACCTGTAAATGGTGCCCAATGTGGGGCCACATACATTCACATAAAGCCTGAAAAAGAGTAAAAGGTTCTAAGCACAGAGAAACAGAGCCAAGAGCAGCTTCCCAGTATCGTGTCTTTCAGATATACTAGATCTATGGGCTAAAGATAGATCCTCAACATTACAAAAGAACTTTGGGAGCCAGGTGGTGGTGGTGCATGCCTTTAATCCTAGCATTCCGGAGGCAGAGCCACATGGATCTCTGTGAGTTCAAGGCCAGCCTGATCTACAGAGTGAGATCCAGGACATCTAGGCTGTTACCAATTCCTGGCTATTATGAATAGAGCAGCAATGAACATGGATGAAAAAGAATCTCGGGGCTGGAGAGATGGCTCAGAGGTTAAGAGCACTGACTGCTCTTCCAGAGGTCCTGAGTTCAATTCCCAGCAACCACATGGTGGCTCACATCACCTATAATGAGATCTGGCGCCCTCTTCTATATACATAGTAAATAAATAAATCTTAAAAAAAAAAAAAAAAAGCCCACAACTTTGTGGAAGACACTCACAATGACTTAAAATATGAAGAAAATCAAGAAGAATCCAGTTACTGAAATAATGTATGTAGCCAGACACAGTGGCCTCCACCTAAAATCCTGGCACTTGGGAGGATGAAGCAGGAAGACCGCCAAACATTCAAGGCCAAACGTCAACAGAGCGAGATCCTGCCTCCCAAACCAGAAGGAAAGATCCAGTACATGCGCTGAACTTTCAGAAGCACACCAAAATGCTAACGTTCTAGGTATAAAAAAAGAAAAAAAAAAAGAATCTCTGTAGTAAGACAGAGACTCCTTTTATTATATGTCCAAGTGTGGGTAGATCAATTCTCAGCTCTTTAAGGAACCTCCACAATGATTTCCATAGTACCTTGTGAGAGATACCAGCTCCCTCCCCGCCACCACCACCCTACCCCCGTACTCTTGAGCAAGGATAAATAAGAAATATGTAGATAGAAGTATAGAGGAGAGAGAGAGACAGTAGAAACACAGGATAGCCTGGGAAAGCCTGGGCCAAAACCCATCAGCCCCTTCTGTCTCTACTAAAGGGCTTTTAAAGGAATGCCAAGGGGTGGAGCAAAAGACCTCTTCCCAGCACAGCCAAGTGCAGACCATCACAGGCACCTGATGACCATGCATGTGGTCAAGCCATCCCCTAATGCAGCCCGGCTGTGTAAAGCAAGCTCCAATCTTACTAAAAAACCTTTGTGGGCTCCCACAACCAATACAAGTTTGCACTCCCATCAGCAATGAATAAGTTGTCCCCTTTCCCCTCACCCTTACCAGTACACACTGTCATTTGTTTTATTAATCTTGGCCATCCTGACTGGGGTAAGTAGTTTTAATTTGCATTTCCTTGATGACTAAGAATGTTGAACTTTTTTTAAAGCATTTCTCAGCCATTTGTGTTTCATCATTTGAAAATTGTCTTCTTAGTTCTGTAACTCATTTTTAAGTTGGGTTATTTTTTTCCCTGATGTTGATATTTTTTAGTTCTTTATATATTTTAGATACAAACTCTCTATTGGAAGTGTAATTGGTAAAGGTCTTTCCCATTCTGTGACCTGCTGCTTTATCCAGATGATAGATGATAGTGTCCTTTGCCATATAAAAGCTTTTCAGTTTCATGAGGTCCACTTTTTAATTGCTGTTCTTGGTGCCTGTGCTATCAGTGTTTTGTTCAGAAAGTCTTTTCCTCAAAGAATTAATAAAATATTAATTTAAAAATACTTTGCAATAAATCTCAGGAAGGAAATGTAAGACATTTAGGATGAAAGATTCAAAACTTAAAAAATAGCCTGGCAGTTGTGGCACATACCTTTAATCCCAGCATGTGGGAGGCAGAGTCAGGTGGATCGATATGAGTTTGAGGCCAGCCTGGTCTACAGAGCGAGATCCAGGACAGGCACCAAAACTACACAGAGAAACCCAGTCTTGAAAAAGCAACAAAAACAAAACAAAAAACTGAAGAAATAAATTGAAGATACTAGAAAATGAAAAGCCCTTCCTATGTCTAGACTTGGAAGAATGAATATTGTGAAAATGACTGTCTTACCCAAAGCAATGTACTGATGCAGTGAAATGGCAATCAAAACATCAGTACATTCTTCATAGACATAGAACAACAATCCCTAAAACTATCATGGGAAGCACAAAAGCACCCTGTGTATACAACGCAATCTTAAATTATCATCATATAGTGGAGGTCTCACCATACTAATTTAAGTTATACTACAAAGCCATGGGGGCATGATACTGGCTAGCCACAGACATATAGCTCAACTGAATAGATGAAGGAAGTATGCATAAACCCACACAGTTACAGCCACCTGACATTTTAACAAATAATCTAAAAATACACATTGAATTAAAGACAGGATCTTCAAGAATGGTTCAGGCAAAACTGAACAGTCACATGAAAAAGAAATGAAACTAAACCCCTGTCCCACATACTGCACACAAATCAAGTGATCAAAGACTTTTCTATAGCACTCGAGCTCTGAAACCATCCCAGCTACTCTGGCAATCAGTATGGGTATTGTTCCACTCAGATGCCCCAAACAAGAAGAGATAAATGACACTTGCCATACAACACAAAGGAATTTTTTTCAGCCATCAAAAACATATTTATACCACTCATAGGAAAATGGGTACAACTAGAGTTGCTCATATATAGCGAATGAAGCCATCCTCAGAAAGACACATAGCATAAAATCGTATCTGTACTTAATTAGAAAGAAGAAGTGAAAATGTTTAGGGAAGAAGGGGGCAAATGGGAGGGGCTTGGATAGAAACAACTGGAAGGGTAAGGAGGTAGGGGTTGGGAGCTCTTAGCACACAGGCCTGCACCTTAGGGGCAGACCCCACAACCTGAATATGGCCACACCCTGCTGCATCTCTCTTAGAGACAGGCTTAAGAAGCAGTGTTAACTGTGATTTTGACAGCTCTCATTTTACAGTACCTGACCCCTCCACACTCCCTGTCACATACCCCATGCTGGCTAATTATGTGATGTGAAAGTTTCTACCACCCCTAAGAAGTTATTAAATGTCAGACCTTTCCTTCTTTGGGAGGTTTTTGGTTCAGAAATGAAGACTGTTCTCTGAAGTGGTGGCTAGCATCCCAAACTCCCACCTCACTCCTGACATCCATCTCATGGATACTATTTCTCTCTCCCCTACTTCTCTTAATGAAGTGTCATGCTTTAATGAGAAGCCTCTTCTTCAATTAAAGCCCCTTCGTATTTAGCTCTCCACATACTGAATTGTTTCTGTGTAATTCTCCTCCTATCCTGAGGCCCAATCAGGCCTTGAGCCCCTGTATTCCAATAAACCTCACTGAGAGGAATCAGGTACCAACCTCTTTTTCAGACCTATCACTGGTATCTCATCTTTTATGGCAGTGGTGGGATAATAAGCTTAATGTGTAATATGTACATCTATGAATACTGAAGAATAGTTAAATAATGAAAACAGAAAAGTTAGAGACACACCACCCCTATGTTATACATATAAATAATGGAGGCTGCACTACAGGAAAACCAAATTATAAACCCCGAACAAAGCAAAATGGTGCCCCAAATTCCACAAAGGATAGTACAGCCAAAGGTATAAAAGGTTGAAGAATATTTGACAACAGCCATTTTATTTAGACACTAGAGAAATCACCCTTCAAAGGTCAAAATTTCTGTGACACAAGAAAGTTCCTCTTTTCGGGCTACCAGTCTTCCCACCCGGGACTCCACAGGGAGGTCTCCAGTCCTTGTCTCCCTTGCGCCTGCACTGGAGATACAAACTGATGCCCAGGGGCAATACTGGTACCTCGAGTCATGGGAAGTAATGACGTCTACATTAAAATGAAATTTGAGTTCTTGGCACTGTCACAAATTGTATACCTGAGACAACCAAATACAGGGAAAGGCAAGGCAAGCACTGTCATTTCTTCAGCACTCGTGGGGGGGGCGTAAATAAATCAACAAGAGTGTTGTTTCAAGCATAGGAGTAGTTATTGCTGTCACTATTAATTTAGAAAGGGGAAATGCAAGTAGCTAAATTCCTCATGCTTCATAGCAAGTGACTGTGGCCACAAACTGAGGTTGTGTTTGCCACACGGCGTTGCATCACAGCCACCAAAAGTAA
This sequence comes from Peromyscus leucopus, assembly GCF_004664715.2. Classification (NCBI taxonomy): domain Eukaryota; kingdom Metazoa; phylum Chordata; class Mammalia; order Rodentia; family Cricetidae; genus Peromyscus; species Peromyscus leucopus. Next base: position 12,813,432 of record NC_051080.1, read on the forward strand.
ACAGTCGGTGCAGATACTTTGGGGAAATGAGACAGCCAGGTCGGGAGAAGATGGCCTCCCAGCAGTCATTCTGCCCTTTGAATGCTTTGAATTAGGAGGGGAAAAAACCAATCCTTTTAACCTTAAAAAAAAGAAAAAATACATGACAACTTTTTAAAAAGTGAGCTCTTCAGAAATCTGAAGACCAGAGTAAGAGTTGGGAAGACAAAGGCACCGCACAGGAATTTAAAACCTTCTTCCTGTGTGACATCTTAGGGTGTGGGTTGCTTTGGAGTCAACTGGTTTATGAGGGCTTCATAACTGTCTTACCTTAAATAAAAGCTAGTGAATATAAGCATTGCGGTGGCAGGCTCTCACTTCTGTAGCCCAGCGTGGCTGCAGACCCACAAACTTGTGGAAGTGCTCCTGTATCAGCCTCCTTAGTCTTAGTGCTAAGAATTACAAGTGCATGCTACCATTACTGGATTCTATCTATCTATCTATCTATCTATTTATCTATCTATCTATTATCTATCTCTTGTATACATGTTCATGTGTATACATGTTAGTGTATGTGTGTACATGTTCATATGTGTACATCTTAGTGTGTGTACACATTAGTATGTATGTGTGACATGTGCATATGTGAAGACAAGAAGCTGATATTTTCTCAACTTCTCCCCCTCTTATTTCTTAAGATTCTCTCACTAAACCTGGGGCTTCCTGAGTCAGCTAGAATGCCCGGCCAGCAAGCTCCAGGGACCCACCAGTCTGTGACCTGATATCACCCAACTGACCATGGAGGTGGGCATACAGACGCATGCCTCTGCACCGACTTTTTATGCGGGTGCTAGCAACCCAAATTGAGGTCTTCATGCTTGTGTGGCAAGCACTTTACCAACTGAGCCAACTCTGAGGACCCCCTTTCTTTATCAGTTTTAAGTTGAAAAAAAAAATTAGCCATTGACCACACTTTTTCATCTCTTTGCAATCATTATGGGTCATGTTAAAAGAGACAGAGAACAAGCAAGGACCTGAAAGGCCGAGGTGAAGGTTGGAAGCAGCAGTTCTGAGAGCCCGTCAAACAGAAGGTGAGTTCCAGGCAGTGTCTCCTGCCACAGGTGACGGCAGCTTAGAGCTGTGCTTCCCACAGAACATTTTCCACACACCTCAGTGTGGCATCCATAAGCAAATTTATTAGACACTGTTGAGTAAACCTTACATATTAAGTGATTCTTCACATTGTTTTGTGATGGATAATACACAGTCCAACAAGTAACCAAACAAACCATAACTAATGTAAAAGTTCAAATCACAAAATTTTTTACTAAATGTATTAGCTCCAGTGTGAAATAACTTACCCAACATATGGGCATTACTCATCATAGAAAATTTTTTAGCTTTAAATTTCTCCTTTATCACAATCCTGTACATAACCAGGCCCTATTTGATTAATTTGTCCCATGGCATCATCACTTTAACACATGGATGGGGCTTAGGAGAGTAAAGTGTTATAAAGAGTTTCGAGATGGTCGAAATGGAGATCACTTTGTATTTCACATGCTTATTTCCTTCTTCATTCTGTGTGGTAAAGAGACTTTAGCTTTTAATATTCTAGACATGTCTTCCAAGTTTTATTTATTCATTTACATACCTTAAGCTCAAAAAGAATTATTAGCTGTTTTTCAATTTCTCCTTGTAAAAACTTTCATGATTACAAGAAAACAAAATACAAAATAATTTGTAGATTACAAGTAGAAATCAACTTGGAATAATATCAGAGACCAACTTACATGTAAGCTGTATTGAATAAAAAAAAATCAATGTGTATAATATTCTTGTCCCAAAGTAAGCCTACTTTGAAGACAATATTATAGGATTTCCTGTTCTTATTTTTATGTTTTAAACTAACTACATTTTATACCTTTACTGGGTGCACGTGTAAGTATGTGGGGGGGGTGGGATACATGAGCACCATGGCATGAGTGTGCGGGTCAGAGAACAACTCATGAGAGTCAATTCTTTCCTTCCGCTACGTGGGTCACAGGGGTCAAACTTGAGTCCTCACGTTCAGCAGCAAGCATCTTGAAGGCATCTTCTGGGCCCCAGTCTTATGTTAGATTTTTGATAATTAAAGGACTCTAATATATCAACTTACATTTTAATCAGCCCGGAACACCTATGAGAGCAAGAGTTCCAATAAAAAAAGAAACTGTGACAAACAATACTAATCAACTCCTTTTAATACTGTCACAGAAATAAATGGTTTATGTCAAAGGCCAGTTCTTCTTATCCTACAAGAATAGAGGGGCTCTCATAAAAAAACAATACTTACACTGCATTGGTGCTGATGAAATTAGAAACGAAAGGGAGATATCACAGTAGATACCGATAGAATTCAGAGGATCACTGACTGGGGTATTCTTTGAAATGTATCAGCCTAACACAATATAATTTGTATCGGTTCCCACCCCAGGTATTCAACTAGTGTTTTAAACATTAATAAAAAAATCTCAAAGAGAGAGAGAAAGAGAGAGAGAGAGAGAGAGAGAGAGAGAGAGAGAGAGAATGAAAACCAACTCAACTATTCTATATTTTGTTGCTTGTTTGTATTTATTTCTTCATTTTGCTTTTTAGAATGTCTGTAGCCCAAGCTGACCTTGAACTTGCAGCCATCCTCCTGTGTCAGATTCTTGAGCTATGACATTAAATGCATATGCCACCATGCCCATATCCTTTCTCATTCTGAACATTAAAATAACCACGTTGCATTTGATATACTTCTTAAGATTGAGGACATCACAGTTATTTTCCAAAACAGGAACTAAATCTCTGTGTTCAACTGTACTATATTTCAATTAACTGACAAAGAGCTATTTATTGGACACTAAATATTTATATTATTTAGATGGCAACTACCTTTCAAAATGAAGTTCTTATTTTTCCTTTTCAGATGATGTATTTTTCAAAGTGACAGAAACATGGTCTTTTCAATGTCTTCAAATACTTTATGTTCTTTTTCTTGTTTTCTTCTTTGGTTTAAGGCCCTTACACTCTGATTGTGCGTCAACCATCTGACTGACTATGGACAATGGAGGAGAGATGATATCACACAGGCAGGCCTTGAGAAGCAGTTGTGTGAGTGTGCATGCACACTCTTGCCCTCATCACTGCCATAAAAAAAGAACAGCAAATGTCTAGAAGATAAATGACATGGAAAGCACAAGCCATCCTCCCCAGGTGCTGCTACTAAGATTCTTCTACATCAGCTGACAGACACCAATGCCTGGACGTGACAGCAAACCCAACTGTGACCAGCAACACCAGGAAGGTGACCAACAAAGACACAGAACAAAACGCATATATTGTTCTGTGTCACGGAGCCTTCATGGTTACAATAGCGCACTACAGCAGCAACATGGAGCTGACACCTCATCATGGGGGTAGAAATGCTTTCAAGTAAAGTGAGTTGAAGACCTTAGGAGCACCCAGTAGAAAAAGCAAAGGTGGGAATGTGAGATCAACTCGGTTACAGTACCTACCACTCCATTGGTCATCAGGGTGGAGCTGGATGATCTAGCTGGCTAGGCAGATGTCCCCTTCCTCCCTCAGTGCTTCATGTACACCTCACCAGAAGCTATATGCTTTGTATCAGAGAACAGCCTTCCTGGAAAAAGGAAGGACGTTCCTGGGTCAAGAGTTACGGAGCAGCTGTCCTTTGCCAGAATCTCAGGATAAACTCTGACAAAGCAATGATAAAAATGTTGGAAGTGGACAAGAAAAATAATATGAACAGAGTTAGGAAGGGGGTTATCAGGTGGTCCAGAAGGTGTTGAAATTTTTAAAAAATATTAGGGCATGATAAAATGCTGTTTCTTATAGGCAAATTGGGCAAATGTATCCGGTAATGCAAAGCATATTTGGCTATTTAAAGTGAAAAAAAAGATTAGTAGGCTGGAGGACTTAGTAATCTTGTGTTTTCTTGTTGCTTGGGTTTAGCTGGGTTGGTTTATTAAAGATTTTCCATTTTTTAATTTATTGATATGGAGGTCTGGGTGAATGAATGTCACATGTGTGCAGATGCTCATCCAGGTGCATCAACAAAAAAGAAGGAAGCAAGGGTGGCTTCTTTTGCTCACAATTAGCAAGGCATAAAAGAGCAGACAGTATTTTATCTCTTTTATCTCTCACAATATCTAATTCTGTGATTTCACATTAATGATTATAACATAGTCTATTGAATTGAGTTGGATGATTATCAAACAATTACTTTGTATATACTTTGGGTTCTACATTAGAATTCTCACCCAGGACTCTCCCAAATGCCACAACCAAATGTCTCAAATGATACAGAAGCCCCTGTTTATTTGCATATGGCCCATTTAAAAATGTAACTTACTTAATTTAATTTTAGGTGATTATGAATTTAGTTTCATTGGCTCAGATTTCCTACCACAGTAGTACAAAGAGTACTTGAGAGAGGTAAGCTGAAGATGAGAACTGGGAAGAATGAAGGGTGGTAGGAATATCACCATGGCAAAAGGTCAAGAAAGCAACAGCAACAACAAACATCACAGATTATTAGCTAGAGGAGAAAGCAGAACCCTGGCCTGCACTCTGGGGACCTCAGAAAGCTCATTTAACACCTCTGTGTAGCTGAATGTTTTCCTGTGTCCTGCTGGTCCACAGCCACTCAGACCCAAGTAAACACACAGAGGCTTATATTAATTAAAACTGCTTGGCCATTAGCTCAGGCCTAACTACTGCTTAGCTCTTACACTTAAACTCAGCCCATTTCTGTTAATCTATATGTTGCCACATTTTCCATGGCTTTACCTGTGTGCCATTACATGCTGCTCCCTGAACAGCAGGCTAGTGTCTCCTGACTTAGCCTTCCTCTTCCCAGAATTTTCCTTGTCTGCTTATGCTGCCTACACTTCCTGCCTGGCAACTGGCCAATCAGCATTTTATTAAACCAGTGTACAAAAGCATTATGTCACAGCACCTCTGAGGAAAACAAAAGTGAATAAATGCTGTGGTATTCCACTGAAACCAGGAGACTGGGTCAGATATTTACCCCAATATGAACATCAGTCAATATGGTGAGTGTCATCCTCGTTATCACTGCCAGACTAGATGGGAGGAAAAAAAATATTCTGCCTTTAGAATGGATGGGGTGAATGGTGGGGATCCCTCCTTTCAGAGGAGCAATTGAAAGTTGATGGCTGCTAAGGGAGGACCATCTTCTTTGAGTTGCTCCTGCCCCAGTAGATGATCACACACCAGCGAGTATTTGGGCAACACTAGTTGGTCTCAAGTGGGTATTAATAGCAAAAGTTAAAATAGGACATGAAGCTGGGAGGAAGGAGGGATGTGCAGCACTAGAGGGGGTTGGAGGGTTGTAGTGGTAGATGGGAATGACTACTGTACACTGTAGATGAATTTCAAGGAACAAAAAAATATTAATTAAAAAAACTCTATTCTTCCTATAGCTTCAGACGTACCTAATTTTAACACAACTGCAATCCATTCAGAACAAATCTCTGCAGTCCTTGAGCCATTCTGCAAACAGATACACTAAGAAACATCCTCATGTCAGCCCATGAGTCAGAGATATGGACTACCCAAATTAAAGACCATCTTGAGTAACCTGAAATTATCTTATTTCTTAGTCTATGTACACTTTTCTTATTTGTTTTAATAGTCTGAAAAGATTAAAAAATTGATATTCTCCATGGAAAGTCAGTAAACCAACCACAAAGAATTGGAGATAAATCCTTGCATAGGGAAAAAATAATGATTCATAAGAGAATAGTCTTTTTTACTGGAACATGTGAAAGAGAAAATAATAATGTGAAAGTAACACTAAGGGAACACAATCACCTATGAAACACATGCAATGGAAAAAACACTGTCCTGAACCCACATGCTTACATTCAACCACAGTGTGCCCTTGAGCAAGGTTCAGAATGTCTCTCATTTATATAGTGTGACTAGTACCACCAGCCTTACAAGATTACCCTCAAGTGTTAGTTAGCAAAGGGGTGCTAATTAAGAATAATAACCCCCAATCTTCATTTTTATCATGTTTCCTTATTTTTGATGAGAGCATGTCCTGATTTCAAATATCAAACTATGTTCCTTCCTTGAAGCTGAGGTCATTTGGCAAGCTTCTGCACATCCAACTCTATGATATAAGCCCACATTCTTGATGAACGCAGGCCTCTGTAGCTTGTGGCATTTCCTTCTTACCTATATATATTCTCCAATGCCAGATCTGAGACGCCAGCACTGTCGCATGAAAAATGTCTTCTGCGTGCTCTCTGCGTCAGCATCCTTTACCGCCCCCTCCATATCACCTACAGTGGCAAGAGCTTACATAATTGTGAGGTGGTTGCTTAGCAACTGAATTATCAAATATCTGCATCCCACCTCCTCTATCTTAAAGCTCCAACCAACTACTGCAGTATTTATAGCTCATAATCTTTAAACAGAGAAAAGATTAAAGTCCAGCATGATGATTCAGATATTTGTGTTTTATTCATCTCTACTTTTATATTCATCAGACTTGTGTGAATAACAAAAGTATTCACAGATGAGGCAGCAGTAGGCATCTAAACAGACCATATGCCAAGGGAGAGATCCTGCGGCAGCCAACCGGTGCCATCTAGGTTATCACTGACAAATAGCTTCCCCAGAATATACAAAACCAACAGCCACCTGCTCCTTCTTGGCTGGCAGAATGAAAGATTTTATATCCCACAGGCTCAGCTATACTGTGAATTACAGGTGAACTACAGATACTCAGTCACACAGTGAGGGAGAAATACTCAGGCACAAGACTCTCCCACACCAAAAGCAAGAAAAGGGGCTTCAGAAATCCTTTAATTAAAGACTTTCACTGCATAGGTCAGAAATTCAGGTCCATCAACTTACCAAGAGTGAAAAAACAGTTATCAGGCTCCACAGATAGAACAGAGGTAGGAGCTTCCTGCTCAAATGATGGATTATTTTAAGGGAACAACACAGCATTCTGCTCTGAGAGGACAGGGTGTTGAGCATGTGGTATTGCTGTATAGTCTAGCTTTCCAGCTTTCTGCTACGAAGTTCATTGTTGTGAGTCCTCAGCACCTACAACATCATTTGAGAGAGAAATGAGACAATCACATAGTATTTGTGAAATTTCACCTTACACAAATGATGTGTTTTAACAATTATCATTATTCTGTGGTCTAGAAAGTCCCACACTATCACGTCCCAAGATGACTAATTTATTTGTACCTTCAAACATTAGAGCATCCCACATTTGATGGAACTATTAAGTCAAATAAACTTTCAAACTTTAAACTATAGATCACACCAACTATTCCTTAAAATTCTTTGCTGTCTGTCTTTTGGAAGAGTATCATAAATTCTCAACAACTTCAGCTCTTGAAGAACAGTAATAACTTATAACACACAGTTAAGAAATAGTTTTTATTTCTTCCTGAAACTCTCATGTGAGCCTTCAAGCCAGGGTATAACTTTTCTCTGAGTATAGGGGAAGAAAATGACACAAAGAAATCTGACTCAAGAACAACCTTTAAAGAAAGCCTCCAGTTGGAATTTTGGGGACTTCATAGGTATAATATCATACCAACTGCAGCCAAAGCTGGTCAAAATACCAAGTACAAATGACTTTAGGGTGCCCAGGCCCATGGATACATCTACACTAAAACTCCTATGCCTAAGCTTTATGCAACATCCTGGAAGGGGGTGTGGTGTGAATATTGTAAGAGTTGGAAGACAGGAAATCTGCTTTGAGGTTGCAACTTCTAAATATGACAGGGAAGTTTCACTCAAAGAATCTCAACAATATAGCTGCCTACACAAGACCCGAATAATGCCAATGGCAGTTGCCATGCCAATGTGATTGGGGAAAATCTTATTGGTCCCCACTCCTAGATGAAGAGCTATGGACAGTTAACTACTACTGAGAGAGGGAAGTTCATCTTCCAGGGATGAGTCCACCAATAGTGAACAAATGGTTAACCCTAAAGACATAAACGCACAAGCAACTACTGAGGAATATTATTTTAAGGTGTTTTACTTTTGTTTATGTTACATTTATTTAATTCTGTGAAGCTGTGTTACTTTGCCTGTCTAAAACACTTGATGGTCTAATAAAGAGCTAAACGGCCAATAGTGAGGCAGGAAAGAGAAATAGGTGGGGCTGGCAGGCAGAGAGAATAAATAGGAGGAGAAATCTGGGAGGAAGAAGGAAGAACAAGAAAAGGAGGAGGACATCAAGGGTCAGCCACCGAGCTACACAGCCATCTAGAGAATAAGAAATGAAGTAAGGTTACAAGAGTAAGAAAAACATAAAAGCCCAGAGGTAAATGGCAGCCAGGATGGTTTAAAGTTAGGAAAAGCTAGCAAAAAAAAAAAAAAAAAAAGACAAGCTAAGGCCAGGCATTCATAAGAATAAGCCTCTGTGTGTGGTTTATTTGGAAGTTGGGTGGCAGGCCCTCAAAGAGCAAAGAGTAAAAACCAAGCAACATTAAATGGACTCAGCAAGTTGTACTTATAAATTTACTCATACATAAAAAGAGTCCATGAATTTGATGGGGGGGGACATGGAAGGAGCTGGAGAGAAAGGAGAGGAGGGAGAGGATTGTGTAATGCTTTAATAACAATAAAATAAAAAGAAAGGCTCCAGAATTAATTTCCACTGCTTACATTCCATCTCTTAGACATCAACAAGCATCTGAATATGGTCATCCAGGCAATTTATTTTGATGAGACTATTATGGTAGCCACAACAAGGCAGATCTGGGGGAAATGATAGCATGGTGCTAGCACCTTGTCTTAAACAGGCTTTTTGCATATTTCTGCCAAGCCAGACCCATGTATGTTGGTGGTTGTTCATTCACTCTGGATGTCTGGGTGCCTTAGTCTACAGTGTTTCTTCCTTGCCTGGTAGTGGAGATTCATTCATCCAATCTCACAAAAAAACAAAACAAAACAAAACAAAACGAAAAACAATAAATCAATAAATATAAACATTTATTTTCAACAGCCATTTCTTTTGGTACCTATGTGAAGTTTCACTTTTAGTTTTTGGTTTTGTTTTGTTTTTGTGGGGGGGAGCATCTAATGTGAGGTTTAAAAGGTCTTGATACAATTCATTATTGTCTTCATTATTGCCTACTGAGTCAAGACTTACTTGACACTCAATTGTCTTTGCTCTTTGGTGCTTCTGAACCACTGTAGAAAAGCTGCTACTGTGTTCCGTTGTGAATGTGACATGAGCAGTCCTTTACGTGAGATCTGAGGACCATGTGACAAGGTCTTGGATTTGGGTGATGAGTTTTGGAAAGAATGTGGTCGGTGGAATTTGATGAGTCAGGAAGCTCAGGGAAGGAAAAGGTCACAAACAGCAATTCAGATACAAGAATGCCAGTGATGGGAGTCATTAAACGGGTGTTTTCTACAAGGCTGGGTATGTACCAAGGGTAGAGAAAAGAATCACCCTGGGCAACATGGGTGAACTTTGGATAAGTGGATGAGCCAGTCATTTCCTGAAGCAGCAGGAGTAATCCAATTCAGAGACTCCCAGACTAGAACCGGAGTTACCAAGGCTGGGAGAAGGGAGAAACAGGAGTTGCTCTCTGATGAGTACAGTTTGGCAACACAGAAAAGCACGGGACAAGGATGATGGCAATGGTCACTCAGAATGTGAAAGGACTTAATGCCGTTCTACTGTACGTTTCGAAATGATTTCAGTGGTAAATTTTCCACTGTGTTGTATAAATTTTGATCACACTACAATATCCTCACCTGAATAAAGGCAGCAAAGGAAAAAAAAAAACAATTAGGCAGTACCATTGCAAGATGTGAGAAAAAAAAAAAAGAACTTACAGTATTATAAAACTTTTTTCCTTAAAATGTATAGGGAAGTTCAGGAAAATAGTGCCCCCTTGTGGACCTCTTTGAGGTGCGACACACATAATGAATAATCCCATGCATCCCTCTGAAATCACACAGTGGTTCAGAAACACAGACTCTGTCCAGCTTTGACGCTCGGCGCCTACATTGTATATCTTGATAGCCTCAAGCACTTCCCACACACGACTGAGCTCACCTCAAAAGAAGGGTACAGATATCTCCTGGAGAGATTGCATTATCTTTGTTTAACCAATCATGTCAAGTGTCCATTGATCCTTGGGAAATCCTGACGAAGTCGAGGCTCAACAGCTCTTCTGCTCATTGTCATCTAGAGTGTTGGATTTGGTGTCCAGTCTCTGGAAAAAAGTGTCACTAACAAGAAAAAGTTTTATCTGGAGTGCTGGGAGGTGGAGGTGTTTTGAAGAGTGATTTTGTTTCATTTACCACTTCATGTTGTTCTGTTCTCAGCAGAAACATTTTTTTGTTTTTGTTACTTACACTCAACTTGGCTACCAGTTAATATGAAATTGGAGAAAATAAATATCTACCTCATCTTCACATGCTGGTATATCTTTCCATAGTATGTATTCTTAATGCATTCTTGTATTTCAAGTAGCTTTTTGATGGTTATGTAATCATTTCCCTTATATTAACCTAAAGAAGTTTGTTCACCTCATTTATAAGCTATAGAAAATGATAGGTAAAATTTTCAAGTTAATTGAAAGGATGAGTTGGAAAGTAAGATTAAACTTTTGATTTTAGGTGTTGATTATAGGTGATTGCCAAATGGCTGTGCCAAAAAGCCATGTTCTGTAACATGAATCTTAAAAGGTCTTATTAATAAAAACAAACCTGGAGCCAGGTATTGGGGTCAACGCTGGAAGATCAGAGAAGCAGAACAAGCCACAGCCACCTCACTTTGCCAATCCCTCAGCTGATCCTGTTTCCTCAGACTGGAAGCCTCTGAGTCCTCATCCAGAACGAATCTCAGCTGAACTGTTGCTAGAAGCCTAAAAGCTTAACCAGCTCTAGTTCCTGGTTTTCATGCCTTATATAGCTTTCTGCTTTCTGATATCACTTCCTGGGGTTAAAGGCATGAGTTGCCTTGTCTGGCTGTTTCCAGTGTGGCTTTGAACTCACAGAGATGGATCTCTGCCTTAGGAATGCTAGGATTAAAGGTATGTGTGCCACCATTTTCTGGCCTCTGTGTCTAGTGGCTGTTCTGTTCTGACCCCAGATAAGTTTATTAGAGTGCACAATATTTGGGGGGACACAATATATCACCAAAATGTTCTAAATAAAGATAACTTTTAGCTTAGGTTTTTTAAGGCAACTGTGATTTTGTGGGGAAAATGACATAGGATCCAATTAAAGTTTTCATTGTTGAATAGAAAAATTAATTGCACCTGCTAGCAGCTTCCACTTGACCTAGAAAAGGTTACAGAGGTCCAAGAGTCTCATTAAAAAATGCTGTTCAGTTCAAATTGAATCTTTTTAGGATCTGGCACTCTGGACTCATGATTGCAAATAGTTTATTGGCTCTGAGATGCTTTGGAGACCAACAATTATTTGCCAATAACATTGTTATGATACTTCATTAACAGAACATAGCTTTTCCAGTTTCAACTACTTAAAAATTTTAGAAACTTTTAAAATTGGAAATAATTTAACTTTTACAGAAAGTTTGAAAAACAGAATAGAGAATTCCGTGTCGACTTAACCTATTTCCCCCAATGTTAACATCTATGGAAATACCTGGCAAAATTACCAAGCTCATACTGGCACATCACTATGAACTGGAGTCCAAACCTTCTAGAGGTTTCAGTAGTGTTTCCTCTAAAGTTCAGTTTCCATTCTCGATCCCAGGACACCTCACCGTGTGCACTCATCTTATATCCAAAGTCTGCTTGGTCTGTACTCTCCTGAATCTTTATCCTTTTCTTGTGACCTTGCCAATTTTGAGGAATATGTAGTTTGTAGAAACTTAAGAAATGTAGTTGCCTGACATTTTGCTTCTGGTTAGACTAGAGTTATGCCGATGTTGCCTAAATATTTAAAAGGCCACCGGCCCTTTTGACCCTGTGTGTTAAGGAGGTATGTGATGTCGACATAAGTCACCCCTGGTGATGGTGATCTTGAATGCTAGGTTAAGACAATGTCTGCTGGATTTACCAGTATAAAGTTTGATTTTTTCTCCCTTACTACTCTTTAGAGAAGGTCTATATGTCAAGCTTATGTTCAATGTGAAAATGGCAGTGAGAATTAAGCCCTATTTTCTGGGAAAGTCCTATTTGCATGTGTTATATAAAATCTCTGTATAGAAAATTAATCTTAACAGGTGTGATAGCTCATATCTGTAATCCCTGCCCTTGTTTGGCTAGTACAGGAGAGTGTTGAGTTTGAGGCCAGCCTAGGACACATAACAAACTCGAGGTCAGCTCAGTCTACATGGTATGTCCCTTATTTAGAGGGAGTCTGAGAGAGAGGGAAGTTTATCTCTTTCTCTCTCATTTTTTTTTAATTTAAACAATACATACTGGTATTATTTAAATTTTTTTAAATAATTTATATCAGCATACATACTATTTTAAATTTTGGGTTATAATCAAATATTACTTTATTTCATTGCCCAAATTGGTGTAGCTGTGGCCACTGGAGTTTCTTACAGGTTTATTTGTACCTGTGGTTTAGGGAGCAGGTTTGAGCATTTTCCTACTTTCTGACCCTACCAAGTACTCCAGTTCACTCTAGCATCTACACTGCCTCAACACTAAAACTGGTCACTATTGCAAAATCCACCAATTCCCTTTTACTGATGAAGGCAATGTAAACAAGATCTGCACACTTAGGGTGGGGTTTGCTCTAGAGCAGTGGTTCTCAGTCTGTGGGTCGCAAGCCCTTGGATGGGCAAGTATCAGACATCCCGCCTTATTTACATTACGATTTGTAACAGATATTTACGTTACGATTTGTAACAGTAGCAAAATTACAGTTATGAAGCAACAAGGAAATAATTTTATGGTTGGGGTCACCACAGTGTGAGGAACTGTACTGAAGGGTGGCACCCTTAGGAAGATTGAGAACCACTGCTCTAGAGTGTCCCTGCTCTAAGCTCTCTCAGTAGGAAAAGCTATACTCCCCTCTGCCCTCATATCTACCTATAAGTAGAAGACAGATGGGTGGAGAGAGAAATGATAGACAGGGATTCATACTGACATCTCCCACACTAATTTAGCACCACAGGTTTGATTAGAATAACTAAACTAGAACTTTTGGAAGGCAGTTTAAAATCTTGACATTTGCTTCCTCCTATTAATTGACTCTTGGTGACATGTTCTGTGCTTGTAAATAATGACCCCCTGTTCAGCTGCCTATAATGATGTCGCAATATAATTATCTGTTAGTTAAGCAACATTTCTTGGCCTGTAGGTCAAGCAGACATTGCTGATTGTTTACCTACTATTTATTTATCTGTACTCCATTCCCTGAATTTCAGTGCTAATGAAAATGTGAGATTTAACTAAAGCCTCCTCCCCAGACTCTTTTGAGTCCAGGGTTTCTCCATATCATTCTATTTCCCCCAATCAAACATATCTTTTACCTTTGTTCTGTTCTTTTTTTTTCCAAATAAGACATGTGCATGACATCCAGAGGTGGAACATCTCAGTTCTACAACCAGCACCATCATCTACCAGGAGAATGGCAGAAGCGAAAGATAGAATCTCTTAGAAAATACCCCAGCTTAAGACCACTTACTCCAGACCTCTTTGTTACTATTTCTGCTGATGTTGTTTTGAGACAAGGTCCCCTTGCATAGCCCAAGTAGGCCTTGATCTCCAAATCCTCTTGCCTGTGCCTCCCCAATACCAGGATTATAGGTATGTACCACCACTGCCAGCTCTCAGACACCCTGTCACATGGGGGAGAATGAGCTAATATTCAGCCAGGCTGCTGCTGTCTGCTCTGTGATGTAGGCCACAGTTAACTGATGCAAGCTATTCAGAAGAAGTCGTGACTGTTTTCTTATAAAAACCAGTCTGTTACTGTGCTTTTGTGTGTCATGAAATAACAGCCAGTACTTATTTATTATGTCATATTAAGATGTAGCCCTTCAGCCAGGTGGTGGTGACTCACGCCTTTAATTCCAGTACTCACAGAGGCAGAGGTAGATGGATCTCTGAGTTTGATGCCAACCTAGACTACAAAGTGAGTTCCAGGTCAGCCAGAGCTGCACAGAGAAACCCTGTCTCTAAAAATAAAAACAAAACAAAACAAAAAGATGTAGCCCTTTAGCACCTGGTGGAGGAAATATATATGAAGAAGATTGGAGAAGTTTAAATGTCATATTTACTCAATATCTAAGATATAGCTTTGATATGAGAAATAAGACATCTAAAGACCAAATTTGGGAACAAAAGTAAAAGGTTGTCCATTCACAAGAAGTGAGGAAAAGGTACCGCTGCTATTTGAGAAACAAAAACAGGAAGATGTGAGTGTTTGAATTTCAAGGATATAAAATAAAAATTTCAAATTAAAAAAAAAGATGCTACAAAGCATGTTCTAATTTCAGGGGTTGGTATCCGAAGAGAGTAATGGAGTTCTTACTATCAGTTTTAAGCTAAAGGAACTCCTAACAACATTCTGCCATGCCCATAGATCTATGCCCCACTCAGGCATTGCCAGAGAAGCTCCCTCTTGTAGCAAATGGGAACTATGATGGAGACCCATAATGGGCTGAGAATGAGAGACATTGGAATACTCAGTCCTAGGTGGGATGACTTTATCAAACCCCTCCCATCAGACTCAGGCAGCTGTGTAGAAGAGGAGGCAGACAGACAGATTGGAAGAACTGGACATGCTGAATGGCTACAGGGACACAGTGTCATCTAGACACACTGGGACCAATACACATAGGAACTCAGAGACTGTGACAGCATGCACAGGGCCTGCACAGGTCAAAGACAGATGGAGTCCCAACACTGAGACAGGTAAGTGGACACAAGTCCCCATGGCTAACCCAGAAGCTACCTCCAATAATCAGCTCACAAAGGAAAAAATTAGTTTTTTTCAAATGAGAGTCTCACTGAGTCTACAAACCACACTGGTCTCTAGGATCCCTCTCATGTACCTTACAGGAAGCTCACACAGTGCATCTTTCTTCTCTTCTATGTCTGATCACTCCTCCCAGTGTCCAGGATTTTGATAATGCAGCATTTCTGAGAACATACTTACTTGTCCATGTTCTCTGATGCAAAATGCAAGATTCTTCTCTGGAAGAGAAACTGAGTGACTCCACATTGTGATTGGTCCCTTTCCATGCATTCCTGCACAATGGAGGGTTTCTTGTACTCATACCCTGGTATCCTGACAGATTGGTTCCCAAGGATTATCAACTCACAGGCATATGTGTAATGCTGTAGCATTTGACTGCAGTTCTGGTCTCTCCAGTTGTTAACACGGTCCTTTGTTACACGTATAGGTCATTCTTTTATGAGGATCTTCATGATTTTCCTCATATTTCTCCTTTTTCATTCTTCAATGTTGATTTGTATACATCATCCATGGTAGATTTTGGTAATATTTGTCAAAAATGTCTCCTTCTGTTTCATCTCTGTTTTACCCTGTTTAACATTTTTTTGATGGATGGTCTTAAAGTGAACTCATCAATCTTTATTTTATTTTATTTTTTTTTGGTAATTTGAGTATTTGTTTCTTTTTGGAAAAATCTGTGTTCCAGGATCATAAAGTTTTTTACATAGATTGTCTTATAAAAACGTATTATTGAACCCAGTAGTGACTGCACATGTTTATAATCCCAGCACTTGTAAAATTAAGACTGGAGGATCAGGAGTTCAAGACAATCCTGGACTAAATAGCGATACCCTACCTCAGGAAATGATGTTACTAGGATTATCTAATCCTCTAATAACTAATTTGTGTTAGTCAGATGTCAAGACTTCAAGATAGCTCCAAGAATCCTCATGTCCAATCCAATATTGGAATCCAATGTTCATACTCCTGCATAGTATACTCCTCACTGAATACAGATGATGTTCCAGTTTGCTTTGTGTTGCTATGATTTTTTTTTAAGTGACAAAAAACAATGTGGGGAGGAAAGGATTAAACTTCTGGGCCACAATCCTCCTTTGCTGTCTTCATCAAAGGACCCTGCTGGTCCTTACATTCTTTATGCTTCCTCTTCTACAGCATGTCCTGAGCCTTAAGGGGAAGGATTTGTTAGGGACATCCTTTTTATGACTGAGTGTTCCAAGGTCTCTCACTCTCTATGTACTGTCTGGCTGTGGGTTTCTGTAATTGTTCCCATCTACTGCGTGAGGAAACTTCTCTGATGATGGCTGAGCAAGACACAGATCTACTTATGGGAAAAGGTCATTAGAAGTCATTTTATGACTGTGTTTCTTTAGCAGAGCAGGAGTATTTGTTTTTCCCCTAGGTTTCTTGTCTGTCTCGTCTTAGGTTCTTTTTTTTTTTTTTTTTTTTTTTTTTTTTTTTTTTTTTTTTTTTGGTTTTTCGAGACAGGGTTTCTCTGTTTAGCTTTGCGCCTTTCCTGGAACTCGCTTTGGAGACCAGGCTGGCCTCGAACTCACAGAGATCCGCCTGGCTCTGCCTCCCGAGTGCTGGGATTAAAGGCGTGCGCCACCACCGCCCGGCATTAGGTTCTTTTTAACACTTTAATCAACTATGGTCAACTGTTTTCAACCCTTAGGTCCTTTATCTATTTAGAATCACCATGTCATTCTCTACCAGGAATCTTGTTGCTTTTGAGTTTATAACATTAAATCCTTGGCACCATTGGACATATAGAATCTCATATATATATATATATATATATATATATGTATATATATATGTATATATATGTATATATATGTATATGTGTGTGTGTATCCATAGTGCATCACTGTATTTATTTAGAACTATCTTTTAGTGTGTTTTTTAATTTTCTTTGCAAGGGTCATATACTATATTGTTAAGTTTTTCCTAAGAATTCTTTGTTCTTAAGAATTTTATTTTTATACATAAGCATGACATATATGATATAACTTTAAAGAAAATATAAATTTACATGGCATACAATCCATGAAATTGATCAAGCCTGGAAGCTGGCACATAGAAAGTATACAATAATTTTCTTAAATCACACATATGAATAAGTAAATAAACAGATGATCATCTACCATTCACTTTTCACAGGCCCATGAGCCTATTTACAACCTACTTCAGAAACCCTTCTACTTATGGGTTTTCCTTCAATAATAATAATAATAATAATAATAATAATAATAATAATAATAATAAAATGCTGATGTTTTGAGTTCTTTGGATAGCCTGCCTCCAATGGAGTCACACCAGGGTTAAGGCATAGTTCCCGAGTGGTATGAAACAGTATGTTACCTGGACTTCTCTCCTTCCCCACAACTCCTCTTCTCCGCTGCTTCCGGCACAGTCCTGGGCCTCTATTCTCCTTCTCAGCATATTCACCTCCACTGCCTGTGCCCTCGAGGCTCTCCCAAACCCTTGTGCGCATTAGAATGTACCTTTCTCTACATTCTCTTTTATCGCTGTTATTGTTTCTTTTCATTTGTTATAAATATTAGCCTCCAGTTTGGTGGAGAATATAAATGGAAGGGTTTTAAAGAATCACAGCAGCAGGTTCTTGCTCTTTACGCTTCCAGCCCCCATACATGAAATTGCTAAGTATTTTTACAGGCTTAGTGCCAGACATCTTTCACTAATTTGTTAAAAAGCCTCTTACGCTCCTTGGCAATTTAATAACTTTTCTTTGTTTTTCAAAATCTTTGGGGAAAAAATTGTGTTAGAACTGGGTGTAGACATGTGTTTCTTGTGGGTAAAGCAGAATTTTGCAAAACAAAAATGATTCAAGCAGATGTCTATCATGTAACTGCCAGGAAGAGTGCTAGGAACCACAAACATGAACATCCAATCCATGCTAGGATGTTTCTCTGTCCTACTCAAAAATCTTTAGGAGTAGGACTCCTTTTTTTAAAAAAAAAAAACATTTAAAAGAATTTCCTAACTTTAATGAAATTTAAATTTCATTTTAATCTTTTTGACTGTGTTGCCATGAATTTTGTGGGAAGCAAGGGGCTAGATATGAGCCTTTACTATCTTTGAGTGGATTGTGTGTAAGGACACAGTCTCTATATGACTCAGTCACAGTTTATTTCTCCCCATATCCTTCAAAGTTTCTGATCACGTGCAGTATTGTATGTAACCTGCATGTAATAAACTTTCTAACATTGTTCTGCTGTGTGAATCTGGTTATCATAGAAATTTGTTTACTCCCCTGGGAGAATCGCCTCTGCCAGCCCAAGGAATGCCAAAGGCAAGATGTGTCCTATGGAGACCTCCACCCCCAGCAATACAGCTTAGTGAGTTCAGGAGCGTTATGTCGACAGCCCCCACTTGGCCATGAGAGTTTCTGTATCCTGAGCACATCCAGGGATAGTGATAAGAGATGCTCTCTATGTTTTTCATGATCTCTGTTCCTGCTTTGAACACAGAGCAATCGAGCATAAAAGATGCACAGAATGCCAGTAAGGCGCTCACTCTGGAGCTGCTTACCATCACCTAGAGCGCCCTGGTCCTGAATTCAGAACTCGAACTTCAGTTTGCATATGTGGCACCCTAAACAGGGAAATAGCTGAAGCATTGGGCACCTATCTAGTAACACTGGAGAACCACAAGATCCTAGTAAGCGCTCAGGGGACCTGCTCCAGGATGATGGGGTAACCATGGGTCAAACCAAAAGCACAAGGGAAGACCAAATGCTCTTAATGCCCATGATGCTAAAAGGATCTGAGAAGATAACACAAAAGCAAGATTTTTGTGGCCTGTCAGAATATTTAGAATATTAGACACATACTGTTACAGTCTGTCGGCACAGGGAACATTGAAACAAGCGTAATGACAGAGAGCAATGATCCCATTAAATGTTGGGTCTATGTAATCTGATCGCCTTAGCATTCAGCCATTGCAAACTCCTGTTCCATTGGTACAAGAAGAAACCACGGGACACACAGCCCCATGAGAGAGGAAATGAGATCAAAATATTTCCATGAAGCAACATAATTTCAATAATGAGGATCCTTTCAAAGCATTGTTTGAAAGGATGGCATCACCATCCCTAGAGAGTAAAGTACACCTTGCAAGCTCGCAATCATCACTACCTACTTGGGAATAATTTGAAAAACAAACTTCCACAAGAGGCTGAGCACTTCATCCAGGTGGCAGGTCAAACTGTCACCCCCATGACCATATTCCTCACAATGTTAGCTATCATTCATGCTCACGCTATACAAAGGGGTCTGTCAACCAGCTGCCTCTATGGTGGGTTCAGCTGTAGTAGGTTCTCCACTGTGGCTAAACTGTACTTTCAGATACAATCAAAATGTGGTTGGCCCCATTAAATGGTCACAGGGATAGGTGTCTCAAAAAACAAAAAGAAACAACAACAACAACAAAGATATTTCGCCAAAACTGAGAGGTTCTCATAAATATATCTCTGCACAAACTAAAAGAAATAATTAAATTTTGGTATTTCTGAAGACCCCGCCTTCGTATTTGATATGGAATCATACTTATACAAAACTTAAGGAGGGCAATCCAGATAATTTTTATGTGAATGTGACTTTGAAAGTAGACTTCTTATTTGGACCCACTGTTATTCCTAATCAGTAAAATCTGGGGTTATAGATACCAGGAGCAAAATCTAGTCTTATGTTCAGGAGGGACAATCAGTTTATCATCTAATCTCATAAAATCTTGTTGGATTGTTAATAAGCTATAGTGACTATGTTAATGCCACAGGTGACAATGTCACTTCACAAGGTGATCCACTTATGACATCTAACCCAGCCTTACCCATGCTTTTAGGTACAAACTCATTGTTTATGTATTGACTGTACTAATACTATGCATCCCCTAAATGTACTGGGCAAAGAAATACATCTTTGCCCTTCAGGGAAGCTTCACCTTTTGAATGGGCCTTTTTATGCAAGTACACAGCCTTTCCAGCATTGCTAGTCAATTTCTTAGGATATTGCTCTACAAGAAGTTGAGCACATTCTCAGAGCAGATAGAACATGAATGCATGCATGCTTTTGCTCAGCTAACCTTCTCCTTTTTTATGTATTCTGGTGTCCAAACACAGAATGGAACTACTCACAGTCAGTCTGAGTCTTCCCACATCCATTCACATCATCAAGTGTGGGAGTCTGCTGGAGGGAGTCCAGCTCTGACCTGTCAAAGGGTTCTTGTGGGGAGGAGAAAGGAATGAGGAAATGATAGATAGAAAGATAGAAAGAGATGATAGGAAAGACAGAGACACCGGATAGCTTCAGGAGGGCCCTGGGTCAATACCCAGTTGCCTCAAGGTTTATTCCAAAGGGCTTTATGAACATACAATGCCAAGAGGAAAGGTAAAAGACTTCCCCCTTTCAAGACCAAAGCATAATGTACAGCCAAGTGTAGACCCTTCAAAACACCTGGTAACCATGCCTGTGGCCAAACCATCCCATTATGCAGTCCTGCTGGGTAAAGCAAGCTCAGATTCTCTGACCCTGAGTAATTTGTCGGTCTCATACACACACACACAATCAAGATAATCCTATCACAGACACACTCACAGGCTACCCTGATGTAGGCAACCCCTCATGGAGACCCTCTCCATGTCTTCTTAGGAAAGCTGACCTTCTAGTTTGGGCAACAAAATGGTTATGAAAGCAAAGAGGAGCCCACAGCAGGGAGGGAATTAGGAGGATTCAAGAAAAACTGCAGAATGTAGTTAAGTGGCTTTTTGCGAGTCACAATCTTCTAGATTGTGTCAAATTGACAATAAGGTAGCCATCACAGCATACATATATGGGCAATAACTAGTTTCTAACTGCTGCATTGACTCTGTTGTTAATTTCATTGCTGTATATGAAAAATTCTATTCTGATACTTTGTTATAAAAGGGAGTATATTTCTATATCCTGAGATAAATGTATTTATTTTTCTTGGATACACCAAAATTAGAAAGGTGATCATTTTCCTTAAATAACAGTTACAGTGCGAGTGTAAAATTCATATTAAGAGTATTTTGCTATTACATGAAAAATCCATTGATTTTTCTCATATGAGTAGATGATTTAGTAGCATTACTATTCATTAGAAATAACAAATTCCACTGAAATTGGAATTTCCCCTGAATGTTAGCACAATACAGTATTAAATTTTGTGAGTTTAGATGTTGAGAAACATTATGTCCATGTTGGTAAACACACCTTTTGCTCTCTCTTGAAAACTTAAATTTTATCATTGGCAGCAAACTGTTCATTGTTTTCCTTGAAATGAAATCACTTTCTTCATTTCTGAGTTGATGTTTGCCAAACAGGCAAATCTGAATACCTACCCCCATGCCGGGGCTCAATCCCGGGGTGCTGAGTATGTTAGGCAAGTGCTCTACTGCTGAGCTACACCATAGCCCACCACCTTTTAGATCAGCAGTTCTCAACCCTTTCAGAGGGGTCAAATATCAGCTATCCTGCATATCAGATGCCCACAGTACAATTCATAACAGTAGCAAAATTACAGTTACGAAGAAGCAACAAAAATAATATTATGGCTGGGGGGTCACCACAACATGAGGAACTGTATTCAAGGTCACAGCATTACAAAGGTTGGGAACCACTGCTTTAGACAAGGCTCTGTGACATCGGCACATTCAATTTACAAAGTGCTTCCCTTTAGCAAATCATAGTACTCTATTAAGCCATAGAATGTCTACTTTTTAATTTGTCACAGAACAGTAACAAACCATTCTCAAGGGTTGGAATTTAACAGGCATCATTTGTACTACTCTATCAGGAATATACTTGCACATTGAGACTTTATTTTCGGCAATGACTTTGTGCCAGTGAAAACTACAATAGCTACCTCTCTAGTCCATGCACACCTGTTTCCTGCTCAGGTTTCAGCAGTAACCACCGACTTAGCAACAATACCCATGTCAATACTGCAAAAGGTAAGTGTGGTCCTACTGGCCATGGGAACAGGCTTGATGCGGTGAATCTCATTCTGAAAGGTTCTCGAGCATCCTCTGAGCATGGAATGGGAACTGCAAAAGGTCATAGTCTCTGCCGCCACACTGATCATAGTGGTGTGTTCCACACAGGACCCCACAGCCATTTCAAATCCTATCCAGAGTATCACACGGTGTTCTGTGTTCCCTATCTCACTTCCTACCACATTTTCAAGTGCTAGCCTTCCTAAAAGGTGGTTGACTCCTTAGTCTTCAACTCTTCGTACAGGGTTGTCTCAACAGGCCTTTATACTCTGCTCATTCTGTATAGATAAAAATTTTCCTTACAACTTTTCTTGGCTCTCTTCTTTAAAGTTTCTGCTCAAATTGTGACACACCAGAAGCACCACTTAACCATATTCTGCAGTTGCTTTTCATGAATCTTCCTAATTCTTCCACCACATTAGGTTCCTCTTTGCTCTTTGTATCCAGTTTGTGGCCCATCCTAGAAAGTCAGCTTTCCTAAAGTAAGGATTTGATTTTGCTCACTGCTTGGACCCCAATGCCAGAAGCACAAATATGCACACAATGAAAAAAAAGGGGGGGGGGTATGAGTGTGTGTGTGTGTGTGTGTGTGTGTGTGTGTGTGTGTGTGTGTGTTGCACATACCTGTTAGTATAGGCATATATGGGTGCAAATATATTAGGAGGTCAGAGTTAGATCTGTTGTCTTCCCTTGGTTGCTCGCAACCTTTCTTTGAAACTGAGTCTTCCAATGGACATAGAGCTCATCGATTCAGCTGGGCTGTCCAGCTAAAGAGCTCCAGGGATCCGTCTGTTTCTCCACACCACCCCCTGCCCACAGTGCTGGGGTCATAGGTTTGCATCTCCACCCCAGGCTTTTTACATGGGGTCTGGAGATCTGAATGCAGGTCTTTATGCTTGCATGATAGGTAGTTTGTGAGTTAAGCCATCTCACATCCTGAAAACCATCTCAATACATAAATGAACTGGGTTCTCATAAGCCCAAATTCAAAAAGTGAATTTGAAGGATAATATTTTCCAGATGGAAACATCACTAATACAACATTAAGTGAAAGTTCCGAGGCTGCATCAAGTTAACAGCATTTTTTTTTAAATATAAAACCTCAACCCCACTAAAGTTTTTAACTTAGTAGTCCATGGTGTAAAAGTGCAGATTATTTTGGAGAACTATCATTTTAGAGGAGTAACTTCTAAAAATTCTGTACCTATGTAGATTCTGTGCTCATGAAAATATCCTAAATTTGAACATAATAACTGAGCAAGTGACTGGGTATTATATGGGAAGCAGATGAAGTCTGAGTGGACGTGGATTATTGACAGTAGTATGGCCGTGTCAAGGACCCCAATGCCTCAGATCCATGGGAATGCCAAAGCCTTCTTCTGGTCCAAGTACTGATGTTACTAACAATTGACTTTTAGCTAAAAGCACTGTATGCAGAAAGTATCAACCACAGCTTCCTCCTCTAGATGACTGCAATCTGAAACTTCTCCCTTAGGGAGACCTCCTACCGATATGAAAGCTCTCCTCCTCCCTGTTCAGCTGTAGACAATAAACCCGCCTCCTCCCCCTTAGTGGTACATAATAATCCAGCTCAGAGTTTCTGGGCTGCTAGTGTATCCCTGCCAAAGCACACGAACCACTCAACCCCAGCTGTCCTGTTCACTTGAGTGGTAACAAAGCCACGTGCATCACAGGGACTTGGAAAGGGAGGTAATGTTAGGCAATGACACAGGACTCTGTGTTCACTTCAAGAATGAACAATTATGCCACGTGTAGTGGCCCAAATGCCATGTCAACAACTTAAAAGGGAAAAAAAATGTTTTTTAGCTCATGAGTTCAGAAGAGGCAATCCACTGTTGTGGGAGGAGTATGATGACGAGCAGCGGTTCTCAGAATGGCAGTCAAAAAGGCAGAGAAAAGGACTAGGAAGAGTCCGAAGGAAAGACGTCTTCAAGGATCTACCTCCAGCAAACTAATCTCTACAGCCAGGTCCTACTTCCCAATCTCCAGAACCATCCAAAATAGTGCTACCAGCTGGGAACCAAACATTCAAACCTGAACTCATGAAAGGCTTTCGTATTAAAATCATAACAATTCAGGCTGAGCGTGGTGGCACACACCTTTAATCTCAGCACTCGGGAGGCAGAGGCAGGTGGACCTCTGTGTGTTAGAGGCCAGCCTGGTCTACAAAGTGAGTTCCAGGACAGCCTGGCATGCTACACAGAGAAACCCTGTCTCAAAAAAAACAAAACAAAATATAAATAACAAAAATACAAATTGTGAATTAAAAATTCCACTATAGCTCCATAACTGGTTCCAAATTGTCAAATGTTTATTCCTGCTAACTGTGATAAAACTTAATTGTTAACTGGGCCCATCCTAGGATTACCTGGAAGGAGAGTCTCCATAAGGCTTGTCTATATTGCATTGGGCTATAGGCATGCTGTGGAGGGAAATGTCTGAATTAAGCTCATTGATATAAGGAGATACAGCCCACTGTGGGTGGCACTATTCCTCAGGCAGGGAGCCCTGAATTGTCTAAGAATGTAGAAATCTGAGTGTAGCTAGAGTTTTTCTGCCTTGCCCACAGTCAGGACAAATCTCTATCACCCACCAGTCCCACAGCCGCTCAGACCCAACCAAGTAAACACAGAGACTTATATTGCTTACAAACTGTATGGCCGTGGCAGGCTTCTTGCTAACTGTTCTTATAGCTTAAATTAATACATTTCCAAAAATCTATACCTTGCCACGTGGCTGGTGGCTTACCAGTGTCTTCACATGCTGCTGGTCATGGCGGCAGCTGGCAGTGTCTCTCTGCCTCAGCCTTCCGCTTCTCCGAATTCTCCTCTCTCCTTGTCCCACCTACTTCCTGCCTGGCCACTGGCTAATCAGTGTTTTATTTATTGACCAATCAGAGCAATTTGACTTACAGATCCCACAGCATCTGAGTACAACCATCTGAGTACAAGCAATTGAGCATGGATTCATTTGTGACTGTGGATGTGATGTGACTGTTTTTGAGTTGTTCCTGACACCTTGACTTCCCTGTAATGAACTGTAACCTGGAATTGTGAGTCAAACAAACAAACAAAAAAAACCCTTTATCCCTAAGTTGCTTTTTTATTTGTTTATTTATTTATTTATTTATTTATTTATTTATTTATTGTTTTGGTTTTTTATTTTATTTATTTTATTTTACAATACCATTCAGTTCTACATAACAGCCACAGATTCCCTTGTTCTCCCCTTTCCTGCCCCCCTCCCCTTCCCCCCAGCCCACCCCCCATTCCCACCTCCTCCAGGGCAAAGCCTCCCCGAGGACTGAGATCACCTGATAGACTCAGTCCAGGCAGGTCCAGTCCCCTCCTCCCAAACTGAGCCAAGCGTCCCTGCATAAGTCCCAGGTTTCAAACAGCTAACTCATGCAATGAGCCCAGGACCTGGTACCACTGCCTAGATGCCTCCCACACAGATCAAGGCAATCAACTGTCTCACCTATTCAGAGGGCCTGATCCAGTTGGGGGCCCCTCAGCCTTTGGTTCATAGTTCATGTGTTTCCATTCGTTTGGCTATTTGTCCCTGTGCTTTATCCAACCTTGGTTTCAACAATTCTCGATCATATAAACCCTCCTCTTTCTCGCTAATTAGACTCCCGGCACTCCACCCGGGGCCTAGCCTTGGATGTCTATGTACTCACTCATAGGAGGATACTAGATGTGGAACAAGGATGACTGGACTGCTACTCACATCACCAGTGAGGCTACCTGGAAAACAAGACCCCAAGAAAGACACGAGGATTGCCCAATGACGGAGAAATGGCTGAGATCTACATGAACAACCTGGACATGAGTGGGAGCAATGAAGGGCGAGGGTCGAGGGAAAGAGAGTGGGAGATCCTAGCTGGATCAAGAACAGAGAGGGAGAACAAGGAATAGGAGACCATGGTAAATGAAGACCACACGAGAAAAGGAAGAAACAAAGTGCTAAAGAGGCCCACAGAAATCCACAAAGATACCCCCACAAAAGACTGCTGGCAATGGTGGAGAGACAGCCGGGACTGACCTACTCTGGTGATGGGATGGCCAAACACCCTAATAGTTGTGCCAGAAACCCCATCCAAGGACTGAGGAATCCGGATGCAGACATCCTAAGTTGCTTTTTAATCAGGCGGGTTTTGTATTTTGTTTTTCTGTAATCAGAGCAACAGGAATGAAACTAGAACACCAACAACATTATCTTCTGAAAAAACAGGAAATTTCCCAAAGAAAGGTATCAGGTGGGGGCTAGGGAGAGGGCTCAGCGGGTAAAGCACTTCCCACACAAGCCTGACTCAGGGTTTGCATCCCCAGCACACACATAAATGACAGGTTCTTTTTTTTTAACAAAGCTGAGGACCGAACCCAGGGCCTCGCGCTTGCTAGGCAAGCGCTCTACCACTGAGCTAAATCCCCAACCCCTAAATGATAGGTTCTTGGAGCCCTTTCTACAAACCCCACACCTGTGCTGGCCTTCAGTGGGGCCATGCACTGCACGCCGGTGCCTGGAAAGCCGGGAGGCTGAGGCAAAGGACTTGGGGCACTGTGGACAGGGCAGCTTGACAGGCGGAGGTAGAGGTGGGGCCGTGGGAGCTGGAAGACAGTTGCTACCCTGGTGGGGGTCCCACTTTTCCCAGTGTGAGTTCGCCAGTGGTAGAGGAACTTGGTCATGTTGCTGAAGGTCTTGCCACAGCAACAGGTGGGTATAGCAGCCTGCCTGGAGTCGCAGTATATAGGAGGCAGAGACAGGGAATCCCTGAGCAAGTTGTTTAGATAGCCCAGCTGAAGTGATGAGCTCCGAGTCCAAAAGAAAGACCCTGCCTCAATACATAATGTGGACAGCAACTGAGGAAGACTCTTGGCGAACCTCAGCCCTCCAGATGTGTGCACACATGTGCAGGCCTACCTGTAAACATGCACGCAAACAGACACATACACTAAAAAAGAAGGGATTCGTTGCGTGTTGTGTTAATTTCTGCCCTTCTTACAAACCTCCCTAATTAGCATTCTGATGATGTCCTCATTTACTACAGGGACTTTTATTTATTTTTTGGATGAGGGCATAGGTGGGTGTAGGTGTTTGATAGGGAGTTATGGGTGTCATGGCATGTGAGTGGAAGTGAGAGAACAATTTTGGGGAATTGGGTCTCTCATTCTACCACATGGGTCTCAGGGACCCACCGCAATCAAGCTTGACAGCAAGGGCCTTAATCCGCTGAGCTATCTCACCAGCCCAGCTCCAGGAATGCACTGCAACTAAAACAATCGTTTCCCCAAGTATTTTAACGAGGAGTAGTAGACGTAAGCAGGGACATTTTTTTTTCTCTGCTGTACACAGATGCCATTGGAACCACCACCACTTTTTCATTTCAACTTCAAAGCTGGTGGTTTACAATTTACATCTTATTTTCACCAAAAATGCTTTCCAGACTAAACGGCATGGAATTATTTAACAAATATGCTTTTGTTGTGACAAATCATATAAACACTGTAAAGTTACCATCCTAACAACTTTATATGCTGACTGTACAATTCAGTGGTACCGAATACATTTGTATCATAGCAGTTATCAGAAAAAATGACACTTATAAAGTATTTCCATTGAAAATTCAAATGTAATCTACAAAGCAATTTCTATTATTAAAAAAAAGCTGTAGTTCTAATAAAAATATTATCCTGAAATTAACTTCACTGATACATTTCTAATATGATAATTTATGCAACATATTTTAAAATAAATCTATGTATGATTTCCTTTTATAACCCAAGGAATTTCTCCAGATCTCACATCAAAAATAGTCATTAATTGATCATGAAACAGACTGCACAGTAAGTATATTAAATGTTAGGCTTATTATTTTAGTTTCATTTAAAAGACAAACATTTTCATAACTCTTGTACAGATGTTAAGATACCAGCTGAAACAAGGAATACAGTTTCATCAAAACAAGAAAGACAACAGTAGCCCAGGCTGGCCTTGAACTCACAGAGATTCACCTGGCTCTGCCTCCCAAGTGCTGGGATTAAAGGCGTGCGCCACCACCGCCCGGCAGACAACAGTCTTTTTAATGAAGAAGATCATTAATTGCTTCTTGGGATTACTAGATGTTGTCACAAGACATTTTCAGGAAAATTATTATAAACACAGCTCTCTCTGTTAACTATCCACACTTCTGATTTGCTCTCCCCAGGAACTCTGCCTTATTGGCTTCTTCTTAAGAGTTACTGTTCCTCATGTATCCATCCTCTACAAATACCCATAATCAGACCAGACAACACATTTCAAATTCAACTCCACTATTTTCTCCTATCTACTTCTACTGTCCTTTTATTGACATTTTCATTTCTCTTCTTTCATTCATTACATATACCATATTTATATATTTAATTCATAATATCTATTTTATTAAAACAAATTAATATTTAAAGATATATTTATGTATTCACATTGTTTGGACTTTCTGATACAGGTTCTCTCTAGATAGCCCTGGCTAGGATTAAAGTATGTGCCACCATCCCAGACTCATTATTTTCTTTTGAGGACAGTGGAGATGAATCCAGTGGTCTACCTGTGTACCCTGTGCCCAGCCCTTCTGGCATGCCTCCCATTATAGTACCAAGTAGTAGTGTGTCTCCTTCTTGCGACAAAAACATCAAATTCCAAGTCATGAGTAGCCACCCATGTCAGCTAACTCAAACATGCCCCCCCCCCAATTTGACAGTGAGGATTATCCCAGGAAGGCCATGATTTCTTCAGTTTTATTCTCACTTTCCTTCTTCACTGGTTACTTCTATGTTACTCTGACAAAAATACCTTATAGAAACAGCAGAAGAGAGAAGGGGGTTATTTTGCTTACGACTTCAGGGTTTCAGTCTGTCATAGGAGGAAAGTATGGCTGAAGGCAGGCCAGGTCCAATGACTATCTATGGAGGCCAGAATGTGAGGCAGAGCTTTTCCTATGGTATTGGATTGGGAAGCAGCGAGAGGGATTTCAGCGGGGGCTGTTCTGTGCTATACTCTTGAAAGACACATCCCTATGACCTACGCCTACCCATTAGATCCCACATCTTAAAGGTTCCAGAGCTTGCCAGCACAGTACCACCACCTGGAGACCAAACACTTGTCCCCAGCCTGTGGGAGACCCTTCACTTTCAAGCCCTAATACCATCTTTTTGTCTGGAGCTTTTACCCATGTCCTTTTAGCTCTTACAGGCTTCCTACTACAGCCCTGGTTTTCTGTCCTCAACCTGATGACATTTCCATCAGCACTTGCGTGTTTTGGGAAGAAGTCAATAAAATTCTGTTGTCTTATCTCTTATAGTCCCAGCTCGACTTCAGTCTTTTGTTTCATTGTTTTGTTGTAATACTGGTTTTCAGATGCAACATGTAGAGAGAGAGTTAGGCAGGCTCCTCTCTCAGTCTCTCACCTGGGATTTAAAAATTCTAGCTACCTTTAACAGCCAAACTTCTTGAAGGAGAAATTGAAATTCTGTCTCATTTTTGTTACCACAGCACACTCTGGAATCATGTTGCTTTGACCTAAATGACCTATGCTGACGTCACTAAGGCCAAAGCAGGTGTCTGTTCCCTCACCTGCCCTCTACCTTTGGGTTTTAATGGATCTTTATGTAACACGAATCTTAAAAGGTCTTATTAATAAAAAACCCGAGCCAGATATTGGGGTGAAAGCTGAGATATCACAGGGATATAACAAGTCAGCCACAAGTTCTTGCCGCTAGGAAATCCTCAGCCTCAAGAGAGTGCGTTCTTGTTTCCTCACGTCTTATATACCTTTCTCTGCCCAGACATCACTTCCTTGGATTAAAGGCATGCGTGTGTTTCCCAGTACTGGGTCTCTTTCCAGTGTGGCCTTGACCTCACAGATAGGATTAAGGGTATGTGCCACTACTGTCTGGCCTCTATGTCTAATCTAGTGGCAGGCTCTCTCCTCTGATCCCCAGATAAGTTTTATTTGTTAGAGCACAAATAAAATATGATCACATCTTTATTCTTCACACTCCTCTACACTGGCTTATGGAACATGGCTCTCTGTTAGATATCCACATGTCTCTCTGCTTTGCTCCCCCCAGAGACTCTGCCTTATTGGCCCTCTTCTCCCATTGCACTACTTTCCATGAAACATCTGTAATTGGACAACACATCTCAAACTCGATGACAAAATTCACTTCATTATTTTCCCCTACTGGAAATTTCCTTCTAACCTCAGTTGAAGAGCACCAGCATTGAGCAGTCTCCCGCCTGGTGTTCAGAAGTGGTAAATGAAACCCCTCCCAAGGGGCTGCCTTGCCACTCAGTTTCTTTCCCCAAACTGGAACGGAATCATTTTTCTAGCATTTAAAGCTGATTTTATTCTCCTTCAGCTAAAATACAATGATAATACAAAACAGCGCAGTGAAAGTTAAACTTCCCCATGGATCCTAACCCTTTTTTTTTTTCTATCTTATTTTCCAATTCCCTTTCTCGGTGCCCACCCTTCTCTCCAGCCAAGCAGAACTCTCTTTCTTAGGGCATCTTTCTCACTTTTCTATTATCCCCTCAACAAGCTATTAGGTCCAAAGTGCCCCCCTCCCAAAAATGGCAGTGCTGGTTGTTGCTACATGACCGCACATGTGCTGTCCAGCAGCCAAGCAAGAGGGCTTAGTTATCCCAGGGCCTCCAGTCCTACCTAATCTGTGCACTGCATGGTCACAAAATTTGCATGCAGCATGATCACATAATCTATGTGCATGCATGGCATAGCTATGTAAATCCATATGCGCATGTGCCGGGGGGATCCATAAAAAGCGAGTCACAGACTCCTCCCTTTTCTTCTTCCTCTCTCTCCATGCACAATTTTCCATAGGCCTAAGCACATCTTTCCTTAATAAACTCTTGTAGTGGGTTTTGTTGTGCCTTATGGCTTTTCTTACATGGTAAACAGCGCTGCTTAATGAATAACACAGAGCTGCATAATAATAACTAACACAAGTGACAATGTCTTAAATGGAAGGACTCTAGCTGGGTAAACAGAAACCTAAAGCCTGGTTTCTGTTTACCAGAAAAGTAGATCTCTTAAGGTGGCTTTCTGTTTACTAGGAACCTCCCTCAATCCACCCACAAAAGTCAACTACTTTTCACAAGGGCATCTACTTTTCTGGTCTGTCTAAACATCCTGAATCAGTTCAGCTCAAAGAGCCCTTGCACTACCGACTATCATGCGAAATCTGCTTGCTTTTCCTCCATTTTGCCTCTCTCTGCCCACCCCACCCTCTCTCTGCCCAGTCTCTTCCCATCCCATCCTCTGTCTGCCCAGCCCATCCTCTCTCTGCCTACTCCAGTCTCTTCCCATCCCACCCTCTGTCTGCCCACCCCATCCTCCAAAAGATAGCTTGGCAGTTTGTCCCCCCAGTAAACCTCTCTTTCTGCCCCTGGAGTGGTCTAGTTGGATGGCTTAACTAAGCCCTTGCCTACAATAACCTGTCATTTCCCCCCCATAAATTATTCTGCATTCTACCTCACCCCCAGCGAAAGCCTTAGGTCAATTCAGGTTTCCTTCATCTGCACACATGAAGATGTGTCTTCCTTACTTGCTATTTTCCAGCTTTTGCCCAGATTATCCCCAGAAGTCTCTGGCCAACCATGCCCAAGTGCCATCTGCCATCTTGGTTCTTTTGCAGAGCTCTTATAGAAACTGTATTTATAAGAGAAAGAGGCAGTGGACATTCCCAGGTGTTAGGAAGGTGTTTCACTTTCTTTCCTGTCTTATTCTTGAAACTAAGTCATTGGAACCTATGAATTTACTTCTTGATGCTATCTATGACTGATGTCTTGACATTTAATTCCCAGAAAGTAATAGAATGCCTTGGTCACAGACAGGATTCCTACAAATGACCTTGCTCAGTCAGCAGGTCAGCCCAGAAAGGCATGTTTGCAGAGATAACCTGCCTAGCTTGAAGCAGACTATTCAAAGAACAGAAAGAATTCTGAACTGCCCTAGCATCCTATGGCTGCATCCTAAGCCCAAGGAAAAATAGACCATGGAACTATTGTAGCCCCCATTAATACAAACAATACCCTTATCACACCACCAAAAAGAGTCACAGTCATCTTCCCCACCCTCCACAGGCACCCCCTTCTCCCACAAGCTCCCTTTGCCCTTTGCTGTTTGAAATAAACAGTCCAGTCTGTTGAGATTAACCTCTAGTGTCCTTTCTGCCTTGTGTCTTTCCACAATGCCTCAGACATCTAACAGAAAGTCCTCCAAGCATGCTAACAGAAGTTAACTTTAACTTTTTGTATATCTGATGTCCCTTCACTTATGATTACCACTAATTGATATATTCACATATCAATTATCAAAATCAACTGGGTCATTGAACAGAAGTACAATTAGCAAATAGTTATTAGCTCCTCCTATGGGACAGGTACTATAATCCTGAGATACAGTAGGACACAAGCAAGGCTACACCTACTATGTTCCAACCATGCAGAATCCCCTGTAGTGTCCATCATTCTGTTTTATATAGTGACTGATTTGGTTCTCTTTTGCTTAATACACATTTAGATACTCTTAGCATGCATGACATTCTGTATGATACCTCAAATCTGGATGAAATAATATATATTTCATATATATCAATAGCTGGGTACATCTCAATATTGAAATCTATTTCCAGCATAGATGAGTCACTCTGACCTCCAAGGAAGGAGCAGGAAATGAGTCTCGCTTTGCTTCAGCACATCAGGGGACACAAAGTACTGGAGTTTGAAAACAGAAAGTCAGCACCAAGGAAACAGAGAAGGCTATTCTCAGGTCAATCAGTATCACAAGTTTTGCAAGCAGGTCTTTCAGCGATGTGTGTGTGTGTGTGTGTGTGTGTGTGTGTGTGTGTGTACATATACTAGATACATTATATATAGTATATACACACATTATATACACATGTATATGTTTACATGTATGTTTATATATACACACATATATACTTTAATGCACATATTAGCAACACATATATGTACATACATACACACATACATTCACAGAACTTGAGGAGCAACCTGCTAAACAGAGAATATAGAAAATTCAAAATAACTAAGGATTAAATTTGTTGAATAAATAACTGACAATAAAAGGAAAAAGAGAAGGTAAAAGGCTGAGAGGAGGATGGAAGGAAGGGATGAAGGGAGGGAGGAAGCTGCAATCAGGGTTGTATAAATTTTTTCCATTTGGTACTTCTTTTGTTCAAGAAATGTTTATCTAATCCCAGGTATGTATATGAACTTGGCACACAAATTTTGAAATTACTAACAATAAATCATAAGGAAATTTATTTTATGATTCTTGGGCATCCATATAATTCTACCATTTATGAAAGATGAAAACTGATTTGAATACTAAATAAGACAGATGCGTTTATTTTTCATAAAGAACTAAGTCTTGGCTGAGTCCTTGGTAAGTCAGGATGTGGAGCATCTTCGACATTTTCCAGAATTGACTGATATTTGGATTTTGTTTCGTCAGTGCTAAGATCGCCACTTCAAACACCAATTTGCAGCATAAAATGGCAGAAGTACATCTAGTGCCATTTCAGAAATTGCTGCAAAGTCTGTCCTAATTGCAAGCCAAAATCCATTTAAAGATTTGTGTGTTTGTGTGTGTTAAACACTAAGCTTCTCAGATAGCAATTTTTTAAAACTTAACATTATCGCATGATACAATCAAGATTCCAAATTTAACACTTACATGTTTAGAATGACAGTGGGAAAATAATAAAAGTCTTGCTCCTCATGAGAAAACTATAATGTTTCTAAAAGAGCAGAAAGCTCTGTATAGTAAAAGCATTATAATACAGTGAATGAAAACAATGAAATAAAAGGAGGAGGTCTTGACGATTCCAGTGTGGAGAAGATTTTTACTGTAGACATAAGGGAGAAAACAGGCAGAGGGAAGAGTCCAGACTGAACAGGGCCGGCAAACTAAACCGGACCATGAGGGAAGAGATGGGGAGGGAGCTAGAGAGCAGCCTCCAACTAACAGGCAGTCCTGACCAAGAGACAGGCATAGTGAAAAAGACTGAGTTGTACAGGGATCAGGCTGGAGAAGGGAAGCGGAAGTCCAGCCCCTGAGGGGGAGGGGTTTAGGGCATGGGGCGGGATGAAGAGTGCTGGAAGGAGCCCCAGGTCCTGAATGAGAGAGACTTGTCCTAGGTTTGAGACCTAACCTATGTAACATAGAATCACCTCTGATTTAAGGTGAGGGGCTTCAGGTGACATTTGCTGGCGTTTCGGGCCTGATGGTTTGCACGGTGAACACATGTTCTCAGAACCAAAGCTGCTGTAAAGTCACACAATTTGGCATGAGTGAGCAGCCAAAAACACCCGGTATCCATTGTGCATTTGACTTTGGATTGATCTGGCTGTTATGTGTGCAGAAACTTTTTACTGCTACCCATTGTTTTTGGAGCCCCTATATTCAGCTCGTGATGCCTGTGTGGGGTGTGACCCACCATTTAAAATCTGAGCTATAGAGCAGAAGAATTTATGTATATGAAGGGATAATGTCAGATATTTGACAGTAAACACTGTGGGTAAATTCCTTTTCTCTCCCCACTCCCCTCTGCCTCCTTATTTCTTTTTTCTAAGTTTAAAGAAGGTTCTAATAAAGCATCACTCACAGTGTTTTGTGGTCAATATTTTTAGACTTTTTTTTATTTAATTTTGTTCTGGGTACTGGTGTGTCAGTTTACTAAATCGCAACCCCACAGTACGTTTCTTATAGGGCTTAAATGAATACCAATTATATTTGCCTTTTATCCCAAGCTCTTGGAAGAGCGGCAACTGAGAGAAGAGTTTCTCTGAGAGTAATTTACTTATGAATGTAGTTTCTGCCTTCAGCATTGAACATGAGAGAGAGAGAGTGAGAGAGAGAGAGAGAGAGAGAGAGAGAGAGAGAGAGAGAGAGAGAGAGAGAGAGAGAGAGAGAGACAAAGCCAGTAGGAAGTGCACAGGGATTTAGCTATCACTTTTGGATGATTTAGACCACTCAAGAAGCATATGTGGAAGCCTCGTGAAATGCAGCTTAGAAACAATCCACTGGGGAAGGGAGAGGAATATGCTCATCAATCAAGTCAATCGATCACAGGCTAGATGACACCCCTGCAGAGAACCAAACAGATTTCCTGAGGACATGTACGTCACTGAAGCCCCTGAGCAGGGAGCACTTGGTGGTATGTGGTGGCACCTCAAGGCAATGTGCTGCCACTTTGTACCTCGGTGACTCTGAAGCCTGCTGGGGATCTAGCCTCCCCAGCCAAGTTGGAATAAGAGGGTTGGAGGCAGCACAGAATACTTGCTCAGATACAGGCTATTGGCTCTTTTTGCCTTCCACTAACTCCAGTGAGTTATGCTGTCCTCTTCAAAATGCAGGCAGCTAGAATGTCTGCTGACACAATGTAAGAACATGAGGGAACTAAGCCTCAATCCCCAGTCTCATAAAGCCAACACTTGCTGTGGGATGTTCTGTATGGCAAATGTGTTGCTCTGATTGGTCAATAAGTAAAACACTGATTGGCCAGTGGCTAGGCAGGAAGTATAGGTGGGGCTAAGAGAGAGGAGAAAAGAAAGAACAGGAAGGCAGGAGTCACTACCAGCATGTGAAGATGCTGGTAAGCCACAAGCCACGTGGCAAGGTATAGATTTATGGAAATGGATTAAGATATAAGAACAGTTAGCAAGAAGCCTGCCACAGCCATACAGTTTGTAAGCAATATAAGTCTCCGTGTTTACTTGGTTGGGTTGGCTGAGGGACTGGCGGGTGACAAAGATTTGTCCTGACTGTGGGCCAGGCAGGAAAACTCTAGTTACAAAAACTGGTATTTATCTCTTGAGACAGTATTAGAATTCTCTCACGTGGGTTGACACCTTGGCTGGTTTGTGCTGTTTGCCTTCTCCTGTTACTAAACCACCTCTAAAGGATGTGGGTCCTTGATTTCACATCCTGTGGCTGTAATCTCCATCCACAAATGACCTTAGTTTCCAAACTTTATCCCTGTTTTTACTGTGAAGCAGAAGTCAGAGCTCCTCAGTGTATAATAAAATTGATAGTTTTCTCCTACCAGTATAAAGTGCTTTTCTTTACTTATGCAATTTTAGGACTAATACGGGTCCAAATATAACTATACACATGATGCCGAAAAGATACTCAGAAGGTAATACTGAACTTGGAGATCAGAACAGTACTCGAAGTCACAAGGGGTCTAATTAGCAGTGGCAAGTAACATATAAGCTTGACCTCAAACTTCCAATCACCTTACAATACAAACAAAACACAACAGTGAGTGAACATGTTCCAAAACACAAGATAATTAATATTAAATGAGACCTTCTCATAAATCGTTTCAGAAAATCCCAACACCTGTGGTGATTTGAAAGGCGTTGTCTCCCATGGGTCTCAGTCATGGTGGTCCCCAGTTAGTGGGTGTCTGGGAGGGTTAGGGAGTGAGACATTGCTGGAGGAAGTATGTCCCCTGAAGAGGGCTGTGGGGTTTCAGTAGACCTCTTGGGCTTCTGTCTGTGGTTCAGAATGTGATCCCTCAGCTGCTACTTCAGCGCCTGCTCCCTGCTCCATCTACCTCTGCTCAACCACCACGGACTCTAACCTTCTGGAAAGGGCTAACCCAGAAACCCAAAGAAACTCTTTCTTCCCCAAACTGTGATTGTCATGTTGTATCATAATAATACAGTCTGCTTTTTTTTTTCTACTCAAAATGATACACACTTTCCCCCAATACTGGCTCAGAGAAGATCCATTGGAAGTTTTTAAAACCAAAGAAAACTTACTTAATAGAGGAGTAGACTATAGCCTACCTCGCCATTTATGTTTATTCTTGAGGCCTTTGTTCAAGAATAACACAGATGAGTACCTCTACTTCCTTTGTGCAGATGTGCAGATGACAGGCTCTTATTGGCCTTTGTCCTCACAATAATCAGGAAATGTAGGGAAGTGAGGTGGTTTAAGAGGTCATTTACCAAAGAGCAAATGGAAGTGACATTCAGAAGTGTCGCTTACACAGTCATCATCTGGGATATGGGAGATCCTAGGCAGTTTGCAAGTACATTGGGAAACACGTTTAGGTTTGGATTACTCATTGTCATTCTGTGATGCCATAGTAAGAGCAGAGGTATAGTAAAGAATGCAGAGGTGCCTCTCCGAGAAAGGGTTTTGAACATCTGACTTCTGTGTTGTCACATCCTAGGCAAAGCAGAAGCTTGTCTCTAATGTTCACAGATTGTAGACTGAGGTGACCTCATCTGCACAGCAAAGATTTGATACTTCACTTATGGCAGAACAGTCGCATCCACTCTCGTGGGGTTTTGATGTGTGAGCTGAGTGACAAAGGATGGGAAACAGGTGGAGTACCAATTTTCCAGGGGCAGTGTCTTAGGGATTCTATTGCTGTGATTTAACACCATGACCGAAAAGCAAGTTGAGGAGGAAAGGGTCCATCATTGGAGAAAGACAGAACAGGAACTTAAGCAGGGCAGGAACCTGGAAGCAGGAGCTGATGCAGAGACCATGGAGGGGTGCTGCTTACTGGCTTGCTTCCCTTGGCTTTCTCAGCCTGATTTCTTATAGAAGCCAAGACCATCAGCCCAGGGATGGCACCACCCACCAAGGGCTGGGCCCTCCCCACTTGATCACTAATTGAGAAAATGCCTTACAGCTGGATCTTATGGAAGCATTTCTTCAACCGAGGCTCCATTTTCTCTCTGATGACTCTGACTTGTGTTCAAGTTGTCACACAAAACCAGCCAGAACAACCGATCCCTTGTCAACTTGACACACAAACACATCACTATTAAGCCACAACCCTTCCTTCTTATTTATCCTCAAGGTCTCACATTAAAATTGTAAATAATTTTAAAAGTCCCACAGTCTCTACTAATTCAAACTCATTAAAGTTTCAGTCTCTTTAAAATATGCAATCTCTTCAAAAGTTCAAGTCTTTCATCTGTGGGATCCTTTAAAAATCAAAATTTAATTAAATACCTTCTTCAAGACAATTGATTGGCTTGATCTGTTTGGGAGGCATCTAGGCAGTGGTACCAGGTCCTGTGCTCAGTGCATGAGTTGGCTGTTTGAAACCTGGGGCTTATGCAGGGACGCTTGGCTCAGTCTGGGAGGAGGGGACTGGACCTGCCTGGACTGAGTCTACCAGGTTGATCTCAGTCCTCGGGGAAGGCTTTGCCCTGGAGGAGGTGGGAATGGGGGGGTGGCCTGGGGGGAAGGGGAGGGGGCAGGAGGGGGGAAAACAAGGGAATCCATGGCTGATATGTATAACTGAATGGTATTGTAAAATAAAATAAAAGGAAAGGGAAAAAAAAGAGGGAAGAACCAAGGCAGCTTCACAATCTGATCTATGCAAAACCAAATTCCAATAGTATAAATAACTCAATGTTCAATTATATGGAATTTATTCATGATCTTCTGTACTCCTGCAAAGGGCATGGGTTTCTCCTCTGACTCTGCCCTCTGTAGCACACTCAGCTTGTCTTCTAGGATCCAGCTGGCCCCACTCCACTGCTGCTGCTGTTCTTGGTGGTCATCCCATGGTACTGGCATCTCCAAAACTTTGGTGTTACTTGCTGCAAGTGGGTTACAATTCACAAATTAGCCTCTTATAGGCTCTCTTCTTGGTGCCAAGCCTAAATTTCTCTGCATAATCCCTTCAGTCCTGGGCTTCAACTGCCACTGAGGCTGCACCTTCACTAACAGCCTCTCCTGGCCTCTCACAGTGCCAAGCCTCAGCTGCTCTCCATGATCCTTCACGCCTTCAAAACCAGTACCACCTAGGTGATGTTACACATTATCAAATCCTGTTGCCAACATGAGGTACAACTATGGCCACCTCTGGAAGACACCTTCTCTGTGCTCTCGGGAAATACTTCCCAGATTTCACCTCAACAATGCTGATCTCTTCTTAATCACCGCCAATTTCTCAGCTCCAACTAACCAGCATCAATTGTCCCAGTCATGCAAAGGTTTCACATCAGTAGTTCTGGTATCTTGTTAATCACACCTGATTCTTCAGCTCCAGCTAACCAGAACCACGGGATCTTAAATTAAAATAGCAAATGGTCCTGATAGAGTCTTTAATCTTCCCTCTGAAATTTCACAAGCCAGGCTTCCACAGTCTGCACTGCTCTCAACATTCCTGTCTTCCAAGCTCCTACAGAACATCCTACCGAAGACTTAACACTCAATAACTCTTCTAGCCCAAGTTTCAAAGTCCTTCCACAATCCTCCCCAAAACATGGTCAGGTTTGTCACAACAATACCCCACTACACTGGGACCCACTGGAATTCAGTGGCATAATAATTTATGAATACATTTTTACACATGTACAAAAGAATCACATGGAGCAGTGTTGTTTTCTTTTTCCTAGCATTGATTATTGACCTTCCCGAGAAGAAAGTTATAATTTATTCTGTTGTAAGTGTTGTATTTTAAGAGTATTTTTAATTGTGGTAGAATTGGCAATGGTCCTCAGATTACAAAGTCTAGTGTGCTCCACAAACAGTCAAAAAGGGTGGCTACTTCTGCTGTGCCAAGGTGTTGGCATTCCTGGCTGCTGTTGATCATTCTGAACTGCAAACTAAGAGAGTTGGTTGATTATTTGCAGAGCACATCTGTTCTCAAGCTGAATATTGAGAAAATGAGAAACTCCTCAAGGGAAAAAAATCTTTAGAATCTTAGGAAACAGTAAGCCAACTGTTTTCTCTCTGCTTTTATGCACGCCAACAGGTGTCTTTTAGCGATACAAAGCCAGTCTGACCTCAAGCCTGCCACACCCTGTTCATAACTGTCATTTATTGGGGAAGTTTTCTGAGGACATATTATTACTGTAGTATACATGAGAGGACTAAATTAAGCACAACCTGACTTTTTAAAAAAGTGAAAAACCCTTTTTGAAACCAGTAATTGTCTGTGAAATCATCCCATTTGAAGGACATTTATAAACACAGCCTCCTACAAAACCACATTTAAAACCTGGCTACTGGAATACACCTGTAATTTTAGCTCTTCAAGGGGCTCAGGCAACAGGGTTGCCAGTTTTAGGCTAGACAGGATGGCAATTCCACCAGACCCTGTCTCAAAAATTTCCTGGCACGTGTGAGGCCTTAGGTTCAATCCTTAATGTCACAAAAATAAAGTAATTAAAAACTATGTTCAGATTATTTGATGAGTTAATCCAAGGAACATATAATGAACTCCTAAAAGGAAAAGATAGTGGGTTGAAGAAATAAGGCTAGGAAATCAACTTAGAAGATTTAAGGCTGTTACAAATCTTGCATGATTTGCTTGATAGTGGTAACATTTTATGATACAGCCTTGCATTTTCTTCTTTCTGTATCAAGTTACACAACCTGGTCACATGAAAATATTATATTTCTATGTTGTAGAATACTATTTTAACTAGGCAAAGATGTATTGCATTTGTTTATGCTGCAGAATATTATTTTAACTATGTGAAGGTGTGTTACATTTGTTTCTGCTGCATTTGTTTAACTATGTAAAGATGTTGCACCTTGCCTGCCTAAGGCACCTGATTGGTCTAATAAAAAGCTCAACAGCCAATAGCTAGGCAGGAGAGGGATAGGTAGAGCCGGAAGGCACAGAGAATAAGCAGGAGGAGAGATCTAGACTGAGAGAGAAGGAAGAGAGAACAAGAAAGGAAGAGAGGGACACGTCGGGGCCAGAAACCAGGCAACTACCAGTCAGGCACAAGAAGCAGTGAAAGAAAGATCTACAGAAGGAAAGGTAAAAAGCCCGGAGACAAAAATGTAGATAAAGAGAAACAGATTAAGTTATAAGAGCTAGCAAGAAACTAGCCTAAGCTAAGGCTGAACATTCATAAAAAATATTAAGTCTCTGTGTCATGATTTGGTAGCTGGTTGGCAGCCCAAAAGAAAAAGCTTGCTACATTTCTATGTATGTGCTTATAAGTAAGAGTACCATCAAATATGTTACTTATTAGATTTTGAAATGAATTCATAAAGTATGAGAGTATAATTTTAGACAATGAAAACCTTGCCTCTAAATGCAATTACGTAAGAAAAATTGCAAGGTAGACCAGGGAAGAGAGAACTGATGGATAGGTGAGTATGCTAAATGTCTCTAGCTTTGCGTAGACAGTCAGCAGATACTGTCCAATGCTATTGATAAACCTGGAATCTTCAAAAGGGGAGCCATGACTGTGAGGCCACTTGCCCTGGCCCCTCCCATGACCCTGAGGAGAACCTAGCAGTTCTGGATTTATAAATCTGTGGTCTTTATCTTAAAGGTATACATTTCTAAATGTATATGAATCCCTCATGGCGTTTTTTTTGGGGGGGGGGACTTTCGCATCCATAGGGCCAGGAAGCCCAGGTTTCTCTAGCAGTAGGTAAAACACACCCATGAAAGCATCTTCAGGAACTAAGCCCAGAAGTCCTTGGTGTTGACTGCTTCTGCAAAAAGATGCTGATAGCAATGAGAGGAATGGAGAAGAAAAGAAAGTGTGTGCCTTTCATTTCTAGCCATTTCCCCATGGATGTGTTATCGTTTATAAATGCCCACCATGAATTTACAGTGTGAGTCAACCTGCTCTTCCCATCTTCATGCACACAAAGGCTTATGATGAAGACGAGAGATACAGTTGCAACCTTTGTATGTATCTTCATAGTTTTACATAACAGTGAGGATAACCCTTGTTTTTTCCTAATGCATATATTTATTCTGATTTTGGTGCTACCTTCAACTTAGTAAGAAATACCACACGAGGCAGCAGCAGTGCCTAGGATGTTATAAATGGCTGTCATTATATTCTTATCCTAAGGAAGAGTAAGCACAAAAGGCATTAGGGGTATGTATCTCTTTTACCAATATGCGAGTATTGACAGAATGCTCAAAGACGTTGAAGTGGATTTCTCAAAGGGTTTGTCTTTAATGGAGAGTTCCTTCTTTCCCAAGGTTTTTAAAAAATAAATTTATGCTCTTTTTAAAAATCATAGAATATCAATAGCATTATAACAAGAGTGATTTGCTCTTGTAAACAGCTAGTAATATTCTTTGGCGAACACAAATTTATGAGCCTGCTGGTAAGTAAGAAAATCACTGACTTATGTGGCTATTTCAAAGTCTGACGAATTATCTCACCAGGATAAAGCAATGTTTTCCCCCAGATAACTGAACTGTCCTATGCTGCATTGAAGCAATGTATCCACAAGCAGATATGAACTCCATGGCAACCGTACACCAACACTGTCTTTTCAACACCTGGGAAATGTCAGTTTCAGACTTCTGCACAGGGGCCTGCTCTGTTAGTAATAAATTAGATGTCTAGCATCAGTGGAAATGCTTAAACCTGGCTGGCCCAGAAAGCAGCCTGGAGTCATCCAAACACTTAAATAGAAAAGGTCAGCCTTGGCAGTGAAGGGGAAGAGAGAAAGCCACACATGTCCACACATCGTTCTCTCATCCTTATGTATGAACAGTGACAAGAAGCTCCAGTTGGTGCCTGGGAAAGTCTTATTCCCCCAAGCAGTTTTGCAAAGATGTCAGAGGGGAAGATAAGTGTCTAATCTAATGAAGTGATGTAAATCACTTCTCTTAATCTATTCACCACATTGTACACTTCCAACTGACTCATTAATCTCCCCAGCATCTTTATTACCTGGTAGATTAGAACATGCAGTAGACAAATATGCTTACCTGGGAGTTTGAAATGATTAACACTCCACTTTCTATATTTCTACCTTTAGTTATAATTTTATTTTCAATTGTTTGTTGATTTTTGAGATTGCAATTTAATTACATTTCTCCTTTCCCTTTCCTCCCTCCACCGCCCCATATATCCCTACCTGCTCTCCTTCAAACTCATGGCTTCATTTTTAATTCATTGTTATTTCATGCATATATGTATTTATATACACATATATATTCCTAAATAAGACCTGTTGAGTCCATATAATGCTCCTTGTATGTATGTTTTCAGGGCTGATCATTTAGCGCTGGACAACCAATTGGTGTTCTCCTCTTTAGGAAGGTCCAGCTTCTCCTGCTCCCGACTTTCTCAGTTGCTTGTAGTTTTTTGTGTAGAAAGCTTGCCTGGACATTTCTTTCTTAAGATTTTATTTATATTTTTGTTTGTATTGTATGTATGGGAGTATTTTGCCTGTATGTATAGATGTATGTGCACCAGTTGCACGCCCTAGTGCCCATGGCAACCGGAAGAGAATATCAAATTCCCAGGAACAGGAATTAGAGATAGTTGTTAGCTGCCAAGGTCGGTGCTGAGAACAGAGCCCAGGTTCTCTAGGAGAGTAGAAGGTGCTCTTAACCATGGAGACATCTTTTTAGACCCAAGCGCTGTTTGCCTGGCTGTTGCTACTATCAACTAACCTCTATAAACTGTGATGAAAAGTTAGGCCACTCTAAATGAAAATATATTAATGGAACCAGTTAACATGAGATTGTTAAGTACTGCAAGATGGATTGTGGATTAAAAATAACTTCTTAAACCACCATGATGGTTCAGGCTTGTAATCCCAGAATTTAGGAGCCTGAAGCAGGAGATTAGCTGTGAGTTTCTGTCCAGCCTGAACAACCTAATGAGTTCATGACAGCCTGGATTACAGAGTTGTAGTCTGCTCAAATAGTAACGACAACTTGTAAATGCAGGTGAAAGATGAAAACAATTCCTAAGGGTCACTTGAATCTATAACTCTTTGACTAACAAGGAAAGATTACAAGAAGAAATTCAAAGGCAAAACTAAAAGACTCAATTCTTTTAATGCTAAAGTACTCTTGATGAACTAA
Source organism: Peromyscus leucopus (assembly GCF_004664715.2). Classification (NCBI taxonomy): domain Eukaryota; kingdom Metazoa; phylum Chordata; class Mammalia; order Rodentia; family Cricetidae; genus Peromyscus; species Peromyscus leucopus. The sequence continues at coordinate 12,857,328 of NC_051080.1, forward strand.
CTATAACCACATGAGATATACTTGATGAAAACAGTGGTCTGTTGGCAGCAAAGTGGAAAAAATGCATGTTTTAGGGACACTGTGAAACAGAAGGAAATGTCGTATTAAGGGAAAATGCCTATGGGCAGAATACTTTTTAAAGGACTTGGAAACAGGCATTAAAAACCCCAGAGAGGCCTGGTGTGATACTGAATGCCTTTACTCGCAGCACTTGGGAAGCAGAGGCAGGTGGATCTCGGTGAGTTCAAGGACAGCCAGAGTTAAACAATGAGACTCTGTCTCAAAAAACAAACAAACAAACAAACAAACAAAACCTCAGAGAAACTGTTGATCACACAATTAACCATTTATGACATGTTTAAAGAAGCAAAAAAAAATCATAGTTACTCCACAATGGTAACAAAAGAACTATCAAGAGAGAAGTGCCACAGGACACAGTGAAACCCACAGGAGTGACATTGTGACCTGTCCTATAGCTCAAAAGATCAAGGGAGAAGAGGACAACATTAGGGGGAATTAGCAACATTTTCTTAAAATTGTATCAGTAGAGGAAACACCATTCTAAAAAAACCACAGTCCCACCCAGACTGCTTTCCCCAAAGTATCTCATTACTGGTACTTGCCAGTAATGTGAGCTCTCAGCTGTTCCTGTTGCCACGTCTTTGTGGTGATATATTGTGTGCCCTAGTAAAGCTTGCCTGAGGATCAGAGGACAGAGCTAGTCACTAGATTAGACACAGAGGTCAGGCAGTGGTGGCACACACCTTTAATCCTAGCGCTTGGGAGACAGATCAGTCTGTCTCTGTGAGTTCAAAGTCACCCTCTACTACATGAGATTGATTCAGTCTAGGAGAAAAACAGAGCCAGGCAGTGGTGGCACACGCACTTGGGAGTCACATGCCTTTAATCCCAGCACTTGAGGTCTCATACCTTTGCTACCAGTATTTGGGAAGCACACAGGCCATTAATCCCAGCACTAGGAAGGAAGTGAAATGGCTGGGTGGAGAAAGGCACATAAGGAGAAAGGAACTAGAGCCCTTTCAGCTGAGAACTCTGAGGCATTCAGTCAGAGGCTTTGTGGAGATAGGATCTCGCCTTCCATTTGGCCTGAGGATTCCGTAGAGGTGAGAAGTTTCTCTAGTGGCTTGATCCTTTGTCTCTCTGACCTTTCAGCGTTTACCCCAATATCTGACTCTGGGCATTTTATTAAAAGACCATCTAGGATTTGTTCAACACAGAGCCTTCTTTGCTCTTTGCTTCTGCCATCTTGGACTCGACCTTTCCGGAGCTGTAGGCCCATTTCAACGCTTTCTTTTGTAAGTTGCTTTGGTCATGGCCATAGAAAACGAAGCAGTTCAATATGCAAACACGTAAGCTTGTGAAGTCACTTTAGTAAGGTGTTTTATTCGGCTTATGATTTGGTCAGCCTTGACAGAGCAAGATCCTCATGAAACTCCTCCCCCTCTAGTCACGATAATAAACAGAGGTATACAGGTCCAACAGGGTCCTTAAGCTTTTGTGAAGTCTCGCTCCTCTTTCTTTAAAGATCTTTTTCCTTCACTGTGTCAGAAAAGCCAACCCCGGGGCCACCAATGCCTGATTTATTTTTACTACAGATTAGTTTTCATTACTATCACTGTATACAAGTAAAATTTTAGAACACCCATTGTTTTTCTACTTATTTCACACAGAATAATTATTTTGAGAGCCATCTGGTGTAAAATAGCCCTACAATTCATTGTTTTGTAATGCTGACTGATTGCTTTTCCCACACAGGAGTTCAAAAGCTGATTTCTTCATCAGGTGAGTGAGAGATGTTTGAGTTTGTTTAGATTTTTTTTTGTCTACCATAGGTAAAGAACCATAATGATTTTGTATTATATATGTTTTCATCTCTCTGAAATATATTGACAAGTTGAATGATTGGATCATAAAATGTTTAACTTTTAAAAAAATGCCAAGTTATTTTTTAAATAGTTGCATCATTTTATATTCTCATCTGAAGATGAGAGCTCCAGTCCCATTGCATCCTGAAAAACATGTTATATAGTCAAATGGTTCACTTGAGCTATTTGATTAGTGTGTCATCAGACCTCATCATGATTTCCATTTACACGCCCCTAATAACCAGTAGATATTAGACAATGACTCATGGGTACTAACTAATCATGAGTAGTGTTATCCCAATACACAGTCTCTCTTCTAATGGACTTGTTCATGTTTTCACTGTCGAATATCAATAGTTCTATATATGAGTCCTCTATTATGTGTGCAGTTTATAATCTTCCCCTCTAGTGTGTAACTTGTCCTTTTATTTTTCTTAAAGGTATTTTCTGGAAAAAGAAGGTCATCTAGAACTAACAAGGCCTCTATATAAAATAAGCATACAAAACTTAATTTTATTTCTATATACTAACAATGAAAATATGGATGACAATATTAAAAATACATGACTTATGTATATATATGTATATATGACAGTCACTCAAAATGATGAAGTATTTGCTATAATATAAATTGGTGCTGGAGAAGATGTGACTCTGTGGTGGAGCATTTGGCTGGAATCTTAACAATCCTAGGTTCAATCCCCTGAACACACACACACACACTGAGTGATCACAAGAACTTTCATAAGACTAGTCAAAAATAAGTACATGAAGAATCCTGCCCTTTATCCCCATAGCCTGCCAGAGAACCATGTGTCCCATGTTTTTTGTTTTTTGTTTTTCACTCACCAATCCTCCAAGACTGGGACATCAGATTCTCAATGCCAACTCCCCCACCCCTGGGTTGGTGGTCCTGGGTTCTATAAGAAAGCAGGTTGAGAAAGTCACAGGGAGCAAGCCTGTAAGCATCACTCTTCCATGGCCTCTGCATCAATTCCTGCCTCCAGGTTCCTGTCCTGTTTGAGTTCTTGCCTTGACTTCCCTCAATGAGCTATGATGCTAGATAGATAAGCCAAGCATACCCTCTCCTCTCGAAGTTGCTTTGGTCATGGTGTTTCATCACAGCAACCCTAACTAAGACACTATGTATATGAATCTATCATTATCTAAAAATAAATTTAATTAAAACAAAAAGTACCTCTTGAAGTGTAGACATTTTCTAATTTTGACTAAAAAAAAAGTCTATCTACAAGTCTTTTTTTTTAAAATGTTTATTCTTTAAGTGCTATCTTTAGGAAGTTCAGCCTTGTGTAGTAGTAGATACCTGCAATCCCAGAACTTGGTAGGGACTGAGGCAGAAGGTTCATTGCTAGTTTGTGCTACAAATTGAGATCCTGACTCAAGAAAAAAAAACAAACAAAAACAAACAAACAAACAAAAACAGCCTAAAAACTAAAATCCTCCTTGCAGATTAGCAAAATTTTTCTTTTTAAAAATTTTATGAGATTTATATTTATTGCTTTCAAATATTGTGTGTGCGTGTGTGTGTGTGTGTGTGTGTGTGTGTGTGTGTGTGTGTGTGTGCTTACAAGTATGTGCAAGTGAGTGCAGATGCCTCAGAGGCCAGAGGAGTTGGATCCCCATGTTGTAATATGTCTCTGTGAACCACGTGGATGCTTGGAATCAAACTCGGGTCCTTTAGAAGAGCATCGTATACTCTTAATCTCTAAGACATCTCTCCAGCCCCAGACTTTATTTGTTATTTCTGTCTATCATGCATTTGTTTGTTCATTTGGTGTGCTGGTCAACTTGACCCAAGCTGCAGTCATTTGGAGAAGTAATCTGAACTTTGAAAATGCCTCCATTGGATTGACCTGCTGGCAAACTTATAGGGCAGTTTCTTGATGGATGTGGGAGGGCCCAGCCCTTTGTGGGTGGTGGTAACTCTTGGCAGATGGGTCTTGGATTGTATAAGAAAGCAGGCTGAGCAAACCATGAGGAGCAAGCCAGTCAGTAGCATTCCTCCATGGACTCTGTATCAGGTCCTGCCTCTAGGTTCCTGCCTTGAGTTCCTGCCCTGACTTCTCTAGCTGATGGACTACAAGCTGTAAGACAAAATAAACCCTTTCCTCCATAAGTTGTTTTTGGTCATGGTGTTTTATCACAGTAATTAAAAACCAAGACAACTGGTATGTCCTTGGGCAGTTTATTTTAGGGGGTATATACACTACATTGAACTGTGGACAGAAAAAAATGTTTACAGTATTTGTAGATTATCTGGTGATGCTCCCTCCCTCATTCCTGATAGTTACTCTCTACCTTCTTTTTTTCCCCTGGTCTTTCGGAGAGGGTTAAAAATATCATTGATCTTTTAGGGAATTTAGTTTTATTGACCATCTCTGTCTTCTGGTTCATTGTTTCCCTCTCTAACTTCTAATTGAAGTTTTAATTTGCTTTTCCTTTTCTTCTTTTCAAGGTTAAAGCTGAGACAATAGCCTTTGTTGCTTGCTATTACAGGCATTTAGTGCTACGATGTTCTTAAGAGCTCTGAAATAGAGGCACCTCACAAATTTTCATCTGTTACATTTTTATTTTCCTTTGGTTAAAAATACATTCTAATCTCCTTCATAGTTCTATCTTTGACCCATGGTTAATCCAGAAGACTGTTATTTAACCTCTAAATGCTGGGGACTTTCTGGTTTGATTTTAAATTAATTCCATAATAGAAAGTCTGCTCTTTATTGTGTTGGATTAATCTAAATTAAACCCAAAGTTCAGTGCTGTAATCACAGCATTTGGGAGGTTGAGGTTAGAGGCTAACAGGTCCAAGGCTAGCTTGGGCTGTGTTGTGAATGACTGACTGCCCTTAAAACAAACAATGGGATGTGATATCCAGCTGCTGTAACATCTGTTACCTCATTGATCAGGTTTGATTTGGCTGATCTGGCTGGGTAGGCAGGTGTCCACCTCTTCCTTTACTACTCCATGTGTGTGTGGATCAAAAGGATTACCTGAACCAGGGAGACACAGACAATCATAAAATGTAAATAAAATATGTATCCTTCCCTTCCACTTGGGAGGGAGGAAGAAACAGAAGATTGAAAAAATGCAAGGCTGCCCTTGTCTACTTAGCAAGTTCCAGTCCAACTAGGTCATTACAGCAAGAGGCCATAGGTCCTGGCTAGTTTTATGTCAACTTGACACAAGCTAGAGTCATCTGAAAGGAGGGAATCTCAACTGAGAAAATGCCTCCATAAGATCCAGGTACAGGATTTCTTCATTAGTGATCAATTGGGGAGGGCCCTGCCCATTGCTGGTGATGCTATCCCTAGGCTAGTGGTCCTAGGTTCTAGAAGAAAGCAGGCTGAGCAAGCCACGATGAACAAGCCAGTAAGCAGCACCCCTCTATGGACTCTGTGTTAGTTTCTGTCTCCAGGTTCCTGCCCTGTTTGAGTTCCTGCCACGATTTCCCTCAGTGATAAGCTCTTACCTGGGAGTGTCAGCTGAAATAAACTCTTTCCTTCCCAAATTGCTTTGGTTATGGTGTTTCATTGCTGGGACAGAAACCTAAACTAAGATACCATATAACATAAATAAATAAATAATAAACAAACAAACAAACAAATAAATAAATAACACACAGAGGGGGTCACAAAGCAGTACTGCTGCATACTTAAACTTAAAATTAATGCATTTTTTAATGTAAAAAGGGATTTTACATCTTTAAGTGACATATGCCAGGCCAGAAGATGAAGTATTTTGGTCTAGCCTGGGATACATAGCATTGCCCTGTCTGGAAAAAACAAAGCATACAGAAACACTAATAATTCTGTGAATGCTATATATGCTAGTTGACTGTGTTCCCTCTGCTTTTCACACTGTGAGTTTCTCATCCATCACCATAGTAATTGGAGGCTGAGGGTACACTTAGCTGGTATGTCTATGAGAAGCAACTGTGATTACCCTCAGGCTCCTGCATGGAAATTTCATCACCATTCTGGAAAACAAAGATCACGCAGAAGAATTGACTTTGCTTTCTTGTCTGTGCATGATTACATTCTCATTTCTTTACCAAATCATTCCCCGAGGGAGATCTGTCATGATTAGCTAGTGACAATATCTTATATATGGAGTTTTTCTATGCTCATCCAAACATCTTGCAATAAATCAATAATTTAGAGAAAATAAATTCTCTTAACTCTTCAGTTCACAAATGCATTTTTTTCCTGCATTGTATTTTGAGGAGTAATTTTTTCATAATGGGAAGCTTTCTTATTAGTTATTTACTGACTTATTTTGGAAAAGCTACTACTAATATAACTTTTCTAGTTCCCTGTGAAGAGTCCTAAGCAGTTTTCAAAGATCAAGGACTGCTAATTGATAAGTACATTATTGACTTACTTTTTAGCTTCATGGTTGTCAAGATTTTTTTTTTTTCCGAGACAGGGTTTCTTTTTTTGTAATTGAGAATTTCACATATGTATATAATGTGTTCTGATAAAATCTACCTCCCAGTCTCTCCTCTCCAGTTTACCCCCTGTCCCACCCCCATCGATTTTCCTTCCCAAGTTCACATGCTATCTGTTTATTAAAACCCACTGAATCCACTTAGTGCTGCCCGTATGTGCCTGGATATAGGACCATCATGGGTAGTCTCAGGGTCTCCATCTTTGAAGAAAGCTTATTGTCTGCCCCCCCCATTAGCCATCAATTGCTAATAGCTTCTCAGCTAGGGATGCTACTTCATGAGCCCCTCCCTCCATTTCTACCTTAGTTACTATTCTACAGCTGTGAAGAAACACCATGATCAAGGCAGCTTATTTTTTAAAAAAAAAAGCATTTAATTGGAGGCTGGCTTAAGTTCCAAAGGGTTAGTCCATGATGAACATGGCAGAGAGAATGCTGGCAGGCAGGCAGGCAGGCAGGCAGGCATGGTATTGGAGCAGTAGCTGAGTGTTTACATCACGATTCACAGGCAGAAGGCAGAGAAAGACCACAACTGAGCCTGCCTTGGGCTTTTGAAACCTCAAAGCCCACCCCTAGTGACATACTTCCTTCAACAAGGCCACACCTCATAATCCTTCCAAAAGCAGTTCCAACAAATGAGGACCATGCACTCAAACATATGAGCCTATGGGGGCCATTTTCACTGAAACCATCACACCATCTGTGCTGGGATTTTGTGTGTCTTGATCTTATATAGGTCTTATGAAGTCACAGCCACTGTGAGTTCATCTGTACAATGGCCTTGTCCTGTCCAGAAAATAATGTTTTGATACAGATGTACACTACTTCTACCTCTTAAAATCTTCTTTCCCCCTCTTCTATGATGGTCCCCCAGCCTTGGGGAGAAGTCTCTTAACTGCCCCTAAGCTGTTATCTTTATACACACATATTAGCGTATCTCTGGACTTTCATCAGAGAACCTCTTTTTTTTTTTTTTTTTTTTTTTTTTTTGCAATAGATACAATAGATAGTGATAAGTACAGAGACTGGCAATTTGTAAAGATTTGCTTTTCAAAGATTTTTGAAGTGTTTATTCCTACCTGATGTTTATTGGGTTTTATGGATTTCATTTTAGTTCATGATGTTTTTTCTAGAAGAGCTATCACATACATGGTTAGTATCTGCTAAGATACCATTCATTTGGAATCTTTCACAATCTCTCAAAATCTCACAACCTCTCACAATCTCTGTCCCCCACCCCCCCCCACCGCCACATAGAGATTATCTCTATTCAATCTCAACATGTAGATGTTGACTGGTTTTAACCCTATCCTCATCAAACTGCAACCTCTCAGAGAGCATTCCTCAATTGCCATATTCAGTGAGATACAATAAGAATTTGGCCAGGGCTTTAGGGAAGTCGACCTTCTTCCCATTCTCTCCGACGTGAGTGGAAAAGATAACAGGTTTGGGGCTTGTATTCTTTTGAGTACCACATGGAATTTGAGAAATCAGCTGCAGTTGAAAGAAGCAGAGGAGAATGGAAATGTCTTAGTGACTCTTCTGTAGCTGAGATGCAACATTATGACCAAAGCAACTTAAAGAAGAAAGTGTTTATTGGCGTTTCAGAAGGTAAGAATCTATGACCATCATGGTGGGGAGCAGGGCAGCAGACAGGGAGACATCTAGCTGGAGCAGTAACTGAGCGCTCACATCTTGATCCGCACATAGGATGCAGGGGTAGTGGTGGTGGTAAAATAAATAAATAAATAAAATAAAATCTCTTGAAAATGCAATACCTGGCCCCAGTGACACGCCTCCTCCCTTAAGTCCCCCCAAAGAGTTCCACCAGCTAGGGATCAAATATTGAGAGATATGAACCTCTGGGGGACCTTCTCATTCTAACTACCACAGTGAGACCCTGAGTTTTGAATCCTATACGTCTGTAATTACTAGATACTTTGCAGAGACAAAAGCCAATACATTCTTGATTTCACCCCATTGGATTTGAGTTTTTAATTTCTTGCAACCCTCAATAAACAAAAACAAACACAAGTTTTGCTTTACTGTGTGCATATGCATATATAGGTATACACATACACTTACAAACATAAAATTCTTAACATATGTATTTCATAGAAATGTCTCTGAGAAAGATGTCTTGCATGTCAGTTCTTTCCCCCCCACCATAACAAAACACCATGGCCAAAGCAACTTACAAAAGAAAGCATTGAATTTGAGGCTCACAGTTCCAGAAGGGTAGTTCATAACCATCATGGTGGGGCACATGGCAGCAGGCAGGCAGGCATGGCTGGGCCAGTGGCAGGAAGCCTACAACTGGCCCACAGACAAGAGGCAGAGGGAGAGTCAAATGGAATTTCAAGTGGTATTGGCTTTTGAAACCTCATAGCTCACTCCCAGTGACATACATCCGCCAACAAAGCCATGCCACCCAATCCTTCCCAAGCAGTTCCACCACCAACTGAGGCAAGAATCTCTAAACATATGAGCCTATGGGGCCTATTCTTGTTCAAATCACCACACCTTAGAAGGATTTTTTTAGAGGTGGTTATCTTTATATATATATATATATATATGAAAGACTGCTCATGTAACTAAATATAAACATTCAATAAGCATAATACTGTGCTCCCAATTCCTCATCCCTTCCCTCATCCCTGGGATCAGTGGCCCCATCATTTTTGTGTATGAGGCATTAAAAATTGAGTTTGGGCCAGGCAGTGGTGGCACACACCTTTAATCCCAGCACTCGGGAGGCAGAGACAGGAGGATCTCTGTGAGTTCGAGGCCAGCCTGGTCTACAAAGCGAGTTCCAGGAAAGGTTCAAAGCTACACAAAGAAACCCTATCTCGAAAAACCAAAAAAAAAAAAAAAAAAAAAAGAATTGAATTTGGGGGCTGATGCATGCTAGGCAAGCATTCTATAATCACATCTTCAGCCCAACAAGCATTTTCACTGGGTCAATTACCAATGTCTCTGCTGAATGTTCAGAATGTGTAGCTGTATATCCAAAACTCTCTTATTTTCTTCTCCTATGGTAGCTCCCAGTGTTTTGGGAATGAGTTAATAATGTCCTTAAACTTTGGGATGTGTTTCTGTACACTATGAATGTGTGTTGCTCTGATTGGTTGATAAATAAAGCTGCATTGGCCTATGACAGAGCAGGATAAGGTTAGGCGGTACATTCCAACTGGAGAGAGAGAAGAAGGAGAGTGGGGGAGACGCTGCAAGCTGCTGCCAGGAGAAGCAAGATGTGAAAGTACTGGTAAGCCACGAAGCCATGTGACAGTGCATAGATTAATAGAGATGGGCTGAGTTAAGTGGTAAGAGCTAGCTAGCAAGGAACCTGAGCTATTAGGCCATACAGTTTGTAAGCAATATAAGCCTCTGTGTGTTTACTTGGGTCCCAGTGGCTGCAGGACTGAGCAGGACCCAGGTAAACTTCCTACTACAGTACCTAATTTAACTTAGTTCCTCCCAAGAGCCCAGAAGAGCACTGTTTGGCTTTCTGATGTGTTACTGATGCCACATTTCCTTTTGAGGTAACCTAATCTCAGGAATAAAAGGCACCATGTTTAGATCATTTTAAGGAGTAGTTATTTCAGTGTTCTGGAACCCCCAACGTTGAATTTGAAGTGCTTAGTGAAGAAAGTCACGGTGTTCACCATACCAGCTGGATTTGAAAGCTCAGCTTGCTTTATCTCAACAGTTAGCTGGCCTCTTCCCTGTGGAAGGCGCATGAATCGGCTGACCACCAGGGGGCACAGTTTTGCTGTAATCATCTCAGAAAGGCAAGCAAGCTCTCACCTGGATCTTCTGTAGCCAGAGTATTAGATTTCCTTGTTCCAGAGTCTAAGGCTGTGTTTAATCTCCCCCTGGGAAGGGGACAAAGCCTTGCTTTAAAGCTACACAATACATTTAAGGTTATTCCTCTGAGCTCACGTTTTCCCATTTTTTTTTTTTTTCATTGCTGGAAAGTGAGATATTACGGAGCTATGGTATCTCATAGCCAAAGTGAAGCGGACTTTGGCAAAGTCTTATAACTTCATAGTGAAATAGGAATGACGGAAATCTTTTCTCTAAAGCAAACAGGCTTGGACTTCATGGATAGGCCTCATGCTAAACAACTTTTGTTCAGCTGGGTGGTGGTGATGCACACCTTTTATCCCAGTACTCATGGAGGCAGAGTTCCAGGCCAGACTGGACTACGGATCCAGGACAGCTAGAGCTACACAGAGAAACCATGTCTCGAACCAACACCCCTCCTCACCTGAAAAAATAAGAAACTTGTTCAAAGAAGGTAGCTAAATGAGAGTGGGAATTGTTGATGGAAACCATGGATCTTAAATTTATTTTTCATTTAAATCTGGTGGCCCATGCAAGTAAAACGAGACTGCATCAAAAAGATGGTTGATTAGTCTTTAACTTCTGAAGTGCAGCAACATAAAATAATTTACAGAATATTTAAATCAAGGGGAGGCGGGGTTTTCAAACCAACCAACAGTTGGCAATTAGCAATTAAAATAATCGTCCTCAAACGATTTGAACTTACTTTGTCTCAGGCAAATGGAGCGTTTAAAATAAGTTCTCCAAATCAATGGCAGCAGCGGGGATTGTCGAGAGAAGGTATTCTTTTGGGCTGGGCGAGGAAGGTGGCAATTGCCTGTCACACCACAAATCAGATTCTCAGGTTTCCTTGCTCCACTTGGAATCAGCTGGTTATGTAAGAGCAGCCTAAAGTTGCCTTTCCCTTGGGATCCACAGGAAGAAGTCGGGGACTCACTTGGGAGGTTAAGTTACCTCTATCCTCAGAGAGTCAAGATGTAACGTGCTTTTTAGAAGGGCAGAATCTGAGGAAGGACTAGCAGGGAGAAAAGAAACTAGAGAAACCAGGAGAACGCGGTTCTGAACTGCTCCAAAATAAACTAATTGCAGGAGAGCAGTAGGACACCCACTCAAACAGGACAGAGCTAGGTGGGTGTCAGGTAGCTCCAGCCTTGCCCACCTCAGATGGCTGGAAGGCGGGCAGTCCGGCTTAGAGACCTTTACCTCATGCACGGTCTCCTGTGGGCCTTCACACTCAGGCTCGCAGCTCAGCTGCAGCCGCAGGCAGGCTTCACCGGGTACAGGTACCCGAGCCTCCAGCAAGAGCACAGTCGGCCTGGGGGGGGGCGGGGGGCGGCCGCTTGACCCCGCCCACCGAGGAAGGTGGGCCCCGCCCACAGGAGGAGCTCCTCCCTCTCCCCGCCCACGAAAGGAGGTGCTTTCCACTTGACCCCGCCCCTCTAAACGGCCAAGTGACGCACGACCCCGCCCCCGACCGCTTCGCAGCGCCAGCCGAGCAGAGGCTGCAAAGGCGGGCGGCTCAGCAGCTGGCCGCGAGTGAGTGCGCGCTGCCCCACGGAACTTCCCCGCAGCCGCCCCGGCGGTGCCCGCCTGTCCCCCTCCATGTCCCGCAAGGCGAGCGAGGACGTGGAGTACACGCTGCGCAGCCTGAGCAGCCTGATGGGCGAGCGGCGCCGCCGGCAGCCGGAGCCGGGGGCGCCGGGCGGGGAGCGCAGCCTGCTGGCCGCTGAGTCGGCCACCAGCCTGCAGGGCGCGGAGCTGGAGCGCGCCGCTCGCCGGCAGTTCCAGCGCGACGAGACCCCCGCCTTCGTCTATGCGGCCGCCGCCTTCTCGGCGCTCGGCGGCTTCCTGTTCGGCTACGACACCGGCGTGGTGTCGGGGGCCATGCTGCTGCTGCGGCGCCAGATGCGCCTGGGCGCGATGTGGCAGGAGCTGCTGGTGTCGGGCGCGGTGGGCGCGGCCGCCGTCGCGGCGCTGGCCGGAGGGGCCCTGAACGGAGCTCTCGGCCGGCGCAGCGCCATCCTGCTCGCCAGCGCCCTGTGCACCGCGGGCTCCGCCGTGCTGGCCGCCGCCGCCAACAAGGAGACGCTGCTGGCCGGCCGCCTGGTCGTGGGGCTCGGCATCGGTGAGTGGCCGCGCCCGCGAGCCCCACTGACCTCCCCCCTCTCTCCCCCCTGCACTCCCCGGCTTCGCGGCTCTTCAGGGGCTCGGTGTCGCGAGCGCCCTGGTTGGTGGCTGTGGAGGATGCGCTCCCTTCTCCCCGGATTCCCACGTGGAATCTGCGGTCGCCCGCGGGTCAGTCCGCGCTGGACAGCCTGGAGCAATTTCAGAAACCCCAGCTTTCCCCTGATCTGGCCTAACCTGAGGCCGCTTGTTGAATTTAAGAGGGTCTCCACCCCCTGCCATGCCCGGGAGTGGTTTCCCTACTACCAACCAGCCAGCCCTCTTTGAAGATGTTCAGTCCAGACAGCTTTAGGCAAAATACAATAATTTATAGAGTCAAGGAGTTTTGAACTCCTAAATCTCGGTTACGTTCCAGTTCCATCCCTTCTGCAGTGGCCCATCGTTCCAATGGATAGAATAAGATTTTCTCTTTTCGCTTTGTACTTTTTGGTTGACTTTCAGCCTTTCCTCTTTTCTAGATGAAGTCCCTTCTTCCTCCCCGCCCCCGTTAGAACTTTTACTTTGGGCCAATATTCACCATTCTTGTTTTGCCTTTCCTGCTTTTTTTCCCATTTGGGAACCAGATTATCTATTAAAGGTCATATTCATTTCCTAAATTCATTTAGGAGCAACTCCTGTGGATAAATGCCCAGCAAAATAAATACTTGTAATTTACTCTAGAAATGAAGAGATTTGGGTTCTCTGGGCATTGATTTTTTTTTTTTTCAACCTTCTTGCCGAGTGGGGGAGGTACTGTTGGTGAGCTCTTGGCAGAGGAAGCTGTTTGGGATGTACCCAGTGTTGTTAGAAAGCACTTTTAAGGGAAAATGGGGATTTGTGATTTAAATCTCACTGGCAGTTTTCCGAATCACACTGATGATGCTTTTCTTTTCTTTTCTTTTTTTTTTAAAGTGTTTCCTGTCATAATTCGGTTTCCTCTAGGGTGCTGTTGAAGTATTGCTTCCTTATGGGCAGGCTAGATGAATGTCTGGAGTTTCCGTGAGCCAACCACTCACTGCTATTTGGTGTGGCTGCTTTTCACCCTTCCAGACAGGTTCAGGGAGAAGCAAACTCATTCCACTCTGCCTGTCGGAGCCCTGAGCCTAAACCGTGGCTCACTCTCCTTGTATCTCAAACCACTGACCTTCCTTTTACTGTTAATTATTGACACTGGGCAAGGCTCTCTGTAAAATGTGGATTTGGTAAAAGAAGGTCCACGTGACCACCAAACACAAAGCAGTGGACATTCTGTGTAGCCATGGTCTGTGCCTGTGGGACCCTTCCATCAATAACCTGCCTAGACTGTTCTCAGCCTCCCCAGAATCATCTGCTTGGGATCCATGTCCTCCCTGATGCCCTCACCCTCTTCTTGCCCTGGCACACAAATAGCATTTTAGTTAGCAAGGTCTCATGATTAGCTCCCAGGCTTATGTTTCGAGACTGATGTTTTGCAGATGTGTCTCAGTGAGACTTCTGAGTATCAGATGAAAATTGAAGCATGATGTTGATTCCTGCCTGAGAGTCCCAAGGCCTCATCAGGGTCCTTTCAGATAGATCTAAGATACGGAATTATGAGGAGAGCAGACTCTAGTCAGCTTTGCAAAAAGAGGCAGGTAGAATTGGCTGTCATCCCTGTAGAACAGGGGTTCTCAACCTTCCTAATGCTGCGACCCTTTAATGCAGTTTCTCATTTGTGCTGACCCCCAACCATAACATTATTTCACTGCTACATCGTAACTGTAATTTCTCTACTTTTATGAATTGTAATTGAAGGCCCTAATGGCCACCAAACAAACAAGCCAATGGGCATTCAATCTCTGTGTGGCAATGGCCCATGCCTGTGGGACCGTTCGATAAATAACCTGCCATGGACTGTTCTCAGCATCCCCAGATGCTGCTTGGGATGATACATAGCCTCCCTTATGTCCTCATCCTCTTTTTTTTTTTTTCCCTGATATGTCTAATAAGTGAAATCACCACCCCCAAGGGGTCTTGACCCACAGGTTGAGAACCACTGTCTTAGGAAGAGCAGCTCACTGATGGAAATAACAAATTGACAGGAAAGGAGGATTTGAGCAATGGCCATTGAAGCAAGGTAGTGCATACAGAAGGAAATGGATCATGTACTTGAGGAAGGAGAGACCACACTGTGAGAACAGCTAAGCAGGACCTGTGGTAGCTTTGAGAACAAGGACAGGTGTGATGTCATACACAGTCTTTGACATAGGATCCATAAAACTCAGAAAAACCACTTCAAGTTCAAAGGAGTGCTTAGGCAGGACTCATAGATCACTAGCCTTCCAAGAGAAGGTGCAGGGAAATAGGTCCCTAATGTGAGTGTTTTGTTGATGTTGTGGGAGACAGTACATCAATTTTGTCTGTTTAGTATACTAAATCTGGACTTATCTCATGGTCTTTTAAAACAGGTGATCTTTATATGTGGTCAGCAGGGTTTTTTGCTTTGTTTTGTTTTATCCTGTGATAATTTAGTAAATGTTGAATAACAAAATACGTTTTGTGCCATTTCTAGACAAGTCCTCCATAATATCCTTTCTCCTCATTTACCCTGGGGAAATCTAAGGCCCTTCAAAACAGGGACTTTGTTAATTTTGTTCAGATTTACAAATTTGTGTTCCTGGAGCAGAGAAGAAACATGTTGAACGCTTGAATGACTGATGATCAGAAATGTTACAAACAAACAAACTAAACTGTCCCTTGCTGGTGTGCTGCCAATCATTTAAGACTGTTCTTTGAAAAAGAAAATTGAGTGCATTATGAAAATACCCGAAGGGTCATCTAAAGGTTTTAGTGCTTTAATGAAATCATTCTTTCATCTCTTCATGGTCAATTCTGTCAGATTTGGGGTAGGGAGTAATTAGCTAAATTTAAGCCCCACCCTCGAGGTGTTTATTCTCAAATGGAACAGGAAGCCATGTTAATAGGCGACTACAAAGCAATAGAGGGTTCTCTAAAGTGCCATAGAAATGGGGAGAGCAGGTTCTTGACGGCTTTGGTTGCTCACATAGAAAAGATCTTGGAGGGGCCTGAGAGACAGCTCAGTGGTTAAGAGCATAATCTGCTCTTGCTGAGGCAGTTAGCAGCATCCATGTCTGGCAGCTCATAACCACCTATAATTCCAGCTTCAGGGAATCTTTGGGGTTGCTACAACAGCACTCACATGCATGTAGCCCCATACAGACACATTCACACACAACTAAAAATAAAATTTCAACCGATACAGAATCAAGAAAGACTTGACAGAAGCAATGATTAAGGTAGAGGTTGAAAGCTAAGTAGGAGTCCAGCAGATGATGCAAGCAGGAAGTGAGGAAGTGCTGATTTCCTACCCTGTAGGTCCCGGGCACAGGAGAATTCTTTATTTATGCTGTCTCATCTAATCCTCTTACCTCTGTCCAGGTCTCCTGTTGCTGGATGTGGAAACCTTCCAGCAGTTACAGGCAAAGGTCATAGATATAAAATCAGGATTCAGTGAGCAAGATCTTAAAAGTCTTTCTTTCTGTTTGCCTTTACTAGACATTTAAAGTGGAGCTCACTGTGGGTGTGAAGGCACGGGAAAGTCAGGCTTTGAAGTGTGGCTGATTGAAAGACTGAGGGGATCATCCGCCTGGGTGGGCAGCCAGACTCTGTTTAGAGGCTGGCTGTGTGTGTGCAGGTCCGACACTGCAGCCATGGAGGCTCCAGCCATGGCTGTAACGCCATGAAGCTTCCCCAACCCCCTTGCCTCTTTCCATTCTGCTTTGCAGCTCTTCTCTCTTTCTTCCCTACTTTCTTGTCTCTTGGAAGATCTTCAGAGCCAGAAATTCTTTGTGGAGTTGGGGAGCGTGGAGTAAGTGGAGAATACTTGAGCAAAGCTTTGAAGACCCATTATTGGTCTCTTCAGTAGAGATCTCTAAAAAAGAAAAAAAACTGTTGACCATAGGTAGAGTCCTTACTGATCTGTGTTCAATGAATCTTAAAGATAAGCATTAGAAAGAAAGGGTATTTGTGCTTTTTTTTGGGTGGTGGGGGGGTTTGTAGAGAAATCAATTTTCTTGGTGAGCTGTAGCAAAATAATGGCCTGAGTGCTGTTGTACACAGAGCACACTTTTAAGTTTTTTCATTTTGCCTCATTCAGCACAGAGACCAGACTTTATTATTGCCCCTGCTTTTTACATTTTCAAACTTGAAGATTCAGTTCGAACAGGACACATATGTTTGATCCCTGAAATTAACAGAATAATCTTACTTAGGTGTGCCCCTCACACAAAGTCCATTTTTGTAGGTGTCTTTATTCTTTGATATTTTTTGTAAACTGGGGTATACTTATAATAATGTTTGAAAATAAAGTGACTGAGGGGCTGGAGGGGGGATGGTTCAGCAGTTAAGAATGTATACTGCTCTATCAGAGGACCTGAGTTTGGTTCCTAGCACCCACGTTGGACAGTTCATCACTGCCTGGGAATCCAGCCTTTCTGGGCACTGCATGTATGTACACGTACTTCCCCTCCTTACATATGCTTAAAAATAATGAAAATAAATCTAGTGAAAGAATGTGAGAATTTGTTCACTTGTTTTATTATTTTCTCTGTCCCTGTGTTTCTCATGCTTATCATGTTTAGAGACAGCAGAGTCTAAGAACATGGCACTATAACCACACATGCAGGCGAGTTCTGGCCCTGGTGCCGGCCTTCACCACAACTGATAACTGGTGTCTTAGTGCTCTTGTAGGGAATATCAAGGTGCTGGAATTCTGAGATTCACTACTGTTTGGACTTTTCCTGAGAACTGACATCACAGCCGTTTACATAGCATCACATTTGTGGAACTCAAATTTACCTCAGTTTCCCTCCCAGTCTGTTAGCACTTCTGCTAGAATATCATTTATAGCTTCCTCTTGCAGTTTGGAGTTGGTATAGCCTACTGAGCAATCCTTTCAGAAGTATCACTGCCTCTTTAAATTCCTATTCCTTACTGTAAACAAATGTAAAACCTTGTTTGATCAAAATAAATGCCATACTATATGGCGATTAATGTAGATGCCTTTCATTAGGCTGAGCATAGTTATCCTGAAGCAGTTGGAATTTCAAATAAGCAGCTAATATAAAAATATTTCTGTGGGGATGACAGCATGATAAAATTTGTTTGTTTTTTTACACTTTTTAAAAAGTTGTTTTCAGAGTGTTCTTTTTTTTTTTTAAGTTGGACTTCTGTATTCTATTGGTCTTATTTTCCCAATTGGTATGAAACATGTATAAATGGAACTCTCCTTGACTCCAGTGTTTCCTTGCATGCATGCATACATGCTAACCATCTCACATCTTCCTTGTTCCATCTGTTGGCACAGAGTTTGACCTTGCAGAATCCTGGTGGATTATGGCCTGATTCTGTTTGTGTGTAGCATGAGAATACTCTCCACAAGTGAGTAAGGTGGTCATTAACATGAGTTATATTAAGTTGTTCATGGGACTTCTCTATTTCCCTTTTCTGTGATGCAAGCGCAGAGTCAACTAATTTCATCCTGGTGATAGACTAATATAGCAGCCAGCCTATAATTAATAGCTGTACTTCTAATATCAGCTGATGCTAGTGATAGAAAAATGTCCCTTGTCCTGAGGAATGTTTATACTCAAACACTCAAAATTTTCCACTTTTAAAACTTGTTTCCCCCAGGTGTGTGTGTGTGTGTGTGTACAGATACACCTTTTATTAACTCTGTACTACAGTTTGGAGGGGTGTAGTGAGCAGGATGTGTCATAAGCTACACAGAGTAAGCTCATTTCTTAACAGGTTATGCAGTGTGAAGGTGTGTCACCAGAGACTAGTGGCATTAGCATTGGTCCTTATTGCCTTCAATGTCCCTCTTTTCTGAGTCTAGGCAGTCATTTTTCATGGCAGAATATCACATCTAAGAATTGATAGTTCATTGAATGCTTACACTTCTTGCATGCTGTATACAAATTCATGTAGTCTTCTCAATAATTGAGTAGGAGAATGTAACTGCTGCTTTTAAGATGAAAATATTTTGGCAGAAAAGGTAGAGTGATTTCCTCATAGCCACAGAGCTACTAGGTAGGACAATACAGCATCTAAGAGGTTGAGTTTCAAAGTGTCTATCAGTTAACTTTTCTCACTGTTGTGATCAAATAAATTCCTAACAAGAAGCAATTCAAGGGAGGAAGAGTTTATTCAAGTTCATGATTTGAGGATGTAGTAAATTGGAGTGAAGAAGGGACGTTAGAGGGACCAGGAAGTGTTGTGGGATGTAGAAATATGAAGTAGGAAGTCAACTGACTATGACCTGGAAGAAGCCAAGTCTTAAGGAGTCTTGGTGATATTGGCCTTTGAATATTAGCCATTTCCTGCTATGAATTTCTCATGTGCTGTTGTAGCTTTTCCATTCCTAGATCATTCACTGGGCACTCTTTCTCCTATACAACTGAGGTATTTGGATACTTCCCCCAACTGTGACACAGGTAAGACTTCCTTTTTCCAGGCTTTTGTTTCACCCTTTTTAGCATTAGAATCAGATGTCTGCCTTCTGTAGTTATCTCCTTTAGCAAGCATCCAAGGCTAGGGCCATCTCTGGCAAAAGCATTTTATCTGAGATACCTCTCAAACATCCAAGGACAAAGGGCAGACGGAATAAGCATTCCAGACCACCTGCTAGTCTCCTGAATTAAGGTAAACATTCATATGGAGACACCACCTATACCTAGTAGGTGTTAGGTACATAGCTTTGTTTCTTGTGCTAATTAAACTAAGACCCTCCTTTCCTCCACAGCCAAAGTTGCACCTCAAGACTTCCCTCTCTAACAATACTCAGAACAAAAAGGGCCTTGTCATACCAGGGGCATCAAGCTATGATGCAGTCTTCCTAGCCAGTTGTAGAGCAGACTTGCCCTGACTTAAGAAAGCAGTGGAACCAGAGAGTTTTGGATTGGTATGGGTTTTTTAGACTGGACTGGAAAGAGAGGAGGGAGAAGGAAGATGGAAGGCACTTAGAATGATGAGAGGACAGGAGAGGAAGGGACAGAGAGGAGCTAAGTATGAGAACAGAATTGAAGCTGTGTCGAGAGATTTTGACTTAGAAGAATAAAGTGAATGGACTAAGAGCTCGATGTAGATAGATTCATTTGAAGTCCCTCAGATTAGTATCCCAGCCTCTTGTAGCATCTTTCTTGGGATTCTCGGGGGAAGGAACCAGGAAGTGGACCAGGCTATAAAGGAAACGAAGAGCAACCAAGAAATAGACCAGGCTCTAAAGCCTCAAGGCTAGCACCCAGAGACCTACTGTCTCCAGTGAGGCTCCACCTTCTAAGATTCTACCACCGCCAAAACAGAGCCACCAGCTGGGACCCAAGTTCAAACACATGAGCCCTGGGGAATAGTTCACATCCCCCCAAAAGGATGTGTCTGTGCTGAACCACAGTGTAGTGACCATCCTCTCTGAGTCTGATGTCACTGTTCTTTGCCATATCCCATGGGAACATTAATTTTTATTTCAAAGTAGATTCCCTTTAATTAATATTTTCAAATCTTTTAACAATTAAAAAGTTTACATTTTATATGCATGAGTCTTTTGCCTGTATGGATGTCTGTGCACCACATGCATGCCTGGTTCCCACAGAGCTCAGAAGAGGGCACTGGATCATGTAGAGCTGGAGTTATAGATAGTTGTGAGCCACCATGTGGGTGCTAGGAACCAGATGTGGGTCCTCTGGAAGAGCAGCCAGTGCTCTTAACCACTGAGCCTCTCTCAAGCCCTATCAAAGGAGTTTTTTTTTTAAATGTGATATTTTTTTAAATTGTGATAACAAATGTATACACACACAAATAAATATAAATAAAATTTAAAATTGTGATAATACTAAACATTAAATTTACCACATTGACCATTCTGAAGTGTGTACTTTGTAGTGTGGGGGATGTTTACATGTCGCACACCAGATTGCTAGAAAGTTTTCATCCTGTAAAACTGAAAGTTTATGTCCCCTTTAACCACCTCCCTACGTTTTATGATTTTGATGACTTCACGTTCTATAAATGGACTCCTGCAGTATTTGTTCTTTGTCCTTCTGTGACTGGCTTAGTTTACATAGCACAAAGTTCTTGAGATTTATCCACGTTGGATTTCCTTGTTATAACCCCCTGGTGTGTGTTTGTGTGTGTGGTAGAATCTCCTTCATCCATTCATCCGCTGATGGCATTTGGGTTGGGTCTGTGTCTTTGCTGTTGTGCATAATTGACCAGTGAGCACAGGAGTGCAGGGATCTGGCTGAGATCCTGCTCTGAATTCTTTTGGATACACATCCAGAAATAGGATTGCCAGGACAGATGGTAGTCCTATTTTCAATTTTCTGCTGAACCTCTACACTCTTCTCCACGGAGGCTGCACTGGCTCGAATTCCCACAGTGCACCATTTCAGTCATCTGTGTATGAACTGGCGCCTCTTATTTCCTTTCTTTTGATAGTGGGGATCCTAATCAAGGGACAGTTTACATTTCTCATATAATTAGCAATGCTGAAAACTTTTCATATGCATGTTGGTCATGTAGGTCTCTTTTTGAAAGTATCCAAATCCTATACCACTTTTTTTTTTTTTTTTTTTTTTTTTGCACAAGGTTTCCTGTAACCCAGGCTGACCTCAAACTTGCTATGTAGTTGAGGCTAGCCTCTACTACTAGTTTTTTAACTGGGTTATTTTTTGTTAGGTTGTAGGTTCATATACATACATACATATATATATATATATATATATATATATATTCTGAATATATATGTATATTTTCTCCCATCTCATAAGTTGCCATTTCACTCTGGTGGTTGTATTCTTTGTGCAATCTTTTATTTATTTTTTAAAGTTTATTTGATTTTTGTTTATATGTGTGAGGATGTGCATGTGTGAATGGAAGTGTTCACAGTGTCCAGAAGAGGACACTGGATCCACCGGACCAGGAGTGAGACACTGGTGAGTCCCCGACATGGGTGCTGGGGAGTGAATTTGGGTGTTCAACAAAAGCACTACATGCTCTTAGACACCGAGCCATCTCTCTAGTCCCTTTGTGCCGTTTTTAACCTTGATGTTCCTCCCATTTGCCTGTTTTCATTCTGATTGTTGCCTCAGCTTTTGCTGTGGTAGCCAAGAAATCATGCCCAAGCTGTCGTACCTATGCTTTTCCCTTAGATTTTCTTCCGGGAGTTTTAGTATTATGTCTTCAACCTGTGTTAGTTCATTTGTGTGTATGCTGTAAGTGAGGGTCCAGTTAACCCTTCTGCAAGTGCAAGTTCCCCATTACGGCCTCATTGCACAGGTTCTTTTCCCTCTGAACATGACATTTGTAATAGAGATGTTCAGCTCGGCATGGAAGTGTGTCTGTAATTCCATCTATGAGGGAGGCTGAGGTAGGAAGATGGGTTCCTTGAGCCCTGTCTCTTAAACAATGCTCCCCCCGCCCTCCCCAACCCCAAACTCTTTTAATTGTCCCTGTGAAGTTTTTAGAACTGACTTCTGCTCAGCTCAGGAAAACAGATCAGGGGGGAGCATGCTTCCCTGGCTCAGGGCTCATGCATGGGCTACCTGCAATTAGGGAAGCTGGGTGCTCTGACGTTCACCTATAAGGGGTTCTGTAGCTGGAGTTTTCTCCAGTCCTGCTCAGGCCCATGGTCAGGACAAATCTCTCTCACCTGCCAGTCCTGCAGCTGCTTGGACCCAAGTAAACACACAGAGATTTATATTACTTATACACTGTATGACCATGGCAGGCTTCTTGCTATCTGTTCTTATATCTTAAATTAACCCATTTCTATTAATCAATAAGTTGCCACGTGGCTTGTGGCTTACTGGTACCTTACATCTTGCTGCTTCTTTGTCTGGCTGGTGACTCCTGACTCTGCCTTCCTGTTCCCAGAATTTTCTTCTCTGCTTGTCCCACCTATACTTCCTGCCTGGCTACTGGCCAATCAGCATTTTATTTATCAGCCAATCAGAGCAATACATTTACAGCATACAGAACATCCCACAGCAGGGTTCCTTACTCTGGGCCTGTGTTAGGGGCATCCAACCCAGAACCCATGGAAATGGCACCTAGGAATTGAACCGCACAGATGATGCTGAGATGTGGCAACTAAAGGGCCCAATGGGCTTTTTCCATCTCTCTCTCTCTCTCTCTCTCTCTCTCTGTCTCTCTGTCTCTCTCTGTCTCTCTCTCTCTCTCTCTTTCGGTTCACAGTTGTTTTCTCTGCTGCTTCTTTTCCGAACTCTCTCAGCATCTTGTCCGTAACCATTTCATGAGTGATGCCTATGTTGGGTTCAAGAAGGCAAAGATAAAAATAGACTGTGTTCTTAAAGGACTGATGTGGATGTGTTGCAGAGGAAGGCGCCCAGGTGATCCCAGTACTGTGTTGGCTATACAAAGACAGTGCAGGATGTGTATGTGTACTCAGAGCAGCTTCATCACCACAGCATTCACTTGGAACCACAGGCCTGACATTTGACACTTCATTCCTTGAGAGGAATCATTTTTGAGCACAGCTGATTTCCTCTGGTAACCAGAGGACCATGGGTTTAGGGTTTAGATGATAAGGTGTTAATAGTATTTATATCCTTCCATGGCATTCTTTTTACATAATAATCTTTTGAATATATAGCAAAACTGACAAACATGTGAAATATCCAGCAGAATAATGCTGTAGCTGAATGCTGGAAACTCTCATAGTTCGTCCGTTGCTGTAGTGACAGTTAATTAATGAAGAGTGCTTGTTCACAAGCCCTGGGAACCCGAACTGCCTGGGTGCACAGTGGCTGGCTGCTTAGGAGCTGAGTGGCCTGTCAGATTCTTTATTCCCTTGTGCTCCAGTTTCCTCTCCTGTCGAGTGACATAGTACCTGCCCCAAAGGATTGTGGGAAGATTAAAGGTAAGGATAACAGAATTTTCCCGAGTTCCTGCCCTGAGAAAAATTCCTCCCAGAGTCCTGGGAAAGATGCTGTGTATGGCATGGGTTATCTGAGGGGAAGGAATCCATGTACATTATGCTCTTTTGTCTGTTAACTTTATTCTTCTATGACAAAATTCTATCTATACGGCTTCCTCACATTCAGCTCTTCTCTGTCTCCAGTTTTCCTGTCCTCATAGTTTCAGGAAGCTCCTATGCTTTTGACCTGATCTTCATCCTCTGTTCCTTTGTCCTCCATCTCACCTTCCTGGCTTCTTACCCCTGGCCCTGATAAACTCTACAAAAGATCTGCCTTACCCTCTACAGAATCTCTGTCTTCCTCCCTTCTCTCTGGCCATGTGGTTCTGTGTCTCCTCTGGGATTTTCCTGCAGTTCTTACTGCACCTGGTTATGCAGAAAGCCCTATAGTCCTCAGTCAATCACTTTGCCAGGCCCCTAGGCCTGAAGGGAGGGGATGGTTTGAGCTTCATTTGCACAAGAAACAAAACTGTGCATCTACAGCCTGCTTGTCTCCTAGGCTCTGTAGGAGGTGTTAGTACCTAGTGGAGCAGTGTCTGATAAATGTCTGTCTACCTGTCAGAACCACCAGAGTTCTTCCCTGTAAGAGAGTATCTTCACAGCAACTTCTTCTCCCCACCATTTGCCTTACCAAACTTCTCCAAACTGACCTTTGCCGATGCTTTCTTGTAACATTGATGGTCCTGGCAATTGTTCTCTGAACAAGCAGCAATAAACCCTTTGTCCCAGGTAGCATCACCAAAGTCACCAACATGAAGAGAAGCAGCCAGCAACATGGAGCAGCAGCCACTGCCTCCATGGTCCCACCACCACCATTTGTGGCTCAGCCCCCGGCCGCAGCTTCTCCTCAGCAAGTCTCCTAGGCTGGCCTCAAACTTGGGATCCTCCTGCCTCTGCCTCCTTCAGCAAATCCTACCAGCATGCGCCACTATAACCAGCTGCATGCAGCTCGGGCCTGAGCTGGGGCCCTGCAAGGCTTTTTTGTGAATTTGTACTTGACAAATTGGGCACCAGATGTAACTGGAATCTCAAAAGGTCTTATTAATAAAAACAAACCTGGAGCCAGGTATTGGGGTGAATGCTGAAAGATCAGAGAGACAGAACACGGCACAGCCACCTCACCTTGTCAGTTCCTTAGCTGATCTTGTTTCCTCAGACTGAAGCCTCTGAATCCTCATCTGAATGGATCTCTGCTGAACTGCTGCTCAAAGCTAGAAGCTTAAAAAGGCTCTAGTTCCTGGTCTTCACGCCTTATATACCTTTTTGCTTCCTGCCATCACTTCCTGGGATTAAAGGTGTATGTCACCATGCCGAGATGTTTCCAGTGTGGCTTTGAACTCAGAGATCCAGATGGATCTCTGCCTCCAGAATGCTAGGATTAAAGATGTGTGTGCTACCACTGCCTAAACCTATGTTTAATATAGTGGCTGTTCTGTCTCTGACCCCTAGATAACTTTATTAAGGTACACAATATATTGGGGAATACAATATCACCACACTTAGCCATTTGCCAAAATGGTCTGGAAGTATTTGGGCACACAATAATTTCATAGCAGAAGACAGCTGAAATATTAAAAACTGGATAACATCAAATATTCCATAATAAATGGCTTGCCTCTAGAAGAATACCTTGAAATTTCTAGGTATATCTGTAATATCCAGCTGAATCTCCATAATATTTTCTTGCGGCCCACAAGATAAAGGCATTTGTATTTGTGAAGTGTTTTTTCACATGCCTAGCAAAGCAAAGCGTCAGTGGTTGTTAAACATTCTCTACAACCTGTGTCGCCATTACCGCCATGTGTCAGTTACTAAGAGCCCTATAAAGGCGTGGCCTAGTGGCAGTTAGAAAAGGCTGTTGTGACAATTAAGTGAGCTAATGCACATAAAGATGATGGGGGAGATCGGCACCTGATCAAATGCTTGTAAGGACCAGAGTTCCGATAGAACACACATTAGAAAAAAGAAAGAACAAATAATACCGGGCCTCACAAGGCACTTGTAACCCTAGTGGTCGGAGGTGGATACTGATGGATCCTTAAGGCTCTCTCTGGCCATCTCTCCTGGTCTTGGTGAATTGTAAGCCAGGGAGAGAGCCTGTCTCAGGAAAAGGCAAAGTCGATAGTGTAGTGGGTAGCCATTCCAGCTTGGATCTGGAAGTTCCAACCCCCATTGAGACTCTGGCAACTGTCACGCCTACGAGGTGGGGCCAAGGGAGGCGCCTGGAGACCCGAGACCTGGATGGGCAAGCGTTCTCTCTGTTCCGGGACCCTAGACGGTGGAGGTGGACCGAGCAGAGCTCCAGAGAACACTTCTGGACTTCGATATACCTTCCCCATACTCCACAACCTACCATTCCCTTTTTTGTAAGTTACCCACTAAATAAATCTTCCTTTTAACTATGTGGAGTGGCCATAATAATTTCATCAATACGATAGTGCCTAAGACATGATACCTGAGACTCTATGTACTCTGCCCTTCACATACATGCACATTTATCCACACCCAAATCCACAATGTCACCTGACAATAAATGTTGGTGCTTGTAATTGGGGGTACGTCTCTGCCCATACTCTTAACATCTTTTTACAGCCAAGGAAAATAAACTTGATAATTTTAATGTTACTTGTAACTAGTAATAGATTTATATTGGTCTTCTGTGATACAATTTAAACAACTTTGGAAGACAGAATGAGTAACTTGAAACTGGGACGGTGCTCTCTCTCCATGTTCGGTTTATCTTATTTAAGATTATAGCCAGATTATATTATTTAAGACAGATGGAGTTTTCACATGCATCTTGATGGCTATAGTTGGTGTGAGAGAGGGGTCTTCTCTTCTAGTGGGCAAGTGGGAGCCAACACAAAGTTTCAAGGTGTGTGAATCCTTTTTTTCTCAGCAATGTGGAGGGTTTGTTTAATAGAAAGCTGTGAAGCCGTGAACCTGTTTGTTAGAATGTCGTCATGGCTACTAGGAAGGGGCCATCTGGAACCGTGATATTAGACCAGTCCTGTCTTGTAATTATTTTCTGTGTTTATCAGTAAAATACTCTCAGTGGGAAAGATAGGTCTGCCTTTTAGGAGATAAAGGATGATCTTAATAAAACAAGGCAAAACTGGAAAGTAAGTAGCTGTGCAACAGGAGGAGATTTCAGATTGAAGCTTTCATATAAAGGTCACTTTTAATACTTGGAGGCGAGTTTATGACTTCAGATGAGGAATTTGTTATGTACAACATAGGCCATTTGGAAACCAGCACGTGTAACTGAACCCCCGTCTGTGGCCATATCACCCTGAACGGGCCTGATCTCTTCTGATCTCGGGAGCTAGGTAGGGTCCGGCTTGCTTAGTTCTTGGATGGGAGAATCTAAACGCTAACCATTTACTTTTTAGCTAGCCACTGCTTCTAGTTTTGAAAGAAAAATTGTGTAGAGACTGAAAATGAGTTGTAAACAGGTCAGTCTATGGGTTTAAAATATTTTGGACTATAAGCGTTTTAAAAATTAATATTACCATAACCTCTACTCAGAGAATGTCAGGCTTTCCTTATTTCAACATTTACTGTCATGGTAGGAAGAGAATGAATGGCTCATCGACTACCCTCCACTCCTTCTGCCTTGAAGGCCTGTTCAGAACATTAAGTCTGTGATTTTTTTTCAGGAGATGGTTTGACTGTCTGGTTCCCAAGGCTCTCCACAGGGCCTACAACTTTCTGGCCTGCCTGACAATTGAACTGGCTGGGCTGGCAAATATGTAAGAAAAAAGGCCTTTGTCTCATTTTTTTTCCCCTAGTAAACGTTCAGGGGAATTTCATAAATATATTCATCCCTACCTTATATCACGGAAATATTTATGATCTTTAGCCATTTATTATTTATGTCCACCTCTTGAAGATGATTTCCGATGTTAAAATTCATCACACTTTAGTCAAATAATGTAAAGGGAATAGAGTGCTAATATTCCATTATTATTTTTTTTGAAGGGCAGATTGTCATAGAAATCTCATCTGCGTTCTTGAGGTAAAGGTGTGCTTTGCAGTCAGCTGCAATAGATTCCAATGTGCAGTCTGTGTGTGGGTGTTTTCTGAGTGCGTTTCTCTCTGAACAGAGGTTGGTTGGCATTTGCTTTGGGTCGAGGATGAATGAAAGTGCTGAGACCTTAGGTAGATCAAGCCTGGTAGAATGGTGCTGAGAGTCACATGTCTTCATATGGGAGAACCCAGCTCTTAATTGTGAAAGCAAAAGAGACGCAAGATGATAATGTTGGGCAGAGTATATACATGGAGTGGAGGTAATAATAGAGTCCCAGTGAGAGACTTCCTAGAGTCTTGACGAAATGCCTTTTGACAAAGTAGTAATAAGGTTGGGGAACAGTAATGAGAGAGAGCAACTCAAGGTTAAGAAATGACTCCAAATGAATAATATGTGTCTGATATTAAAATCAAAATGGTTGCCGGGCGGTGGTGGCACACGCCTTTAATCCCAGCACTTGGGAGGCAGAGGCAGGCGGATCTCTGTGAGTTCGAGGCCAGCCTGGTCTCCAAAGCGAGTTCCAGGAAAGGCGCAAAGCTACACAGAGAAACCTTGTTTCGAAAAATCAAAAAAAAAAAAAAATCAAAATGGTTAATGGAAAAAAATCAAAGTTCCAGTGATACATGCAACATTATAAGAGTTTTGATTTGGACAAAAAAATGAATATAACTTGGAAAAGAAATAAGTATTAAGTAGTAAAGGAAATAATTAAGAACATGGACAAGGGTAGTATGACTGAAGCCTAGATTTCTTACTAAACTCACGTTCATTTATAAGTCTTTAAGGGTTTAAAGGCAAGAATAGGAAAATCTTCCCCCACTTTATTACATCTTTTAGACGTATTTATTTTTGTTTTATGTGTATACGTGTGTTGTTTGCATAGATGCACATGTATCCTAGTGCAGAGACTGGAAGAAGCTGTTGGATCTCCTGAAACTGGATTTGCAGATGGTTGTGAGCCCACATGTGCGTGTTGGAAATCGAACCCAGGTCTTCTGGAAGAGAAGCCAGTACTCTTAACCTCTGATCTTTCTCTCCAGCCTCTAGTTTTCCCTTTTTAATCTGTTAGTTACAACTTCTGGAGAGGGGAGCCGCATGCTTGTGCATATGGAGGCCAGAGTTGGATGTCTGCTTCTGTTGGTCTCTACCTTGTTATCTTAAAATCACATCTCTTGCTGAATGTGGAGCTTACCAAATCACAAGGCTAGCTGGCCAGCAAGCCCCAGCACTCCTTTTCCACCTCCTGATACTTGAATTACAAATGCATGCCACCATGGCTGGCTTTTTACATGGGTGCCAGATCCAAACTCAGGTCCCCATGCTTTTACAAGCACTATACCCACTGAACTTTCTCCATAGACCCAATGTCTTTCATTGCATATTTTTAAAAATAATCCTTTAGACAGGTTATAAATGGCAAGGCTACAAATAGGAACATTTGAGTAAAATTAATCAAGAGAAAAATCTAGTTGGGGAAAAAAAAAACAACTCTTGAGAAAGTGCTTAGCCTTAATGATAATTTAGAGTAAAAACTCATGTGTGCCTTACTGATCTCTAGAAAACATGACTGGATAGTTTTTCTGACTATATATATAAAATCAGAAAGGACTTTTAGAGACTATTCTAGATGACAAGCAGACATGTTTGACATATTCATATTTCCTTTATTTTTTTCTTTAATTCATCCAACAAGCTTGTTTAGAATTACTGATATACGTTTGTGTGTGTGTGTGTGTGTGTGTGTGTGTGTGTGTGTGTGTGTGTGTGACATATATGATATTTAAGTAAATACTTGGAATGTATTTGGAATATGAGGAGATCTATGCATGTTCATTTCTTGTGGGAGATTACTATTTGGCTTAGAAAGTTCACTTCAGAGATTATAATTTAAGGGAATAAAAGGGTCATTTTTCATACATATATTGATAGAGGTTCAATAGGTATTGTAACTTTAAAACATCATGGGGAAGACATCCATGTGCTAGTGAGTGGGAAATGGTTAGATGAGAGAACATCACGTTGTTGATCTTGAAGAGTGACCACAGATACATCTAAAACACATACACAGTACCTGCAAGGAACAGAACCTAGTTGTATGGATACATTCATTGCAACTAAGGAATTACTTGGGGGGGGGGGCTTTGGGTAAAGGGCTTGCCATATAAGCATAAGAACCTGAGTTCAGTTCTCCCAGAACTCATATGATGCTGCATACAATCATGTGTGTCTTTAATCCCAAAAGGTGGTAAGGGTAGAGATGGGTGAGTTGTGGGGAGGAGTCAGGAAGGTCCTTGGAATCTCATGGGGCCAGCTAGCCTGCTGTACACAGTGGTGAACAATGAGAGACCCTGAGTCCTAACACCTGAGGTTGTCCTTTGACCTCCACAGGTGCGGTATGGCACCGCCCACACTCACACACATGAACATGCACACACACACATACACATCAAATACATACACCACACAAATATGTACACAAAAACGAATTCTGGTTAAACAGAGCTTGGAAGCAGACATCTAACTATATATATAGTGTACATGTGTGTAAAGGGTATTTTGTGTGAGTGTGTGTGTGTGGTGGATATGTGTGCGCTTGTTTGTACAAGTACAGGCACTCTTGAATGTTTGCATTGTGTAGGCTAGAAGCCAATGTCAGACACCTTTGGATATTATTCTATACCTTATTTTTTGAGACCAGGTCTGTCATTGAACTTGGAACTACTTTAGCTGGCCAGCAAGCTTCGTAGACTCCCATCTCTACCTCCCAGTGTTAGGATTACATTTTTATTGTCATGTACTATTTTTATAGGGGCTGGGGACCTAAATTCAGGTCCCTATGTTGTATAATAAGCAGTTGATGGATTGAGCCGTCTCCCCAGCTTCCACCTCCCACAATGAAGGTTTTATTTACTCTTCCTTTCATATTTTTCATCATCTTTACTTAGAATTCAGGGGTGTTTGTTTTGTTTTAAAAGATGCAGATAGGAACATTGGGAAAGACTGACTGACCCAGCTCATTTCCCCCCACGTTTTATTCCACCTCTAAGTGTGTGGGTAGAAGGGATGAAGATTTTAAGAAATGTCCAAACTGTTATAAAGAATGTATTTGTTAACAGCATGGGTGTAGCTCCTGTGGGTTCTTAACTCCTTGCCTAAATCGAGTGCACATCTTAGCGCTTACTGTTGTCTCTCAAAAAGTATCTTGCTTATTTGGCAATGCAGCATCAAGGCTTCTCCAAACTCCCACACCCCTCTGCTCTGCACCCTCTCAGATGCCCCTTATTTCCTTCCTCCCCTTACTGTGGGAGACTAGTCAGTGCCTTTGGCCAAAGCTAACATTCCATGTACCAGATCTCTGCCCTTAGGACAAAATGCCCGAGACAGATCAGTTAGAAGAGGACAGGTTTATCTTGGTTCATAGTCTGAAAGGTTTCAGACTGTGGTCACTTGGACTTGTAGTAGACAGACCTCATGACAGCGAGAACATGGAGGAGGTCTGGTCACCTCATGGTGGAGAGCCCAGAGGTAAGAAGATCAGAGTCCTAATACCCACTTCAAGAACATGCCTTCTAGGGACCTAATTTCCTTCCAGTAGGCCCCACCATAGGCTGGTGACCAAGTCTCTAGCACTTGGTCTCTGGGGAATTGCTGCAAGCTGCAAAAATATACAAAGTAGGATTTCAGCTGATTATGACAAAGCTAATACCTGGAAGTAGCCAAGGGCCTTCCAGAGGTCAAGCTATGGTTCAAGGAGTCTTGGTGATATTTGGCTTTTGATTATCAGCCATTTCCTGCTATGAGTTTCTTGTGTGCTATTGTAGCTTTTCCATTATTTATTGGGCACCATTTCCCCTCTACTAAAGGAATATTTAGATGGCCTTGTGCATTGACAGCTGTGCACAGCCAGAACCCCAGTTCAAGCCTCCCTGTAATTATCGTCATTGGCAGCATCCTGCCAGGTCCATCCCCAGACGGAGGTAAGTACCTTATCAGAGATACATCCGTGCTCTCTAAGAACAGATTTAAGTATCCAGTCTACCTGTTTGAGAAGGCCTGGCGGATGTGCCTTTTCCCAAATCTTACCTCTAGTTCCAGATCTCCCTTTAACTATCACCAGAGGCATCTAGTGCACAGGTTGCCTAACAACCAAGCACACTTTCCCCCACCCTGCAGAAAAACAGCAGATAGCTTGGACAGATATGAGCCACAGGAAAAAAAGAAGGCAGTTTTATTTCCTCTCATTGACTTAGCAACTTACAGATTCTTAACATTTTCTACCAATCACATTTAAGATGTAGTGGAGCATATAAGATCCCTCTTCTTAGATATTACCCGAATTAGCCTTTAGTTAATTCATTTTCCCATTAGTCACTTCCCTTTTGGGTTGCAAATGATAATTAACAATTACTGCCCCTCTATGTGATTCTTATCACCCCTCCGTTTTTAACCTGGAAGCCTGGTGGTCACTGCCTGAGGAAAATTCTTACCTGCCTTTATGTCCCTGTAGAATTCAAGCCTGGTGACCTTGCTCGACCAGGAGCTTGCTATTTCTTGGGTTTATAACTGGATTACTGGGAGACTTAGGAGGAATGTGGAGAACGAAGAGGGATAAGGAGAGTACGTGTGGACGAGATGGAAGAATAGGAAGAGTCAGATGGGGAAGTACTAGCTGGGTAAGAACAAGCTGAAAAGGACCTAGATGGGACAGAATTAAGAAGAGAGAATTAAGATAGAACTTAGAGGGAACAGTAGATATAGAGAGAAATCAGGCAAGAGAACAGAACTGAAGCTGTGTATAAAGGATGTTATGCCAGAGGAATTAAAGCAAGTGGACGATAGAGCTCGGTGTGCTGAGATCCTATTTCCTGAAAATAGTCCTCGCCGTTAGCAGTTCTCTCTCCTGAGCCCCTGGGATCTATAATATTAAGGCTGGTCCTGCTAATATTATACAAGAGGGAATAATTACTATCCAGACTGTAGCATCCTATTAAAGCTACCACTCTGGTGGCTTCCCCTTCCTCTTATGCTACTTTTCATCCGTGGTTCGTTCTATTGGACCATTGTCCTAAGAATCCACATGTTGCTATTTTTTTGCCATTTTAGAAAGAACTAATTAGCTTTCTGTCTTTCTGACAAAATACCTGAGATAAACCAACTTTTAAAAGGAGGTGATAATTGCTTTCAAAAGTTTCAGTCCATGGCCACTTGGTCCCCATTGTATTGAGCCTGGAGCAGGCCCAGTACATCGTGTTGAAATGGTACAGAAGAGAATGCTTATTGACCTATCATTGAATCCAGAACTCACTACTGGCCAGCAAGCCCCACAGATGCCCCTGTCTCTGCCCCTCAGTGTTAGGATTGCATACATATCGCCATGTACTATTTTTGTAGGTGCTGGGGGTCCAAACTCAGGTCCCCAGGTTGTACAATAGGCAATCAGGAAAAAGAGAGAAAGCGGTTATGGTCTCAGGATCTTCATGAAAACCATCCACCATGATGTCCGTCCTCTGATTAGATCCCACTTCCTGAAGATTCCACCATCCCCCTGATAACCCCGCGGGCTGACTGTGACTGCAGCAGTGGACCTTGGAGGGATGTTGGTGATCCAAGCTAAGGCTTTGTATGGTGGCACAATGCTAGACTTAATTCCATTATGGAGGAAACTGAAGGAGGAGGACTGTGAGTTCTTGGCCAGCCTGGGCTTCATAGTGAGAAGTAAAAGTAAATAGATAAATGAACAAGTGTGTGTGTGTGCGCGCGCGCGTGCGTGCGTGCGTGCGTGCGTGCGTGCGTGCGTGTGTGTGTGTGTGTGTGTGTGTGTGCGCGTGCGTTTGTGTTTGTGTGCGCGCGCACTGGCCTATGCTCCTCTTCACTACCTCCCCCTTTATCTTCTGAGTCCTTTCCGGGTGGGC
Source organism: Peromyscus leucopus (assembly GCF_004664715.2). Taxonomy (NCBI): domain Eukaryota; kingdom Metazoa; phylum Chordata; class Mammalia; order Rodentia; family Cricetidae; genus Peromyscus; species Peromyscus leucopus. The sequence goes on from NC_051080.1 coordinate 12,890,604, forward strand.
TTTTGCCCTCACTACCTCATCAGGATTCTCTTGGTCATTCGTACTGTGCCCGGTGTGTTGTTCACTCTTACACAGCTGAAGGGCGTTGGCCACTTAGTCAGGCCTTCTGGTGTCACGTTCTTCCACTTCCAGGACAGCAGGCTCATGGATCCTTGCCTTGTTCCAACCCAGTCTCTGACGTGGATTCCTCCTTACCTTGGGTCTCACCCTGAACTGTCCCTGGGGACGACTCTCTGTGTTCAGTCCTTTAGTGGTTGCATCCTACTCCATGTTTGAAATATCTGTGTGCTGAGTTTCCCACGTGCACGTTTTAGCCCACCCGTGTCTCCTCATCTCCAAACTCCACTCTGCAGCTTCTCACCTGACTACGTGGCTCACGGTCTTCTGGAAGAACACCCTGCTCAAGGTGTGCTGGGAGAGCCTTTGAATGGAGTCATTGTATCTAGAGTCAATCCCCATCAGCATCACTGCGGAGAACTACCGGCCTCCTCACAAGACACTCTGCCTCTTTCTTCTCTACACACAGCAGCAAGAAAGCCGCTGTTTAAAATAGAAAGCCTGTCCTGCCCTCTGCTCAAAGTCCCTTTGATTCCCCGTCTCGAGGTGGAAGCCGGTGAAGCGCAGCCCTACAGTCTTTCTCTCTGCTCCGCTGATCGATCTCACTTCCAGCTCCTTTCCTTCAAGTTCTCTTCCAGCTGCCCTTGGCCTCAGGAAACCCTGAGCATCCTCGCAGCCCTTGACAAGGGTGGCTTCCCTTTTGGGAGCTCACTCCCCAGACTTTTGCAGGGTCCTTCCCCTCCTCTTCTTTGTGCTTCCCAAGCTTTCCTTCTTGGTGAGGTCTTCTGATTGTGCTTTCGGGTCACAGCCCCATCCCTGTTCCCCTCCTTGACCCAGCATGACTCTTGTCGCTAGTTGATATTTAGGTTACTTTGTTTCTCATTACTAGGATGTAGTCTCCCAAAAGGCAGATTTTTTTATATTTTTGTCTGGATTTCACCTCTTCCACAAGTGCCTGGCACAGAGACAGACTCCAGCAAACTGTGAATGGAGAGACTAAAATGGTTTGTGCAATGGGGCAGAGGTAGCTAATGTTCTCTGGGATTTCTTTTGACCACTGTCTACAGTTTCTAACTGGATAGGGGAAATGCTTTTGATTTGTAAGTCAAACGTTGTTATCGGAACTTGGATGAGCTAGATGATTCTATCTTGGAAGATGTAGATTTGAGTATGAAAAGCGGTCAGGATTTCTAGGCTGAGCTTGAAGTAGTGACCTAACAGTGGTATGCAGGCATATCTCAGGGACTCGTCCTTTCTAAACTACAGTGTTGCTCCAGTGCCTCCTCATTCCTGGTGGGGAGAGTTCCTAGGAAGAGAGCTTCCTATGGAAATGGTTGCATGTTCGCAGCTTGGAGCCTGGAATTGGAAGCCTGTGTGGCATGGGGGTGGGGACTGCAGCTGTACCAGGTCTGTAGAGTCCTGGTCAGTTTGCCTGACTTCTACATCATCTCTGGAGACATGGTTCCAAAATCCACAGATTTCTTGAGAATAGCAATATAGGATTTGAAATCTGTTGTTTTCTTCTTAAAGGTCAATCTGTATTTCATTTTTTAATATTTATTTGTGTGTGTATGTGTGTGTATGTGTGTGTATGTCCCACACCCTCCACACAATTCAATTCGTTTAATGAGTCTTCTCTCTAGTTAATCACCAATGTTCCTTACCCTCTGCACTTTTAATATTATTTTACAACTTTGCCAGAAACTAAAGCCATGTTTATTAACCCATAATTTTGAAAAAATCATTCCATTTTGAATAATCAAGACACTATTTGCTCAAAGAGCTTACTGTCTCATCTTCAAGACTGGTTAATTTTTTTTTTTTTAATTTAGTGACAGTGGCTTTGAGTTCATGCCTACAAATTCTTTGAATTCAAGTGGGATTAAGTTTGCCAGACTTAAGTTTATCCCTTAGATAAAAGAAATTAGTGGCCACAGCAATGCTTTAGAATTGCCAGTGCCTGGTGAAAGATGTTATCCTGAATGCCTACCAAAATTAAATTTGTGCTGAAAATTCATATTGAGGAAAATACTATTTAAATCAAATATTTCAAAATAATTAGTAGAGAGGATCTTGAATGTTACTGGCCCAAACAAATGACAATTGTCTGAGATGTCATAAAGGCCAGTCATCCTGATTTGAGCATTACACACTGTCAGGACATAATGTCACACTGAACCCCATTAATATGCACAACTGTATAAAAAGTACTATAAAAGGAAAAAAAAAGTACAGTTTTAAAAATGAGCCAATCCACAATGATCTGTTGCCCAGATAAATATTAAATAAATAATTATAAGTGAATGTGACAGAATTATATATTTATATTCCAATATTCATGTTTTCTTTAATTAGGTTACAGACTTTTTTTTTAACAAGACGGTACTTAATTATCATTCCTCATAAACTTAGTCATTCCTAGTAAATAACATCCTGCCTATTATGCATATTTCTTCTTACTTTTCAAAGAACAAAACGTAGTTTATTTATTGCTTTAGAATGTCTCAGCTGGATGTGGTAGCACCATGTGTCATCTCATTGCTTTGGAAGCTGAAGGGATTGCTGAGAATATGAGGCTATCCTGGGCTACAGAGTGAGTTCCAGGCCAGCCTGTGCTAGGCTGAAGAGGGGAGCTCAGTCGCAAAGAAACAAATCCTAGTAATAGTAATCCCGATGATCAAGACCATCTAGTAAGAGACTGTTGTTAAGGGTGTGCACATATGGAATCTGCATTTTATAGAATCACAGCTCTCAGATTTACTGTAAAGCAAACTGTACGGAGCACAGACCAGCATGTGGCATACACCTGGGAGATCTGAGGCAGGAGGACTGTGATTTGAAACCCAGGCTCAGATCCAGTGAGATGTGAGACCCTGTGACAAAAACCCACCGCTGACACCATCACCCCACCCCCTCCAATGAGTACCTCTCCATCATTTGTGTTGACGCTGTTAAAAGTTTATGCCTCAGAACGGGGAGAAAGTCTAGTTTAAAAGTCAGAGCCTATGTCCAGAGTCCTTTCTTGTGTTTTTGTGCACTGTAGCAAAAATTTGCTCAGCAATTAAAGTTTACATTGGCCTATAGGCAGCAGGGACTAGTGACGTGTTGTATATTTAGTGTAGGGAATTCCATTTTCCCTGTGCACTTCTAAATGCTAAGGTTCAAATCAGTCTATGAAAACCCCAAAATCATCCTCTCTCCTTACTCAGGAACCATGGATGTGAATCTGGGTAACTCTCCCTTGGGTATTCACTATCTGATCTAAAAATCCTAGTCCCACAGGGGGTTTCTAGACTATCGTGCCAAGAAAACTGAATTCATCTTCATCTGGTTTGGTTCCCCAGTCAACAGGCGCTGAGTCTGCCTCAAGTGGAGAGAGGTGTGGGAGCAGAGGCCAATGATCTTCCAACAGAGCAGGGACAGGATTGGGAGTGTTTGAGGCCAGCTTGCGGGACACAGAGTTACAGGCCAGGCCTGCCAGGGCTACATAGTGAGACCCGAGCAGGGAGGGCTGGCATTGTCAATTAATTGAATAAAGGGGCAATGGGCAAGACCTTGCTAATTAAAAGTGTAGGTGAGGATAGGGCAGGGTCTCTGTATTCTTAAGTTTTTGATATTTTCTATGGTGGTAAAAACAGCAGAAAACGATGGCTAATGTAGCTTAGCATACAACAAGTACCAGGAACTGCTAAGCTTTTTATCTTTTTGGTGGTATTGAAACAGTATCTGAATCTGGTAACCCAGGCTGTCCTCTGACTCACAGCAACCCTCCTGCCTCTGCTTTTTAAGTGCTAGGTTTATACTTACACTTTTCCCCAAGTGACCATGCTCAATTTATGCTAAATGTTGAACAGAAAATATTTCATTAACCATAAGAACCCCCATGAGGCTTATTTTTTTCTGTGGTGTGCTTGCCGGCTCCAGGTAATTTCCCAGCCTTTGTGTGAGTGTGCCTTGCATGTTGTTCTGTTTCTGTCCGCAAGTGAGTATTGCTTGTGGGCAGGCACTGAAGCCGGGTACAGAGAAGGAGAGTAAAGTCTGTGGGCGTGTGTGGGTCATTTCTCAGGTCAGGGTTAGGAGGCTTAAAACAACAACAGTAAACAGTACAAATCTGGCTCAGGTTGGGTGTTCCTAGAATAAGTTGATTATTTTGCCAAACCAGTATTCACATTTGTGTGAATTGAGTTCAAAATACGAGCTTCTAGCATAATCCTAAAACCAGTATTTTAATGACCATGATCTGGACTAGTGGCGGCTTTACTCTATTGCAGAGTTTTACAGACTGACCTCACTTAAACCTATCTCAGTTTTCCATATCCAGAATGAAAGTCCACATCACTTAAATGGCAGAGACTGAGATTATGGCATTAGGATATGTACTGTGGTTCTCAAACATGTCTCCCAGATGATGATACCATGGCTTTGGCTCTTTCCATGAGAGACTAGAACTACCAGTTCTCTTAATCCATGATCCTGGGGCACATTAGCTCCGAAAGCTGTCTCATTCCCATCCTTTTCCCATGCACCTTCCTTCTATCTATTCCTTTTCCTGCCCAAAGGCAGGCCAAGGAAACTACAGTCCTTCCTCCCCTGCCCTGGGAACTCTTGCCTCCCACTTCTTTGGGCTTCTGGTCACAAGGACATTTTGGGACACAGCTTCTCTCACATAGAACAGGACTGCCATCTCAGAAGGGGCCGGGCTGGGGTAGTCTTGGGGACGAAGCTCTGAAGCTGTGGATCTCCAATGTCAGAATGTACCTGTGTACAGCCAGTCAGTGATGGCTGCTGAGCTGGCCGTAGGGTTGTTGAATGGGGAAAACACATCCATTCATATGATTTTCATATTCGTTTGCTGTGATGTGTGAGAGCAGAGGAGAAACTCTTTTATCCCGGGTGTCCGATCCGCAAATGCTACTTTCAGCTTTAATCAGAAAAGCCTCCCCTTCCTGTGATTGGCAGTGAATGCAGACTCGTGGCTGCACAGGGAGCTAAGAATAAGTAACATTTGAGTGCTCAGCTGCAAACAAGACATCTATCCCATCCCCTCTAAGGCTCTGCAGTCACGAACCCACAGCCGCTGTGCATGACTGAACTGTCTGCACAAGAATGGGTCTATCCACAGTCAGGCATGAAGGGAGTGGGTGCCCAAGGGGCCCTGATCCTCCCTGACAGACTATTGCCTTAGGTTTTATACCTACTGGTGACCCCACCCAGCTCCAGTCAGTAGTCCAAATCCAGTGGTCATGCAGATAGCCCTGGTTGAACTCAGTGGCCATAAAAACAAAACCAGAAGTCATGACTCATGGGAAATGGACTGGTATGGAGGAGAGGGAGATAACAGCGATGGGAGAGAGAGAAAAGATGGGAAGAAGGAATCAAAATGTGTTACATTCGTATATGGAACTGTCAAAGGGCTAAGTTAAAAGTAAAATCTATAGAGGATAGTACTTATTTTAACATTTTCATGTTTAAATAACTCAGCTTTAAAAACTCCTCATTAAAATACATTTGCATGCATGATTCCTCTACTAAATTTATAATCAGACCCATCAAGAAAGTGTGTTTTTCTTTCATTCCTGATGCTGGCATTGTGTCTGAAATAATATATGAATTATTAAGTACATACTCAGTAAGTATTTACCATACTGTCTGAAATGTGGACTGGGAACCAGCAAGATGCCTTGGAAAGGCAGTTGCCACCAAGCTGGTGACCCAAATTCGATCCCTAGGATCCATACGGTGGAAGAAAACTTCCAGAAGTTGTGCGCGCGTGTGTGTGTGTGTGTGTGTGTGTGTGTGTGTGTGTGTGTGTGTGTGTATGTGTGTGTTATGCACATTTGTGTGTGTGTGTGTATTATGCATGTTTGTGTGTGTCTGTGTGTGCACGCGCACTGTGCATGTGAGGCCTGTGCATGCTCATGTGGAGGCCAGAGGAGGTAACCAGGGGTCTTCTTCTATTACTCCACACCTTGGTGTTTCTGGCAGGGTCTCTCACTGAACCTGAAGCTCACAGGTTTGCCTAGCTTGCCTGACCAGTGAGCTCCCAGAATTCCAGTCTCTGTCCCTGATGCCAATGTGACAGGCATCCATGGCCTTGCCCAGCTGTTATGTGGGTGCTTAGGATTTGAACCTAGGTCCTGTTTCTCATAGCCAGCCCTCTTATCCACTGAGGTGTCTTCCCAGCCCCATGCCAGTTTTCTTTGAAATCATGACTTGGTTGGTGGGGTAGGGTTGGTAGGGTATAGCCAAGTGCTCTGTCAGTTCCTCCAGTCTGTAGAACCAACAGCAGATAGTGGTGATGCTTGATAACAAAGCCAATACACACACACACACACACACAAAGTCAAGGTATTAGAAGGCTACTAAAGTAAGGAAAACTTGCCGGGCGGTGGTGGCGCACGCCTTTAATCCCAGCACTCGGGAGGCAGAGGCAGGCGGATCTTTGTGAGTTCGAGGCCAGTCTGGACTACCAAGTGAGTTCCAGGAAAGGCGCAAAGCTACACAGAGAAACCCTGTCTCGAAAAACCAAAAAAAAAAAAAAAAAAAAAAAAAGTAAGGAAAACTTAAATTAGCATGAACCCTTTTGTAGTGTGTATATCTATGTGTCTTTCACATTTCACACATACCTGCATAGTTTCCTTTGGTCCATACCTACATCTGACTCAGCAGTGGAACAAGCTGCTTCCAGTGAATGTGCAGTGTAGTTTCTAGAATTCTACACTCCATTAAATAAATAAATAAATAAATAAATAAATAAATAAATAAATAAAGAAGGAAGGAAGGAAGGAAGGAAGGAAGGAAGGAAAGAAAGAAAGAAAGAAAGAAAGAAAGAAAGAAAGAAAGAAAGAAAGAAAGAAAGAAAGAAAGAAAGAAAGAAAGAAGAAGAATTCAAAAAGGAGGCAATGGCTTTGCCAAATCTAGTAGTAATAACAGCATTCTTTGAATTGGAGTGAATCAACTAAGATCCTTGTAGGATGGAGAGTAAGAACAAGGGTCCCTTTTCTGTGACTTCTGGTGAAGTTTTAGTAAATGTTGCTCAGCTCGCTGACTGTCTCTAAATTGTAGTTTGTTTACTCATGTTTGATTTTCAGAAACAGGGTTTCACTTTATAGCCTAGGTTGTTCAGGACCTTCCCGTGTAGCTCAGGCTGGCCTTGCGGTCTCAGCAGTTTGCTTTGTACTCACAGGTGCTGGGATGATAGGCAGGAGCCACCACGCCCATTTCCGAGTCATTTCATTTTATTGCTTTCAGCTCCTGCTTCTCAGATGTTCAGTTTCGCACCTTTAATCTGTTTCAGGTCCGTTGTCAAAGCAAGAACACATTTTATGATGCCCACTTGGCAAAGGGAGTTTGTATAATATGAGAACTACAGTTCTGAAGGTCATCTGTCTCTGCCACTGTCCCTGGAGCCCTGCACTTCTCTCTTGACGATTTCAGTGATTCATTCTGCTGCTTACCTGACCCTTCCGCAGAGAGCCAATTATGTAATGCTATTGAGGTGATTGGCTCGCAAATAATCTTGTATTCTTAAAGCACATTTAGGTGAATTTTCCAGTTCTAGAAACGAGAATTATTTCTTCACTTGAATTGTAATTGAGTTACTTAGGTAAGATATTGGGAGATTAATGGACTCTCAACACGAGTTGGTACAGCAATCATAACATATGTTTTATAGTGATAGGATAAACATGCATCTAAGAAATTACATTATCAAAATAAAGGCCAATCATTTTGTCATCCCTTTGCTGGGGCTTAGATGCTATGTCCTTCCCATCTTCTGCCCCTTGTCTCCTGCTCCAGCCCCACCGTGTCTGGTCTTTGGATCTTTGTCTCATGCAAAGTTAATAAAAAGCACTGTAGAAGGCTTTGTCATGTCATGTTTTCTCCTGGGTGACTGGCAGTGGTATCTGCAGTGTGCCTGTATGTTACTGTGTATCTAAGGTGTGCCTGTATGTTACTGTATCTACAGTGTGCCTGTATTTACTGTGTATCTACAGTGTGCCTGTATGTTACTGTGTATCTAAGATGTGCCTGTATGTTACTGTATCTACAGTGGGCCTATATGTTCCTGTATATCTACAGTGTGCCTGTATGTTACTGTATCTACAGTGTGCCTGTATGTTACTGTATATATCTACAGCATGCCTATATGTTATTGTATATATCTACAGTGTGCCTGTATGTAACTATATATATCTACAGTGTGCCTGTGTGTTGATGTAGCTTTTCTACAGCTAGGCTGGCTCCCCTAACTCACCTCCACAGGGCTGGAGCTGTGTGGGAAGCCTTCACCTTTCCTCAGAAGTCAGCTTTGTTGACTAATTATCTTCAACACATGAAATGTGTTTTGAAAAATGAATGATGTAGCTCCCAAATGGTTAGATGGCTTAGGTGCAGTTTCTTTTAACTTGTAATTATTTTTAATGTGAGATGTTGAAGTCAGGCAGAAAGATGGAGGAGGAATTATATGAGCCAAGGGGGTCAAGGTCATGATGAGGGAACCCACAGATATAGCTGACCTGTGCTTGTGGGAGCTCATGGACTCTGGACCTCATTTAGGGAGCCTGCATGGGACCTGCCTAGGCCCTCTGCATATGTGTGTCAGTTGGGTAGCTTGGTCTGTTTGTAAGGCTCCTATCAGTGAGATCAGGACCTGTCCCTGGCACTTAGCTGGCTTTTGGGAACCTGTTCCCCATGCTGGATTACCTAGTCTAGCCTTGTTACAGGGGTAGGAGCTCGATCCTACCTCAATTTGACATATCTTGCTTATTTCAAGCCCATGGGAGGCCTGGCCCTTTCTGAATGGAGATGGAGGAGCAGTGGATGGGGAGGGGGATAGATGGCAGTCAGAGGGAGGGAACAGGAGGAGAGGAGGGAGGGGAAACTGTGGTCGGGATGTAAAGTAAATGAAAAAAAAAGTTAATTAGTTGAAAAAAAAGAAAAGAAATGCAACTTTAAAATAAAATGGTCAAGGAAAGGCCAGTATTTAGATGTAATCTTTTTTTTTTCATTTAGAAAATTATGAAATATTCAGGTTACCCTATAAGAAAATAATTTTGGTTTTGTTTTTAGCTTAGTAAGAACTGCCAATATTTTTTTTACCTACTGTCTTTAGCATGAGTTCTTTTGAAGTTCGTGTCCTGAAAGAAACACTATATCACTCTTTCTTTTAACTTACTAGGTAAAGTGCCCTTTAAGCTTTTATTTTAAAAGAAATATAGGATTTCTTCCTCCTTTCCTCCCTATTCATCCCCCCTCCAGCCAAAAATGTAATTAATATTCTAGGGCAAGGAAAAATTGGAAGAATTAGGCACAAGCCATGGCATTCTTTCCACCTTTAGCCTTTAAATTCACCCACCTCGGGCCATTTCTTTTCTGTAGTACTTCTGGACATGGTTCTGAAGCTGTGCGTGCTTCCTCATTCTACATAAATGGGATCCTGGACACAGGGAGAGGTGTCACTTAGCCCGTGGGTGTGCATGTTTGAGGAGGTGAGGTTTGAGACACATATTTTAGCCCCAAAGTCAGGGTTCTTCACTACTACACTGTGTTGTGCCTCAAGATGTAAAGATCATGCTTGTTTAGTTGCTGTTTCTGAAGTTTCATCTCATGTATCTATCATGTGTTTTTCTCAGTGGAATAGTGTTAAAGGATGGTTACATTATCTATAGTGTGAGTTCTTCAGGGATTGGCATAGGTTGATAACCGGTTCTTAAATTTAGGTTTTCAATTGTAATAATAGGAAAATTCCAATATATTCTCTAGTGATTTTAGGAGCAGCAATTAGGTAGTGTTATGGAAGGAGAAATGATTCATGGGGCTGGAGTGATGGCTCGGTGGTTAAGAGCACTGGCTGCTCTTTCAGGGTTTGATTCCCAGCACACATAATGTAGCTTACAACTGCATGGCATGTACATGAGGCACATAGATATACATAGACAAAATACCCATGCACATAAAATAAAGGGAAAAAAGACAAAGTGTTGGTGTAGATTATGTAAACCTCTTGTAGTGCCGGTTTTCTTTGCTCTTTTATGAGGTAGGAAATTCCTAAGGTCAGGACAGTGTAGACTTAATCAAACGTTGGCCTCTCTCCCGGCATACCTGAGGTATTCACTAAGTGTGTGTGGAATAGATAATGGGGATACTGAGGAAAAGAGAGAGCAGAAGGAAGGGCATGTGGAATTTTTTCTAAAGTTGTCTCCGGAGACTGTGGACACAGTTCCATGAGCTGCTTCAGGCTCCTGCTGCCATGGTGGACTGTCTCTTCCTGTGAGCCCAAATAAGCCCCTCTTTAAGATGCTTTGGTTAACTGTTGTGTCTCAGGAAAGAAGAAAGTAACTAATACAGGAAACTGAGGTTATAGACATGTACCAGGTTATTGATAGTTGATTGTAAAATACTTTGTAGCTAGTATTATGGCCTATGAACAACTCAAGAGCAGAGGAATCAGAGGGAAATGAAGAGGCTGAGACAGAGAGAGGGAGAAAGTAAAGAATTAGACAGTCGTGTGGGAGTGTTATTTCAGAGCCTTGGCACCAACTATCAGGAGCTTTTGGAAGGCCGGTTACTATAGACGAGCAAAGCACTCCCTCTGTCCCTCCCTCGTCCCTTAGCATGCTCCATTCTCTCTTCTTGTGCTGGAGACTGAACTCTGGGGCTTCTGCTTGCTTCGCTTGCTTTTGTTTTCCCCCCGAACTATGCTCCCCAGCCCTGAGTGACCGTTGTCTTTAGAAACTCATTCTCCATTTGCCTTTACACCTTTGGGGGTCCTTTCCGAGTGTGGAACTGCAAGCAGAGGTGGAAGAGAAGAACTTGGGAGGGTGAGGGCCATTGAGTGGATGGATGTGGTTGTTGTGGGTACTGGTGTAAGCCAGCGAAGCCAGGACTGAGGAAACACACTGACACCTGGACACATGGCCTCCATTTATACTGTCTGCACTTACCAAGTCATGGAGAGAGGGCTGCTGATACATTGCTTGGGGCAGGATGGTCTAGGGAAAGTGTGTCTTCCGAGACTAACCTGGAATAACTGCCATCCCGTCAGGTTGGCCATTTGTCGGGAAAACGTTGCAGGGTTAGGTCAGTGGAATGACCTCAGGTCTGTCTTTGGCTTCAGAGGCAATGCCTCATCACGTTTCCCATCAGCTGGGGCCTGTGCATGCCCTGGTCTTGTTACTGTCGGTCTTTCTGCTTACAGGTGAGAGAACAGTGGCTGCCTTGTTTCCTCTCTTCGTTTGTAACTGATAAACCATCTAGACTGGAATGCTTTCTGATGTTGATCTAGAAAAAGCGTATGGTGTCGGTTAGTTTGCTGTGCTGGGTTTTAAACTCAGGCCTTGTAGGTTCTAGGCAGGTGCTCTGCCACAGCTATACCTCAGCCCTGCATATGGTGTTTTAGGCGCTATTTCTTTTCCATACCATGTTTTCAACCAGTGTGGGTCAAGTGGGATATTTCTTTTCTATGGGACTGAAACATGAGACTATAAAACTTCTCATTTGAAGGTCTGTTTTATTTCTCAAACCAAGTTGAGTTCTGTCACATTATTCTTTTTTCCTCTTAAAATAAATTTTATATATTGACAATCTTTTATATAAAATATATTTCATCATATCTATCCCCAATTCTTCTCTTACTCCTACCCCACTTCCTCTGGATACTTTCTTTCCCCTAATTCATTCCATTCACACATTTTTTTAAAAATAATGCACTGAATTTAATTCAAGTTGCTGCATGTGCATGGGGATTAGGTAATTTACTGAATTATTGGCAGCTGCACCACTGAAGAGAAATGGGTCTTCTTCCTCCGGTAGCCATCTACATCAGTGGTTCCTCAGGAGGAGTGGGTCTTCATGTGGTCCCCCTCTGCCTGGAATGGTGACCAGCATGTATGTGTGTGCACTCTGGGTCCTTGGCTTGCTTAGCTTATACGGCTAAACGTGTGCCTGTTTGGTGCCCCTGGAGGCCAGCAGAGGGCTATCAGATCTCCTGACACTGGAGTTCCAGGCAGTTGTGTGGACGCTGGGAACTGAACTCGGGTCCTCTGCAAGAACAGCAAGCGCTCTTGAATTGCTAAGCAGTCTCTCTAGTCCCTTAATTATATTTTTCAGTTTAAAATTAAAAAGTAGTAGGTTATCACCTGGCTTTTCCTATCTCTTCCAACCAGTCCTTACCAAGCCTTTCCATTCCCAGCATCTTCCCACCTCTTCCTCTTCTCCGGCCCTAAGTCCATCCGTCGCATAAATCTTCCCACCTCCATTATTTTCCACCTTCTTGTGTTCTAATCTCTTCATTCCCACTTACGGCCTTTTCCCCTCTCCCTATTCATGGGCTATTTCTAGCTTCTTGATCATGACAGACAGTCCAAATTAAATAGATGAATCTAAAATTTTGAAGCTGGGATTCACATAGGAGAGATAATGTATGTACAGCACCCGACTTTCTGGGCCGGAATACGTTAGTTACTTTTTGATTGTTGTGATAAATACCCAGACAAAAGCAACTCCAGGAGAGAAGGGGGTCATTCTTGGGTTACAGTCCTAGAGGGATGGTGGGGAAGGCATGTCAGCAAGGCAGGAAACACATGGCAGCAGCATCAGGAAACTGGCTGATCACATTTTCATCTTCATACAGGAAGCAGAGAGAGCAGGAAGTGGAGACAAGCTGTAATCACTCAAATCCCTCCCCAATGGCTTACTTTCCCCAACAAGGCTTCCCCTCCGAAAGCTTCCCTAACTTTTGCCCAAAGCGCCACCAACTGGATATCAAATGTTCAAATATTTGAGCCTAGGAAGCAATTTCTCATTCAAACCACCACCCTGGGTTACTTCCTTTAGTTTTCCATTTCTAGGCTTTGTCATGTAAATTTGTTTTTTAACAGTTGAGCAGAATTCAGGATCCATTCGTTGGTTGATGAACATCTAGGCTGATTCCATTTCCAACCTGCTGTGAAAGAAAGCAGAATGAACCTGGGTGCACAAGTATCTCTCTTGCAGGCCATAGTCATTAATTTACACTCACACGAACAGTGGACCAGGCTCTCCTTTCCCCCAAATCCTCCGAAGTGCTCGTTGTCATTCATTGTTTTGTCTGTTTTGATTAATTGGGTTTTTTTGAAGATGCCATTCTGTGTTTCAGTAGGATCTCAAAATAGGTTTTATTTGCATTTTCCTGACGGATAATGACGTTGAACAGTTTTTAAACTGTTTATCAGCCATTTTTATTTCTTCTTTTCAGAAATCTCTATCCAATTCTATAACCCATGTTTTGATTGGGTTGTTTTACTTTATTGAATAAGAGTAGACATCCTTTTTGTTTGTTTGTTTGTTTAGTGGAATTTTAGTGGAAATGCTTTGTGGTTTTTTTCCTCATTCAATATAATATATAGGTTTGTCATATATTGCCTTTATTGTGTTGAGATATGTTCCTTCTATTTGAATGTTTTTAGTACTTTTAGCATGAAGGGATGTTGCATTTTTGTAAAAGCTCTTTTCTATCAAGATTACCATGTGATTTCTGTCCTTGAGTCTTTATGTAATTTATAATGTTTGTTAATAGACATATATTGAGCCATCCCTTCATCTCTGGAATAAAGTCAACATGGTGAATGATCTCTTTGATGTTCTCTTGAATTCAGTTTACAGTGTCATGTTATTATCATCAGGTTAAGAAAACAGCACTGGCAGCATTTTCTTTTATCATGGTAATGAATCTTATATTTGTTTTTTATGAGTAGATAAAATGAAAACTATATGGGATTCTAAATCCTGTTCTGTGTTCTCATGTCTAGCCTATTAATGCCTTTGAATTTGTTTTGATCTCTGTAAAGAAGTATGATAAAGTGTGATGACATTTATTCTGTTACAAACACTTCATTGAACAAACAATGGGAAAGAAAAAAATTATACTGTGATTCACTGTCAAATGAATTCAGAAAACAGGGTGGGTTAGACTGAGCCAGAGGATAGCTCAGTCTTGATGTCACCAGTGGTTTCGCTGACATCCTTCTGCTTTACCTAGAGAAAGATCATAGGTAGTCAAGAATATGATAAATGCTGGTCTCACAGTTGCCATCTCCTGACCCTGTTGGCCTGCGGCAGTAGGCAGACACAGCTGGAGAAAGTCTTTGCTAGTCTTTGTACAGACCTCTAACCCTTAACCTTCAACTGCAGTGGCAGCAGCAACAGTGTTATAGTGCTTGGCCTGAGTCTGAGAGCCTTGGTTTTGAAAACTCAGCAACTCTCTGAAACTTCTGTGGAGACTAGAACCTATACATTTTCGTCTGGCTTCCCACAGCTTTTTCTTTGCTGGGTTTGCTCTTTACTTTTCTATATTTCCTGTCTTCCCTCTCTGATCATAACTTGAACTATACAGTGATGGTTTTCCTTTAACCACCAGGTATGTGACCTCTTTTACCCATCAGCAGTCATTGCCAGAACCAGGTAAGGTGTCAGGAGCTGGACTGCCTCTCAGGCTGATTCATCCCGGTGTGGGTCACCCAGGCTGGTTTGCCATAGCCAACTAGATGAGGTTGCCTGATACTAACTGGGTAGTATTAGGTCCATGGCAGTGCCAGGTTATAGAGGACCTTCATTTGATGTAGAACCTTGCACACTGCATCAAGTTGCTTATGAAAGCAGGAGACACTAGTATCCATTCCTGAGCCTGGAGTGACCCCTGCCCCTTTCACGGATGTAGCTCTCGCTGTTTTTGCTGCTGTTTCAGTATGCCCACTGGCCCACCCAGGAAGCTATATTTTATGGTTTCCATACAGGGAGGCACCACTGGAGAGCATCTAGATAACTTAAAGAGTGCTTGATCCAATCTCGGCCATTTGTATGGCCAATCACAGCCTTGTCTCTAGCCCCAATCACAGGAGTCACCCCACTAAAGAAGGTGCTCCTCTCCACTTAAGGTGGACATGGTTTGTCCATGATAGGGATTGTTAAAAGCATGGGGCAAACTGCTTTAACCATGGAACCAGGGCCTGAGTGGACTGCTGTCTTTTTCAGAGTTGGTGTAAGGAATCCATGATGTATTCAAGATGACTGGTGCTGGTTTGAATGCTGTCTCACCGTTTGACTGACAGTTCTTTTGCTCAAGGCAATTTGTGCCAGCAAGAGAGAACCCAATAGCTGCTAATTAGGGAGTCAAATTGCCCCATTTCCCGTGTCTGCTCATGTATAGGTAAATGAACAACAGAAGGTGAGAATAAAAAATAAAAATAAAAAGATAATAAAAATAAAACTTGTAAAATTTATCTTGAGTCAGGTTCTTGCTATGTAGTTTGGCTTGCCTGGAACTTCCTGTGTAGATTAGGCTGGCCTTGAATTTGCAGTGATTCTCCTGCCTCTGTCTTCCAAGTGCAGCTGTGACTAACTATGTCTGACCCACAACATTTATCGATGCTAATAGCAGATTTTTGACAATAGTCCACATCTCTCCAGTGCGTGGGGAAGGGTGGATCTCAGTGGTATCGTATGCAGACTGCTCAGTGGAAGGCACAGACTCAGGATGGTGTCCTTTTAAAGCCTGATCCTAGTCAGAAGAGGAGAGGCAATGCATAATGTCTTTCTTGTTATTTATATTCACTCTAAGACATCACCCTTTACTAGATGACTGTTTCTCTTCCTTAATCCATTGTTACTCCACTCTGGACAGTGTTCGTGTCCAAAGGCCTGACAGGGGTTCAGGTTTGTAATTTGAGCCAGCTGGTTTACTCTTGGTTTGCTTCTGGTTGTTTAAGCTGAAGAGGGAATTTTTTGAAAATGTGCTTTTTTTTTTTTTCCATTGGAAAATAGTTGCATGAAAAAAGTGGTATTGTGATTTCTTAGCTCCCCCAATCCAAGCAACCCACAGTTTCAAAATGGTTATCCAGTAGCATAAGTATTTGGACACCTAGCTTAATAGTTTGAAGTGTATGTGAGAGCCAGATTTGAGATATTGCTTTTTGTATATCATCTGCAATTGGCTGCATTTAATTATATCATTAATGAGCATTTGATCAGATATCCTGTATTTTAAAAAAAATTTTATATGCATGGGTGTGTTTCCTACATGTGCATCTGTGCATTGTGTGCATGCCGGGTGCCTACAAAGGCCAGAAGTCACCATATCCCCTGAAATGGAGTTACAGATGGTTGTGAGCTGGTGTGTGGGTGCTGAGAATTAAACCTAAATCCCTTGAAGAACAGCGGGGCTTTTAACTACTGAGACATCCCTAGGCTCTGAGATATCTAGTATTTTAAGCACAGCACTCACTATTACTAATATTATTGGAATAACTTTTATTACATCCCAGATCCATATTTATGTCTGTACTACACACAACAAGGGACATATTTGCTTTGTGTATGAGGTACTGAAGACTAAATCTAGGCCCTAAACATGCTAGACAAGCACTTCATCACTGAATTATTCCTATCCCCAAAATTGAATTTAAAAAAATTAATAATCAGTTGGTCAAAATAGAATCAGACCTCTGTGACTTTCTATTCACTGTGTGTGTATATTATATATTTATATATATAATAATCGTTGGTAAAACTCCTGGAAATAATGCAGAACACAGCTGAAGTCTCCAAGAAACTGATAAAGGCAGGTTGGGAAATTAGAGTATCACTATAATTCAGTAAATTTCATATTTGTATAGGCTCATTATCTCTTTACCAACATTTTAAGGAGCAGAAATGTTTGAAGTTTTTTTTTTTTTAATTCTGGAATATTTACTTAAACATCAATATACCTTGGGGATAGAAATACAAAATGTATTCATTTTTTTATAAATCTTATATACTTAGGCTTATACAGTACTTCTAGTGAGCATGTGTAATGTCTCACCTGTCATACTGTGTTACCGCTCCAAATGATTTAGAATTTGCATTTTTGAATTGAGGTCACTGAGGTTTTATGTAAGTAACTGGCTTTCTATTAATGTATCCCTTGTTTCTAGACTAATAATAATCTGATCAATGAGCCACGTCATGTTCTCTTTATGTCTTTCTGAGGTAATGAGCTCTCATTACTTCACTTATAGTAATCTTGGTGTTTGGGAGCCTCCATTCAAATATTTGTTTATGAACTACCCCATGAAAAAGGAGCCACGATGATAGTGGCTTTTTTTTTTTTAAGTGCATACAAATAGTTGTTTTAAAATGATCATGCATAAGAAAAGTAAAGGACATTAAAGAATTGAGGATCCACAGTGATGCTTTAATATGAAGCCTGGTGATTAAACCCAAAATGTGAAAAGTCATAGCAACTGAATAATGTGTGACTGTTGGCTTCTTAGGGGGGAAAAGGCTAAAACAGGAAATAATTAAGATACTTGACAACATAGGGTATTTGTTGGGTATATAAGAAAACTATTGAAAGAAACTGCTTCCTGTCGGAGCTACACAACCCCCTTTCCTTTTTAACCAGTCTTAATTAATTCATATATTCTTCATTTCCATGGTAGCAAGATAGCATCGGTAGATGTCTGTAGTTTAGTAGTTGCTAATGGATTAAAATAAAAAAGATCTTATTACAGAAATGTCAGCTGCTGTGTTGAAGAGCATACCCTAGGAGGCTTCTATTTCTTCTCTTCTCTTCTCTTCTCTTCTCTTCTCTTCTCTTCTCTTCTCTTCTCTTCTCTTCTCTTCTCTTCTCTTCTCTCTCTTTTCTTCTCTTCTCTTCTCGACTTCATTTTACAGCCTGTTGCTTGACACACAGTAGGATTCACAGGGATTTTATGTACAGCTCATATTTAACCTTATTAGGAGAGAATTAATATTATTACTGATATCTGCAAAAGTGTTACGTATAAATATGGAATAAGTATAATGCAGCGTTCTTTCATTAAGCCATATATAGTTTTTTCATGTAATATTTCTGTTGGTGGATACGGTAAAGCATTTATAGTTTTAGGTAATCTGAGCTTTTGCTCATTTTCTCTCACTATCCTTTCATCCTACTCTTCAAATGAGAGTAATTCATTATTTTCATAATTAATTTATTTCTATATCATTACTAAATATGTTACATTTTAGGCTAATCATTAATGAGAGACATAAATGTATAATAGACTGTTTTCCAACTAAGTATCCATAAACATGGTGGTTTATGAGGTTATTGTTCACAAGGTCCAAGTTAATGTTGTTCATAAGTGTCCACTGAAAATGGGAGACACGGTAACTTGTTATTCTTGTGTTATCCAAGTTCTTCTAAGGTAAATGAAATAACTGGAGCTTTCACAAGGGAGAGTTAGACTTGTTTGTTTGTTTGTTTGGTTGGTTTTTGAGAAGGTCTCTCTCTAACTCTGGCTGACCTGGGACTCACTATATAGCCTGGAACTCAGAACCTTTCTGGTTCTCCTCACCAAGTGCTGGATGAATTGTGTGTGCCACCAAGTCCAGTAAGGAAGAATTTTGATGTCTGTTTTCACTACTCCTTTTTAACCCAGCACTAGAGGTCTCAGAAAAATTAATAAAGAGAAGGAAGTAAAGGACATCTAAGTAGGAAAGGGGGAAGTCAAATTATCTTTGTTTACCAGTTACTTTTCTGTTGCTGTGGTAAGCACCATGACCAAAACAAGTCATAGAAGAAGGTTTATTTGGGCTTAAAGTACTAGAAAGGGTTAAGAGTCCATGATGGTTAGGAAGCATGGCAGCAAGTAGCATGCATGAAGGCAGGAACAGGATCCTGAGAACTCCCATCCTCAGACACCGTGGGAAAGCTGAGAGAGCGAACCCGAAACAGCATAAGGCTTTTAATCTCCAAGTTCACCTCCAGTGACATACTTCCTTCAGGAAGGTTGCACCACTTGAACCTCCCCAAACATTTTCACCAACTGGAGCCAAGTGTAAAATATTGGACACTACTGGAGACATCTCATTCAAACCACAACATTTCAATTTTACACGAAGTAGTTCAAGTGCTGAAAAACACAGTCTCTATAAAAGTAGCTGTTAGAACTGATAATTCAGTGGTTTCAGGATATAAAAATCACCATATAAAAGTCAGCACCATTTTTTATACAGCCACAATGAACTTATTAAGGAAGCATCAAGAATGTAATCCCATTCCCATTAGCTACAAAGTCAAACAAACAAAACATTTAGAATTAGTTTAACCAGTGAAATGAGTTGTCTTTTCAGTAAAAAAAAAAAAAAAAATCACTAAATGATGACTAATTGGAGAGTGCAGAACGAGTGTGAAAGCAAGCTTCTCCAAAGTGTAAAGCAAAAGCAGAGCAAGGTAAATGTGAGATGTTTGTGCACAGTAGAGCAGGACAGCTACAAACAAACCATTTACAAACTGTCTTCTTAGCTAACCATTGGTATCCAGCATTTACAGGGAACTAAACACGTCTTCATACTTAGCAGCAGAAAATTCTGAGTAAGCAAGTTTAAAAGTACAAATGATTTATAGAGTTTTCAAAAGAAAACATACAGCTGCCCACATATATTAAAAGGTTTGAACACCACTAATAATCCATGGAATTTCAAATTGAAACCATTACAAGTTTTTAAATCCTAGTTAGAAGAGATATCATCAAAATCACACACACAAAATATGATTCTATCAGGGAGGTAAAGAAACAAAAACTTGTATGAGGCTCATGTGAATTGTAAATTAAAATAAGCAGTTATAAAAATAGTATACAGGTTTCCTTAAAAACTAAAATTAGAAATAGCCACATATGGTGGCATATGCCTAGAGAGGACTGCCATAAATTTGAGTCCATCCTGGTCTCTATGGGACCTTGTCCCAAAGAAACAAACAAAATTAGTATTATAGGATTCAGTTGACCCACTGTGGGGTATATATCTGTATTAGTCAGGGTCCTGTAGGGAAACAGAACTTATAGAATGAATCTACATATTTTTAAAGGGACATATTAGAGTAGCTTACAGGCTGTAGTCTGGTAGTCCAACCATGGTTGTCTTTTGACAGAAAGTTGAAGAATCTGGTAGTTGTTTGGTCCACACAGCTGGATGTTTCAGCTGATCTTCAGTCTGTGCTGGAATCCTGAAAAACTGGGTTCTAATATCATCGAAGAAATGCTTCAGCAACAGGCTTGATGAACTTGCTGTGGAGAAAGTGAGGACAAGGGGAAAAAAAGCAAAAACTTATTCCATTTTCTTTTACGTAGGCTGCCACCAGGTGTGGCTCAGATTTAGGGTGGGTCTTCTGAGCTCAGATGATTTAGATTTAGGGAAGGTCCCCACACTCAAATGATCCATTCAAAAGAACTCTTCCCAGCTATTCCCAGTTGCTTGGGTTTTAATTGATTCTAGAGAACAGCCGGGATTAGCCATCACAAGTCCACCCTTGTCAATGCCAACTTGACACTCAATAATATCTCCTTATGTCACAATTAATTTCTAAATAAAAACAATAATCAGGTCATAATTATGCCTAAGGTGATATAACTATCACATGTGCTATTGTAAACACATTATAATCTTAACCACATTATAATTATGCCTAATGTTATATGTCTCCCCCCTACAACTGCAAATACATTATATGTTTTAGAATAGGTGGCAATTTTCCCTGAGGGATATTCTTTTAGTGCCTCATAACTTAAATATGATAGCCACTGATATTATCTCAAATGACATTATATTACATGATAAAGATATGGAGGAAAGAAAACACAAATATCTGATTAATGTTTGTATATATCTGCACAAACACATTCCTAACAAAATATGACAGACACACACAACAATTGTAATCTTTGTTTCTGCAACTGGTCATGCGACCTTAGCTGGTACTTATACTACTTTCCTCTACTACCCATCCTAAATTTTCTCCATTCTCAGGAAGCATCTTATCAAGTCTTTTTTTTTTTTCCTGGAAGAGTGACTCACCTTCATTCTTGAAAGGTCTGTGCCCTTTGCCATCCTGCATGAATTGAGTTGTAGGTTCCCATTGATTTTAATCAAAGGGCACAGTAACAGCAAAAGACCCTCTTAAAAATCTACACTCCAGACAGAATCTTTCCTACTTCCATTGTGGAGAAGCAACCCAACTTTCCATTGATAGTCTGGACAAATCACGCTTCATAACACTCTTGGCTTAATGACATCAGAACCCCAAAGTGGCCAGGGGGAAGTCTGAGTCTCAAGTTCAGTGGAATGTTTGTTGTGTCTCTAGCCAGGAGTACTACTCCTTCATCTGGAACCCAAACTTGTAGGCTAGCAGAATTTAAGATTGAGAGAACAAGAAGCAAACATATTTGTAGTGGGCCACTAGGGGTGATAGTGAGTGGAACCATTTCTACTTCCGCTCCATGACTCCTGACCCATGATGCTGGATAAGGGGGAGACCATACCATATATTGTACACTTATTCCAAGCATTCAATGCTTTCTGGAGAATGCTGTTCCAGCCCTCCAGGTGCTACTACCCAATTGGCACTGGAACTGTATCTTCAAAAGGCAATTCTATTGTTTTATCAGGCCAGCAGCTTCAGCATTGTGGGGAACATGATAAGCTTTGCAGATTCCCTGAGTGTGAGTCCATGGTGGCACTCCTCTGTGAAATGAGTTTCTTAGTAAGAAGCAATGCAGTAAGGAATAACATTATGGTAGATAAGACAAGTAAGTTCTCAGATGGTAGCTTTGCAGCTGCATTATGTGCAGGGAAGACAACCCATAACTATATTAGGTATCTATCCCAGTAAGGACAAAGCATTGCCCTTTCCAAAAACAAAGTGGTCCAATGTAGTCAACCTACCACCAGCTCACTGGCTGGTCACCCCAGAGAATGGTGCCATGTGGAGGTTCAGTGTCAGTTTCTCCTTCTACTAGATATGGCACACTGTAGCAACTGTAGCCAGGTCAGCCTTAGGAATTAAAGTCCATGCTGTTAAGCCCATGCATAACCTTTATTTCTGCCAACATGCCATTTTGTTCATGAGCCCATTAGGCAATGACAGGAATGGCCAGGGAAAGAGAGTGACCGTGCACAGAACAGGTCATCCTATCTACTTGATTACTGAATTCTTCTTCTGCTTAAGTCACCTTTTGATGAATATTTACATGGGGCACAGTATCTTCACATCCTTCACCCATTCAAACAGATTTATTCCCATACATCTTCCATAAATGTCTTCCTCAACAATTTTCCAATCATGCTGCTTCCAAGTCCCCGAACATCCAACCAGTCCACGGGCTTGAGCCCAAGAATCACTAAACAACAGCACATCTGGCCATTTCTCCTTCCAAGTAAAATGTACAAACATGTGTACAACCTGCTCGATGCAATGATTTCTCTCCGCTGATGTCTTTCAGGGTTGTTCCAGAAAGGGGTTGTAATGCTGCAGCTGTTCACTTCTATGTCTGAATAATCTGCAGAACCATCAGTGAACCACTCCCTAATCGTCTCTTCCTCAGTCATCTGAACATAGGGAGCATCCTTGAGGTTCTCAGTGTGTGCTTGGGAGTGGATGGCATTGTAAGGAGAATAGGAAAAAAATCTGCATTTGAGTAACTTCTTCATGTAACTTGCTTGTGCCCTCCAGACTTTCTTGGGCTCAAGCACATATATACCACTTCCATTTGATAATGGATTGTTGCTGTTCACATCTAACTTTACGGTTTGGTGGGTCAGGTAATACCAAGCTCATGATGGGCAGCTCAAGTAATATCTTAACTTGGTGCCCCTTTGCAAAATGTTCAGTTTCCACTAAGGCCCCATAGCATGCCAAGAGCTGTCGCTCAAAGGAACAGTTGCCTGCAGATGACAGTAGAGCCTTGCTCCTAAATTCTGAAGGTCTTCTCTGTGAATCACCTGTGCTACTGATACCTATGTACCATCAGGTCTGTTGGATCATATGGCCCATGTGGTAGAACAGCCTTCATAGCAGCCTGGATCTGTTTGAAAACTCTTCTCCTGTTCCAGGCCCTACTCAAAGCTAGCAGCTTTCCACCTCACTTGGTATATGGACCAGAGTAACACACCCAAGTGAGGAATGTGTTGTCTCCAGAATCCCATATAGGCTCAGTAATCATTGATTGTACTTCTTTCTTGCTGGTGGAAGGAGCCAGATGCAATAATTTACCCCTCACCTTAGGAGCAGTATTTCAACATACCCCACACCACCACTGGACTGTTAGAAATTACACTGAGGTAGAAGGCTGACTTCTGGTTGGAGTTATTGACCATCTGCCAATGTGCTAGTTCAAAGTAGTTGTTACCTCCCGCTCACTTTCTCCAATCAGTTGCAAAATTTCTCAGTAAAATAGTGCAAACCAAATACAAGAACACATTTAAAAGATCACCCACCATGATCAAGTAGTCTTCATCTCAGAGGTGCAGGGATGGCTCAACATACCTAAATCAGTTAATATAATCCATTGTAAACAGACTAAAAGACAAAAAACACATGATCACCTCATTGGATACATAAAAGGCCTTTGTCATAATCCAATACACCTTCATAATAAAAGTTCTGGAGAGATTAGGGATACAAGAGACATACTCACCTTAACAAATACTATTTACAGCAATCCCACAGCTAACACTGAACAAACTGAGAGAAACTCAAAGCATTTCCACTAAAATCAGGAATAAGACAAAGTTGTCCACTCTCTCCTTACATACTCAGTATATTACTAGAAGTCTTAGCTAGAACAAGAAGACACCTGAGAGAGACCAAGGGAATACAAATAGGAAAAAGACAGCATCTTCAACAAATGGTGCCAGTCAGATTAGTAGGCTACATGTGAAAGGATGCAAATAGATCCATACTTAACAACCTGTACAGAACTCTAAATGGATCAAGGACCTCAACATAAGGATATGTATATTGAGTCTGGTAGAAGAGAAAGTGGAGAATAGTCTTGAACTCATTGGAACAGGAAAAGACTTTCTGAAGGAGACAATGATAGCAAAGGCACTAAGAACAGTTAAAATAAATGGGACCTCATAAAACTGAAAAGCTTTTATATGACAAAGGACACCATCATTCAGACAAAGTGGCAGGCTGCAGAATGGATTGGGAAAAGATCTTTACCACCCATCTGATAGAGGGCTAATATCTACTATATATACAGAACTAAAAAGTAAACAAAAATTGAAATCAAGAAAACAAATAACCCAATTATAAATGGGTTACAGATCTAAACAGAGTTCTCAAAAGAGGAAACTCAGATGGCTGAAAAGCACTTAAAAGTTCAACATCCTTAGTCATCAGGGAAATGCAAATCAAAACTGCTTTGAGATTTCATCTTACACCAGTCAGAATGGCCAAGATCAATAAAACAAAGGCCAGCTCATGCTGGTGAGGATGTGGAGTAGGGAGAACACTCATCCATTGATGGTGGGGGTGCAAACTTGTACAGTCATGGAAATTATTTCCTCAGGAAGTTGGGAATAGATCTACCACAAGATCTGGCTATGTCACTCTTGGTCATATGCCCAAAGGATGCTTCATCCTAGTACAGAGACACTTGCTCAACCATGTTCAATGCGGCTATAATTCATAATAGCCAGAAAATGGAAACAGCCTAGATTTCTGTCATCAGATGAATTGATTAAAAAAAAATGTGGTACAACACAATGGAATATTACTCAACTGATAAAAAAAGATGAAACCTGGTTGGGGATTTAGCTCAGTGGTAGAGTGCTTGCGTAGCAAGCGCAAGGCCCTGGGTTCGGTCCTCAGCTCCGAATTTAAAAAAAAAAAAAAGATGAAACTGGCAAGGGTCCTGTACGGGCAGCAGAGCAGACTTCCAACCTGGAGGCTGCGGTACAGCCAGTGCAGCCACAGTTCTGCCTTGTTGTCTCCAGGTGAAGCTGTTGCTGCTGCTGCTTTTGCTGTAGGCAAAATTCGTCCTATGCGCCTCAACAGTAAGGTGCTGAGTGACCTGGACCAGGTGTGGATGGCCTGGGAGGGCTCTGACTGCTGCTGCAGAGGCACCGTGCAACTGCTAAACAAGGATGCATACAGCAGGGTGCAGAGTAGGTGAGCATGGGTGGGACTTCTACAGCTTGGTGACACTGAGTTCAGGGACCAACTGCAGCTGCTCCTGCACTGCTCCACCCCCCTCACTCAACCTCTGTGCACACAAGTGGAAGATGGAACACTCAAGAAGCAGGCACCCTAGCTCTTCAAGCTGCCATCTGTGGTGAATCTCCTGGAGGTGTCCCTGTACAGCATGGACTTGACGAAAGTACAAGCCTACATCCATAATGGGGTCACCCAGATGAACACACTGGAGGAGAGCATCAAGGCCACCCTGAGCTGGGAGAATGAGGTGGTCAAAGACAGAGTGTGTGCCACTTCAGCAAGCAGTTGAAGAGCTATGAGAACCAGTTGGCTGTCATGATGGACATCAAGAAGAAGCTGTCCAGCCTGGGTCTCCAGCTGCTGCAGAGGGATGCAGCTGTTGTCTCTACCACTTTTCCAGCCTCAAACAAGGCTCAGGACACAGCTGGGGGAAAGGCAAGGACCTAAACTGCAGCATACAGAGGAACTTCTCAGACAAACACCTTGCAAAGCCTCCTAAGGAGAAGCTGCTAAGAGAATGATCACCAAGGGCAGAATACCCTGGCCGTCAGTCAGGCCGTGGGTCCTGGCCTAGCAGCAGGCAGTAACCCAAGTCTTCACCTTGAGCTGGCAGGAGGCCAGACAGGAAGCATCTAAGGCCACGGCTAACCATACCCTCAAGGGCACTTCTGGGCTGGAGAATTTACCGTGAAAGATGAAGGCCAAGCTTCCTGAGCTTAACTGCCAAACATGATGAAGTCAGGCTGCAGACATCAGAAGGGGTTAGCATCCTCCCTGACATCTCCATCATCACCACCATCACAATCCCAACCCTATCACTATTACCAGCCAAGCTACCTTTGTACTCAGAAGTCCCCAGCCAATGAGACAGGGTGCTGGAGAAGTTGAGAGTTCTACATCTGGATCCATAGTCAATAGGAAGAGAGAGAGCCACTGGGCCTGGCTTAGGGGTTGAAAAACCAAAACACACCTCCAGTGACTCACTTCTTCTAACAAGACCACAGATACTCCAACAAGGCCATATCTCCTAATCCCTCTCAAGTAATGCTACTCCCTACTGACCAAGCATTCAAATATATGATTTGGGCAGTGAGGTGGGGGGATTAGCTTTCAGAATACCTCCACCAAAGAGAGAAGAAATTAGTACATGAAAGGGTTGTTTCCAATGTTGTATTTTGTCACAATTCACAATAGTCCAGTGTTTTCAATTAACCTGTACATTGCCATGTAGATGGATAAAGAAAATGTCATCTATATACACAATGGGATATTAATCATAAAAAATGATGGTAACATGAATAGAACTGGAAGCTATTGTGTTAAATCATATTACAGTCACAGGACAGATGTCACATGTTCTCATGGGCATGGTGGCTACAAATAGGAATTTCCTAAGAGGCCAATGTAGGTGCTTAATGGTCAGCAGGAGCTAGCAAGGAAGGGAGCGAGGGAGGGGCCTCAGAGTAAGGTGGGACAGCCAGTATTGAACCACATCAGGAATGCAGTTCCAAGAGACCTGACTTCAATTAGAACCACTTACTCTTAAATGTTATAGAGGAGTTTACAGAGATGGAATTACCCCGATGGACTCATGACATGTACTATCTGTGCATTGGATTATCATGTATCGATGTATACATTATTATGATTAATTATTCATTAGTTATGAATGTAGGAAAAATGCTCTGTAAATTTAGTGCAGAATTAGCATGAGTTTTGCTCTCAAAGATTTTTAAGAAATATTGTTTGAACTCAAGATGAATTTCAATGTTTATATTAAATCTTTTAAGGTTTCCGCTTGATTTTTAACACATAGGTGCTCAGTATAAAATGAAAAATTGTACTAGGCACTAATATTTAGCTATATTTTCCATTTAACAAATACTCCTAAGATATTTTATAGATTTGACTTTAAAATTTAATTGCAAATATTTTTTCTCTCCAAACTCCTCAATACAACAAATCAAATGAATTTTTCCTGTTTTGCATCATCAGCAATAACCAATACTTTCTCCTTTATGTCTTCATGTTCATGAGCTGTGAATCTTTTGATTTTTACTTTTGAAAGTACAAAATCTAGCTTATATGAATTTCAGTGTTTTTCCTAACTGTGCTATAGCAATTTCAGGATCAGGTTTGAGCACTACCACTGAATGGATGATGTCAGGTTTCGTTCATTACAAAGAGTAACCTCTCCAAATTAGTTATGTCCTAAAAATATGGCGAGGTTGTGTTTATTTTATATTTAGATATTCAGTCTTAAGGTTTTTTTTAAAGTGTGTGTGTGTGTGTGTGTGTGTGTGTGTGTGTGTGTATGAATCTTCTTGTGGCATTCTAATTTTCTACAATTATTGAAGTTCTTAATCAGTTAATCAGCCTTGTTGAGGGTGAAGGTACTGTTATTCACTGGAATTTTTATTTACAATTCTCTTCTTATACCATAAGAACTTAGAGGATAGAACTCAGGTCAGGCTCAGTGATCACTTCTTTTTCCTGGTGAGCCATCTAATAGCTTACCTTAAAAGCTTACCTTATGCCCCCACCCCTTAAAAAACCACTACTTCTAGATATTTCTATTTGTCAAATGGTTCATTTTTCCCAGTCCCCATCTGTTGGCAAAGAATATTTTTGTTGTCACACAAACACACAAAGCTAAGGTAACTAACTCATTGAGACAATTTCTTACTGCAAAAACAGCGCAACTTGATCTAACATAGGCTAGCCAGCACACACACAGGGGAAAGAAATGTTAGATTTATTCTAATGCCCTTGGTGACTGTATTTTCCTCATTGGCTGGGGTCTCATCTTACAGTCTTTCAAGATTGGCTAGTTTTTTTTTGGTTTTTCGAGACAGGGTTTCTCTGTGTAGCTTTGTGCCTTTCCTGGAACTCACTTGGTAGCCCAGGCTGGCCTTGAACTCACAGAGATTTGCCTGGCTCTGCCTCCCGAGTGCTGGGATTAAAGGTGTGCGCCACCACCGCCCGGCAAGATTGGCTAATTTTAAAAGAATAGGCACAAGGAATATGAAGGGAAATGGAACGGTTGACCATTCCAGGCCATCAATTCTGGGAGAGAAGCAGAGCCTTAGAATAAATGGAAGTTTTACCAGGTGGGGGAGATTAAAATATTTGCATACGAGCTTTACAAGATGGGGGAGACAAAATGTTTGAAATGCTATATGCAAACATTTATAAGGTGGGGAAGATTTAAGCACTATTGGGCTCTTGGTGGGCAAACCACCTTTGAGAGACATAAACCTTTCTTACACATCTAAGATGCCTCTGAGTTTTAACATCTTTGTAATACTGAATTCATGAACATAGTATACTATAACTATTTAGATATACTTTAATAGTCTAACTTTTAAAAACATTTGATGTGTGTACTTAGGCTCCTAATGTAATCAGTTAATTGAGCAAAAGCCAACAGACCCTACCTGCTGGGCTCAGCCCCGTCTTGATATGCTGGTTACAAATGAATGATGGTCAAAGAAGAAGAGATTTCTTCAAAGTGGCCACACTCGGAAAAGGAACAAAATACCCCCACGTCCATTGTTTGGGTACTGACGGGGAGGAGGCAAGTGATATACATAGCAAGGTGTGGTCTTCTTGGTCATAACTTCAGTTCTTGTTCTGAGGTGGTCCAAAGAAGCCCTTACTCCTGTCATCCATGGCTCCAGGGCCTCAGTCTACAGAGAGCTCCGTCCTTGAGGTTTATTCTTCCTGGAATTCAAGGTGACTCCTTAGCAAAGGTTAGAGGCAGTGATTTATCACTGTGTCTCCAGCTGGAGTACAGGAGACAATCAGATACATAGTCATGGTAGATATGCCAAGCTTTCGTTTATCTTGTGGGTCCAAGTGAAAGGTTAATGTTTTTAGAAAAGGCACCTTATGATTCACCTGTTTCATGAATAGCATAGTATATTTTAAAATTCTATTTTAGAGTTGCTGCCAGTATTTAGACTTGTAATAATATAATAGAATTGTGTTTTAGGTTGTTTTGATGGCTCTTATATTTCCAGGTTGTCTGAACTTGACCTCAAGTAATCAATTCCTTTTCCTCAGCCTCCTGAGTAGTGTGATTACAGCACACTTTACCATGCAAGCCTTTTATCTTTTCTTCTTTTTAAAATGAAGTGACACCACTAAACTCTTAATTCCAATATCATTTCTAGGTATGGCTTATCCAGTGCTTGCATTCCCAGTACTGGGTAGGAAGACTCTTGAGTTCAGGGCCATGAAAAATACAAGGCCGTCCTGGTCCACATGATCAGAGCCTGTTTCAAAAACAAACACAACATTTAAACAAGACAAAATCAAGGCATGATGTCACATACATGTGATCCTAGCACTTGGAAGTCTGAGGCCGGAGAACTGCTGAGAGTTAGAGGCTATGCTGTACCCTGCCGGGAGGTCTTACCATCTCACAATCAAGTAAATAAAGCCAAGCAAACCAAATAATGTCATGGAAGAGAGGCCACTCAGTGCCTACCTGTAAGACATGCACCAGCATGCTGGCCTGGGAGTGGGGTGGGGTGGGGGGAGGGCGGGGACTAAATAACAATTTTAAAAAGTAATATGTTCATAGTACATTTTTATTTTACAAAATTTGCAATTATATCATCTATAAATGATTTTTTTCCTTCAAAATTATAGAAATGTTTTCTTGTATTAGTCTACTGGCTAGAACTTTTCCCATTGAGAAATAAAATAGCTTTTATGATTGATTTGTTCCAGTTGGCTCCTATCATACTTTAATTGGCTTATTCTAAATATGATGTTTGTTATGTGTTTTTTTTTTTAAATCAAATAACCCTTTTAAATTTTAAGTGGACTTAAAAATCATGAATGGATATTGAATTTTATCTAGCACACTGCCTATCTATCTATACACTTTTTGATCTTAACAATTCCTTGTTGCTGTTGCAAAAAGCTTGACAAGGAACAATTTTAGAGAGGGGGAATGTATCCTAGTTTACTGTTAAAGGGGACCATGCTGTTGTGGTGGCGAAGATAGAGCAGCAGGTAGAGAAGGTGTCATGGCAGGAGCCAGGAGGCCAGCTGGTCGCCTTGCATCCAGAGTCAGATCCAGAGAGTGAGAAGGAGATAGAGTAGGGCTCTCAAACCTCAAGGCTCACCCCTAGTGATACACTTCCTCCAGGGACGTTCTACTTCCTAAAAGTTCTGCAATCTTTTCAGTGTTGTCAACTGGGAGTATTTCACATTTAAACTACTTGACGTAAGTAACCGTATATTGTATTGGGATAGTAAACTTGTAATATATATATTACAAGTTTACTATATATATATATATGTATATATATATATATATATATATATACATACATACACACACTGCTGGGGATTGAATGCAAGGCCTTGGACATTCTAACTAAAAACTTTCCTATTGAGCTACTAAACAATCTACAGTATGTTTTTGGGTACTGGTACATTTCTAGATTTGTCTGGCCATATATGTTTTAGGTTAAAAGTATTTATTACTAATAAGAGTCTTATGTTGGTCTATTCAGGTGAACATGCCAAGGACTTTGAAAGGTCTGAGATTTCATTCTTTGTAGAAACCAGAAAATTAACCTGCTGTAGTTTCATGGATACTGGTAGAAGTCAAAGGATTTTTGTGCCTGTTTCCTGAGCCCCAATTCCCATAGAAATAATGTTTGCACTACAGTGGGTGGAATTGTAGTGGAAGAGCTCAAATAATACTTTTTGTTTTGTTTTTCTTGAGACAGTATCTCATTATGTCATCCTGGCTGGGATGGAACTTACTGTAGATACCAGGCTGTCCTTGACTTTGTCATTATCCTCCTGCCTCTGCTTCCAAGTATACCACTAAGCCTGGGTCATAAAAAAATGAAGCAAAACAGAACACAACAGCAACAACAAATGCTTAAAGGACAATAAACAAACATTTTATAAGTAGGAGATAATGTCTGAAATCATGATGGATGTGTTTAAAACACTTTTAGTACTGGAGGAAGGTACTTAATCTGTCTTAACAGGCTGTTTCCTGTACTAGCATTTTTCATTCCCTGGAAGAGAGGCCACCTAGTGCTTACTTGAAAGACATGTACAAAAGAGCCATAGAGTTATTGACTCTCAGCAGTTCATATAAAGGCTGTTCTAGTTGTATTAGTCAGGGTCCAGGAACTAAGAGAGCCCGCGCATCTGGAACCTGGGTCTTCAGTTCCTCTCTCAGCCCCACCTTGCAGGCGTGACTGTTACCAAAGCCTCAATGGGGGTTGGAGCTTCCAGGTCAAAGCTGGAATGGCTACCCACTACAAGGCTCCCTATTCAGTAGATTTTAATTTGTGATGAGAGGATATCAAACCCAGAAATTATACTAGCCCATGACATTAATTGAGATATACAGCCTTTCTCTGTAATTATACTAGTTTGGAATTACTTGTTGAGTATTTTGTGGAACTAATGGAATAAAGGCATCTAGAGTTGAAGTTTTCCTTATGGGGATAATTCTTTAATACTAATGCAGTTTATGGATTGTTATAATTTTCCTTATTCCTTCCTGCATCTCTGTTCTTATATTATCTATGTGGCAGTTTAAATGTAATTGTTCCCCATAAGTTTATAGGGAGTGACATGTACCAGGATTTTTCTTTTGGGCCGCCAACCAAATCATGACATAGAGACTTATTATTAGTTTTGAATGTTCGGCCTTAGCTTAGCTCATTTCTAACTAGCTCTTTTAACTTAACTTGTTTCTCTTGATCTACATTTTGCCTCAAGGCTTTTTACTTTTCGTTCCTTTTACGTATCTTATTTTCATTGCTTCTTGTATCTGGCTGTCTGGGGCTTCCTGGCTTCTGGCCTTAGGCATGTTCCTCTTCTTCTCCTTGTTCTCTTCTCTTCTTTTTCTCCTCTCTCATTTTCCTGAGCCTAGATTTCACCTCCTATTTGTTCTCTCTCCCTGCCAGCCCTGCCTATCCTTTTCTCTGCCTAACTATTGGCCAGTCAGCTCTTTATTAGACCAATCAAGTGCCTTAGGCAGGCAAACCAAAACAAATGCAACACATCTTTGCATAATAAAACAAATGCAGTATAAACAGAAACAACACACCTTTACACAGTTAAAGTAATATTCCACAGCATAACATAATGTAACACATCTTTGCCTAGTTAAAATAATATCCCACCACAGTGGCACTCTTAGCAGGTGTGGCTTTGTTGCAGTAGGTATGGGCTTGTTGGAGGAAGTGTGCCACTGTGGGGCTAGGCTTTGAGGTCTCATATATGCTCAAGCCACAGCCAGTGTTTCAGTTCACTTCCTGTATCCTGTGGATCAAAATGTAGAATTCTCAGCTCCTTCTTTATGTCTGTCAGCATGCTGCCATGTTCCATCATGACGATAATGG
Organism: Peromyscus leucopus; assembly: GCF_004664715.2. Lineage (NCBI taxonomy): Eukaryota > Metazoa > Chordata > Mammalia > Rodentia > Cricetidae > Peromyscus > Peromyscus leucopus. The sequence continues at coordinate 12,923,055 of NC_051080.1, forward strand.
ACAGAACCTTTGAACTGTAAGCCACTACAACTAAATGTTATCCTTATAAAAGTTACTGTGGTCACAGTGTCCCTTCACAGCAACAGAAACCTTAACTAAGGCAATCCATTTGAGATCATTATCTATCTGACAGGAACTTTTAGAATTCTATTTTATGCATTTTACCCTGTTCTTGAAGATATTTTTTTTTTCTCCTTTTGGCTTAAGAAACCTAGGTTCACAGTTACTTTTCTCAGTGTTGCCAGGAAAGGTCATGGTCTTATTCCTTGAAAAATCATTATTTTGGATTCCACAGATGTCAGGAAGCAGTGATACTTATTCAAAGTTTAGCAATCTTGATAAGGTGGCAGAGCTACTTACTTTGCAGGTCCACCTTGAGTTGGCTCTGGACCACTCAGATGCTGATGAGGAGGCAGGGGAGCAGCAGGGCAAAAAGATTGTGTGTTCACTAGTACCCTCATCATCTAGCTCATACTACTACTATTAATTCTTCTTCTTCTTCTTCTTCTTCTTCTTCTTCTTCTTCTTCTTCTTCTTCTTCTTCTTCTTCTTCTTCTTCTTATTCTTATTCTTATTCTTATTCTTCTCCTCCTCCTCCTCCTCCTCCTCCTCCTCCTCCTCATTCTTCCTCCTCCTCTCCCTCTTCCTTCCTCCTTTTTTCTTTCTCCTCCTTTTTCTTCCTCCTCCTCCTTCTTTCTCCTCATCCTGATCCTTCTTTTCTTCTCTCTTCTTTTTCTCTCCAGAGTGTGACAGTGGACTTTGACCTCCCAGGGTTTGCAGTTCTTCTTAAACACGATCCTTTCCTGCATATTGGACCGCCTAGCAGTTTACTACAAAGCTCTATGTTAGCTAATATACGGAAGTAAGGACTACCAGGAAGTACCGCAAAGCCTGCCAGCTGTTCCTATTTCTATAAATATAAGTAAAGGTTCAGCAGTTAGCATCTTAACCATTTGCATAGGACTCCTCTTCACAGTTTTCAAAGCCTGGGGAAAGGATAGGGATGCTAAGTAAGCTGGAAGAAGCAGAAAGCACGTGACAGGGTGAAGGCAGGAACTGCCATGGACAGCTCCAGGGGAGTGATGCTTTTTCCTCAGTGCCATGGGGGCACTAATGCCAAGGTATTCTGTTCTTGCTGGTGAGAAGTCAGTTGTGACATAATAGCTTCTATCAGCAGCAAAAGATTGGCTATAGGAAACTACAACAATCACTCCTTCATATTTTTGCAAAAACAGATATATTAGAGAATTTCATTTTGAATTTCTTATAAAAGATAAGATCAAGCTGAAAGTTAGTAAATACCTAAAGAAAGTAAATCTCTTAAAGATTTCATTTTTTCCAACATGCCAAAGAAAAGGGGGAAATTAAAAAAATACTTTAAAAAATTTATATAGTTGTTATTAAATTGATTTACCCTTTGGAAATGGAAATGATCATGCTTTTCTTCATTGCCCGCTTGACTGGATTTGGAATGATCTCAGACATGCCTCTTGGTGTTTGCTGAGAGCTTCAGTTGAGCAGGGAAGACCCATCCTGAGTGTGAGCAACACCATCCCCTAGGCTGGGGCCCAGGACTAAAGAAAAAGCGAGAAGTGAAATGCCAGCAGAGTGCCAGCATGCACCTCTCCCTGCTGTCTATTTTTGTGTACACACACACACACACAGTGAACCCTCAATGAAACTTCCCTGAAGCTATTCATTGTTGGGTATTTGGTCATAGCAAGAAGGAAAGCAACTAACATAGACATGGAGGCTGTCACATTCTTGAGCTGTGCATGCCATGTTCATTAATCTGGCACCTTTTCCTTATTCCCCATCAATCTGAGGAAAACTTGGGGTCTGCAAGTTAACAGAGCCTTGCTCAGTTAAGGTGAGCTATGATTTAGGGAGCTAGGGTGCTGAAAAATCACCAAAGACACCCCAGCCCCGTAGCTCCTCATTCTTTTCTCTAGTAAACTTGAAGGGACAGTTGTCTCAGGGGCAATTGGAAGGTGAGCTTTAGAAAGGATCTTTATTACCGGTGGCCGATGAAAGGAAAGGAGAGACGCAGGGCTCCTGCACTGCAAAAGTGGTTCCTAAGAAAGGCTTATAACCCAGGATCCCACTCTCGGGATTAAGAATACGGGTGGTGGAGTGGGAGGTGGCCAGTCCAGTTGTCATATTCTTGAGGTATTAGTGCACCTTTTCATCTGTACTTGTTAGTTTTCGTCAGCTTAACACAAACCTAGACATACATGGGAAGAAGAATTCAATTTCCTAGGACTCACATCGTGGGAAAGAGTATTGATTCCCACAAGTTATTCTCTGACCTCTGCATGCATGCTGTGGCAGGTGCACAGCAACACACACACACACACACACACACACACACACACACACACCACACCACACACCACACACCACACACACTGATTTTTAAAAAGAGCAAGTGCAAGAGATGATATCCAGCTGAAATGCAGATAGTAAGTATATAATGCTTTATTAGGAACTATTTGAAACTCTAGAATGTTATTTTTGTAGATATCCCCAGGGGTAGTCTTTTCTCAAAACCAGACTCTGTTACAGGCATTTTGTATTGTGTATATCCAAGCCTAGCACACTTGGAAGTTGCTTCACATCTTTTATGTCTTATACCTTTTTAAGAAAAAGCAAAAGCCGAAGTCTAAGTCATACTAAGGACCTGGTAGACACAGCTTTTGAGAAGTATGAAGATGTAACAGCCAGCCAATCACAACTACCCCGAGGGGTCCTCTTCCTTTAGACCCTGCGTCCTTTTTATTAGGGTTCTGTCTTTAGAGATAATAAAGCATTGGCTTTGAAAATGAACTCAGGCCACCACAATCCTTGTTCCAGAAGCATTATTATTAGAAGGTGGCTTATGCACATCTCAGCAGCTAATTAGCTGCTGCATGGCTCATCATGCTGAGACACCGCTGTGATTCATGGGTATTTATCTATCGCAACAGGGTTTTCTAATGCTGTTTGGTTATGAAATTGCTTATGTCTCTGACTCAAGCCTTTTAAAGGGCTTCCAGCAGTTTTTGGAAGGCCGCTTCTATGTACCCTCTAAGTAGGTGGTGAGTCAGCTCGCTCCTATGGATGCTCTCTTGCCCAGTGGTGTCCCAGGTGCAGTTTCTTGGTAATGCTTCCTCAAGTCAAGCATGATGACAACTTCCCTTGATGTAACCTTATTTTTTAAACTTTTAACATCAGGAAATAACACCAACATGGATTTCTGTGGTTATATTTACTCTAGCAAGCTATTAATACTTGTACCGTTAACTCTTCATGTTAACATCATACATTTCGTTTGGACTGTTAAAATTAGAATGAGGGGGCTGGGAAGATGGCTGGGTTAGCAAATGCTTGCTTTATAAAATGAGGACCTGAATATGGGTCCCTAGTACCCAATGTGAAAAAACCGTGGGTGGCAGTGCATACTGTAATCCTAGTGCTGCGGAGGCAGAGCCTGGGTGATTCCAGAGGCTTCCTGACCAGTCAGTCTAGCCAATAGGTGAGCTTTAGATAAAGTAAGAAACTGTCTCAAAACCAAAACACTGTGGAGAGATATAGGGGAAGACACCTGACACCTGACCTCAGACTCTGGCCTCCTCATGTGCACGCTTGAACATGTGCACAGTCCTACAGTACAGAAACATACAGGATACAATAAAACTTGCTATTGTATTAGGTATGGATTCTATGTAGTTAATGGTTGGAGTAGAAGGAAAAATAAAGTTTTTCATAGAGTGCTCCTAAAAATTTGCCTCATTTATATATACACTGAAGAAATATCTAACTCTTAATTTTGGAAATCTTAGTCTGTCACCCTTGGGTTATGACAGGGCAGAAATGTGAGACTCAATATGTTGTCTTTACAACAGATGTCGTGTGATTAATAAAGTTCTTGCTATTTGAATGATCTTGTGGTTTGTTTAAATCTACAGCTAAGCTATACAAATACATAATAGTCGTTCAGACAGACCCTCACATTTGCTGATTTTACTTAGCAGTCCTCCATTAGAACAGTAAGAGTTGTCTCTGGACAGATATCTATTTCTGAAGAGTGGAAGGGAGTTTTAGGATAACTTAATAATAACTTAATGTCTGGGGCTTTTCAGGAATGAGCTTTCTATCATTTGACAGTCATAAATCAGCTGCTTGCATGAGTTGTTCTCATTAATATCAGGCTGTCGATGAGCAGGGTTTGTGTGTGATGTGTGAGCATTTCAACAGTGAGTGGAGTGAACATCAGGCTTCTCTTTCTCCATGTTCACACAGCAGCTGTATGTATGGACTTTCATTTTTCTAGCTCACAGTAACACAGTTCATTGTACTCAGTTCCCATTTTTCTTACAGATTGACCTAATCTCTTTAACATGATACCTGGTGGCAGGGAGCAAGGAGAGAAAAGAGAGAAGACATTCTTCAAAGATAAAATATTTCTGAGATATTTCCTAAGGATCATGTTCTCAGCAGAGGTGTGTCCCTTCGTCCTTGGGTAGCATTTAACAAAAGTTGAGGCCATGAGCCTCTGGAACCACTCTGACGTTCGCATCTGTGCTATTTTCTGAAAAATGGAACAGAACTTTGCATCTGTCTCTGCAACCTGATTTCTTTGCTTTTCATTACCTACATTCCCATCGATAGGATGGCTTGTAGGACTATCCTGTGACAGTCAAGGACAAAGCAGGTGCCTGCTTACTGTTCACCTTCTCACTTCACATCCAGCAGTGCCCCAAATGCCGACTTCTCTCAGGCTGTGGCTCTCGGCGTTCTTCTCAAACGCCCTTTCTGAGTGTGAGCCGCTGCTGTACTCACAATTAGGTGTATTGTACACACAGTTACCTTTTGAGCTCTCACTATTTGTGTGACTTCTAGCTTTTCCTACCCAAGTCTCAGGTTGAAGTTGTGTTTGAAGAGATGTGAAACTGAAAGGCCTCTAGAGCCCTTGAAAATCAGTCTTGGCCTTGAACCGAACAGCATGTAGGCTGTAACTTAGCAGTTCTTAAAATCTGTCACCCCACATCTGCCCTCAAAGCTGAGTCCCTGTGTCATAGGTTTGCATTTTTTCCAGACCCACCCCAAGTGTCTTCCTTAAGTTTTTTTTTCCTGTCTTTTTTCATCTGACCTCTCCACAAATCAGATTTATTTTGCCTTATTATGTTTTTCTACCAACCTTCCTTTTTTGTCTTGAATGACGATAACATAAAAACTAAGCTGACAAGGCCAAATTCTCCCATAAGGGTGAAAAAGGAAAGAAGCGAGCTGTTTTGGCAGACCCTGAGTTGAGTAGGACAGCAGGGTTGCTGGAACACTAATGTAGCTGCCCATCCCCCCATCATTTTCAGGGAGCAGAGTTATCACCTGCTGCATACCTCACAGGCTGATTCTGACTCTACCTATCTCTGGCTTTATCTTGTATTTAAATTTGATAGTGGCTAGTATTGACTACCTTCTGTATTTCAGTGCCTTACTCTGTTAATCCACTGAGATTTCTCAATCTTTATGAAGGATTTTTAAGCTTCTCCTTCCATCGATGAGGAATTTGAGACCTAGAGAGGTTAAATAACTCGTTCTGACTTACCCAGCTTGTCACTGGCTTGGTGGGTATTGAAGCCTGTGGTTCCTGAGCCTACTGCCGTCTATGGTGATGAGCCAGGTTAGTGTGTGCCATTAAAGTTGGGTTCTGGCATCTCTTAGGTTCTTTGACTCACTACATTCTCTGGGATAATGTCCTCTGTGAAGTGGGGTAATTACATGCTCTCAGTTGAGATGTACTGAGAATTAGGGCTATAATCAGGACGTGGAAAATACCTAACTAACAGAATTAGGCAGTTTTAACAGCTATCCTAAATCAGTATTGTCAATCACTGAACAAATTTGGGGGGCTCTTTCCAGGTCTGCGTATCAATGGCTCTGGAGATTTTCTAGTTCCTGGTCTTTGTCTTGTTCATCATTGGTTACCGTCAGCACTCTGGTATTCATTTTAAACCATCGAGCTTTCTAAAGGCCTGAGAGAATCTCCACATTTCTTGTCATATAAAACCTGTGGTTTGGAGACAGGCATGTATTGCTTAAATGTGTGATTCTGATTTCCCATGTTTAGTGGGTTATGCGGCTGAAGACAGATCTCTGGCTAAGAGAGAAATGGAATGATTGTCTACCCCTAAACCAGTATAGAAAAAAAATGCCAATCATAAATTAGTGCTTAATTGTGAAATTTTATCGAGATGGTCCCATAGTAAAAGAAATGAGGAGACTATACAATTAACTTGTTAACATTTGTTGAAACTGTTTATTTTCAAGTTCCACAGAAGGCATTTTAGGGTAGGCAGTGCTGCACTGATACTACACTAACACGGTGATGATAGAGTTCAATACTCCTTCTGCTTGCGTCGTGAAACTTAGGAAATCATAGGCTTCTCTCCATACGCTGGCCGCTACCACAGGAGCAAGGAGTGTGCCGGTAGAGCTTAGCTGCCTGTGTGTTGGCCTTACTACAGTCAAGTTTCCAGGTTTTGTTGTTGTTACCCGACTCGAAGATGGATAAGGCTAATTAAAAGTTAACAAAAGGTACAGTTGGTAAGGTCGCCGACTGCTGTGCTATCAACAGGGAATTTAGTGAAGGTCAAAACCCAGGGTGGAAGTGGGCCTCTGTCTAGAGAAAGGAAGAAAATGAGAGATCCAGGGTGTGATCCATTAGCTGACAGTACTTGTCTGAGAGCGAACTAGGTGATTTACAGCGGTGACTGGGGATGAATGGGAGCGTCTAGCTTAGGGGTGGTGCCCAGGCTGCATGAACCCCTGGGGTCAGTCTCTGTCACTACTGAACATCAGTTGTTCCTCGAGAAGCGCAGACATTGCTGTCACTAACTGCAGACAGATGTCACGGACTGTGGAATGTGGCAGACAGTGCCTGAAGCGCAAGGGCCCCTGGGCTGGAAGTGTCGGGTTTCTTCAGTGCAAACCTGTCCCTTACAGGCAGTTCTACAGGGGTCTGTTGTGCAGTTTTGATATCCGTCTATTCTAGGGATTGATTTATGATATCTAGAGACACAAAGCTTGAAGTTCTGTAACTAACAATATAAGCACTTTACTGACCACCCCCAGCTCCATACCATTGTTTTTGTCCATGGAAGATCATCTGTTTTTCAGACTGTAGAGTCCTAAAGGTTCTGTGTTATCAGCTGCCTCAGAAATATACAACTGGGCAATTGACTGACATGACATAATAATAATAATAATAATAATAATAATATATATATATATATAAAATTATGAACTGTGTGGCCATTAGCTCAGGGTTATTACTGACTAGCTCTTACACTTAACCTATAATTCTTATCTATGTTTAGCCACGTGGCTTGGTACCTTTTCTCAGCTCTGCCTTGTCATCTTGCTTCCTCTGTGTCTGGCTGGTAACTCCTGGCACAGCCTTCCTCTTCCCAGAATTCTCCTCATCTGCTTGTCCTGCCTATATACTTCCTGCCTGGCTACTGGCCAAACAGCATTTTATTAAACCAGTGTACAAGGGCATTTCTCCGTTTTTTGTCTAAGCAAAAAGGAAGGTTTTAACTTTAACGTAGTAAAATTACATGTAATAGAACAGTTATTAAGCAGGAATTACAATTATAATATCTAGTCCATTTGTAGTTGGCAAAATTAAGGAAAATATTTGATCTATCCAATATTTGTGAGTCTAAAGTTTTATATCTAATTTATCTTTAAATTGGTTATTATCAGAAAACCAATTTAAAGATTTGGTATATCTCTCATAAATGACTTCAAGTAGTTGATATCAATTATTGAATGGTGTTTTATTGTCACTGTTATCTGATTACATTTTCATATAAACTAAAATAATTTAGCAATGACAGCATTCTAGAGCATAATTTTATATCTATTATCTGTACAGATATAAAGCATATCTGCCTTTCATGTCATTGTAGGACTGTTGAAGTGCTTTTATATGTGGGCTTTTAAATGACAGTGTGAGCTGGGACTTCAGAGGCAGAAGCAAGAGGACCATTCTTGCTTACCTACTCTGTTCATGACCAGCTTCATAAGCCCTCACTAAATAAAATACACCAAAATAAATTCATTTAAATAATAGTATAAAAATCAATACTCAGAGATTGGAACCACACATACTTCTTATATACAATAGCCCCATATCAGCTGCAAACAAAATCTTGAATATGTGGTAAGCTGTGTCCAGAGTAGAGTGCAAGCCTGTATCCATATGTGTGTGTGTCTTGTCCTAGCATGGATAAGTGTTTGATGGGGAAATCTACAGAGACAACCAAGCCAAACTAGTTAGAACTCGTGAACTTTAGATGAGCAGCAGTGGGGTCTCCATGGGACTGGACCAGGCCCTTTGCATAAACGAGACGGTTGTGTAGCTTGATCTGCTTAAGGGCCCCCTGGCAGTCGGATTAGGACCCATCCCTGGTGCATGAACAGGCCTTTTGGAGCCCACTACCTATGGTGGGACACCTTGCACAGGCTTGATGCAGGGGGAGGGGCTTGGACCTGCCTCAACTGAGTATACCAGGCTCTGTGGGCTCCCCATGGGAGACTTTGCCTTGTTGGAGGAGGGAATGGAGGGTGGGTTGGGGGGGGTGAAAGTGAGAGGGGCAGGGGGAGGGAGGAGAGGGGGATCCGTGATTGGTATGTAAAATGAATAAGAAAATTCTTTAATAAAGAAAGGTGTAGTTACAAGTGCAATTGCACAGGTGTCTCATGGGTACTTTGCTCCCTCCCTGCAGGCATTGCTTCCATGACCGTGCCCGTGTACATCGCAGAGGTTTCTCCACCCAACCTGAGAGGTCGACTGGTCACCATTAATACCCTCTTCATCACAGGGGGACAGTTCTTTGCAAGTGTCGTTGATGGAGCCTTCAGTTACCTGCAGAAGGATGGATGGAGGTGTGTGAATAGTTCTTACCTTGAATTCAAAGAAACTACAACTTTGAGGCACTGGAAAATTCGAGATACCTTGAATCATTGTAGCTAACTTGTAAGTAGGTGGCATTCAGCAAAATTGAAAGCAGTCAAGAAATACATATTTATTTTAATGACAGACAAAGAACCTTCCATTAAGAATTGATATTTTCAGAAGACTGGCTTTTCTAAAGCGTTTAGGTGATACTTCTCATACTCTGTATAATCTTTTACACATATAATAATGTGATAAATATATGTGGAGTTTTTGAGTTACATATGTGACTGACAGGCTGTTTATAAACTGCAGATATAGCTTCTTTTTTGGGTCTAGGAAGCTACATTCTCCTCTGAAAGAAACAGTATTTAAGAATGCAGATTTAATCATATGAAAAGGTATCTATGTAAAAATAAAAAACAAAATTATTCCTTGATCATAATTTGAATCAAAATAAATGAGAAAGATAATACAAAGATAAACATTAAAACTAAATACATGAAGCATATTTACAAAGACAAATTTGTGTTAAAGCTTAAAGATGAGGGCACAGGATTTTTCTTCATTGTTTTATAGTGTTTGAAACAACAGATTCATGTACGTATTCTAGGAAATTGTTACTAAAAGGCACTCCAGGCTATGCAGTATTGTTGAACTTGTTTGGTGTCATTGCTTCTTATAACAAGGGCTCTTTTAGCATGGACCGTGTAAGTTCTGTAGGAATGGTGACTGAGAATCGGGCCCTTGCCTCTACAGTATTTGCGACGCTGAAGCAGCTCAAAGAGGTGGCTCCAGTGTGCTGGAGGCAGGGGGACCTGGATTGCTCTCCAAGCAGCACCATCAGCCCCGTGGCGTAGGATAAGCTGTGAAAAGGCTTTAGGAGAGCCGGGCGTTGGTGGCGCACGCCTTTAATCCCAGCACTCGGGAGGCAGAGGCAGGCGGATCTCTGTGAGTTCGAGGCCAGCCTGGGCTACCAAGTGAGCTCCAGGAAAGGCGCAAAGCTACACAGAGAAACCCTGTCTCGAAAAACAAAAAAAACCAAAAAAAAAAACAAAAAAAAAAAAAAAGAAAAGGCTTTAGGAGAAGTCACAAGACGTCCGTGAGAATCTGCCTCTCTCAAGACGTGCTAAACCAAACACAGAGTTGGAATAAAAATCTGCTACTCCGCTTTCTCCTGGCAGTCTCTACAGACATAGAGATTGCTGGGAGATTGAAGTGGAAGCTTCAGTCTTCTTTTCTACCCTGTAGATGAAAAGGAGAGGAAGCTTGGTGGTACCACTGTTTTAATCTGGCGTTTCTAGTTTTTATTCGAGACTTACAAGTCAGTGCTTACATGGACATATACATCTCTAAGTCATCTATTGCATTTTGGTAAACTTCTGTTGTGACTAATCATACAGACTGAAATATATACTATCTATAGTATTTAGGCCCCATTCCTACTGAAAGGCTAACCACTCAACATTGTATTTAGTAGTGGTTAAGACAGCAAGGAGGTCATCAAGTCAAATGTTTAGGAGTGTGGTGCACTTCTGGAAAGGTGGCATCGCTGGGGCAAGCCTCAGTCCCCTTAAAAGTGGGTGATAAAATCCCAGCCCCAAATCCAAACCTGTCTTCTATTGCTCTTTTTTTACCTGCAGATGTGGGACAAATCATGTGATCTCTCTGAGCTTAATTTCTTCCCCCCAAAAAATGTGAGAGCAAAAACAAAAACAAAAACGAACTTGGCCGAGCAGTGGTGCTGCACGTCTTATTCCCAGCACTCAGGAGGCAGAGCCAGGCGGATCTCTGTGAGCTCGAGGCCAGCCTGGGCTACAGCGTGAGATCCAGGACAAACACTGAAACTACACAGAGAAACCCTGTCTTCAAAAACTAAAAACAAACAAACAAACAAACAAACAAAAAAAGCCTTAATTTTGTGAGATCATTGTAGAAAGAAAAATATTTTATGCCTAACATATTCCTAACATCTAACCCAGTGCTTGGTAAAAAGTAGGCCCTTCATAGATGAACTTCATAGTTATCTACTGTTCTGATGCATGAGTACCACTGTCAGTATGTTGTAAGCAAAGCTAAAGGAAAATGAACACTGTGATCTGTATTTGTTTGCTGCTGAGGGTGGGGCATAGGGTGGTAGGGAACCCCGGAGAGGGAAGACTACTGTAACTGCTATGAGTACATAATCCTAGCCCCAAATCCAAGTCAGTCCTCTACTGTTTATTCATTACCTACAGATCTGGGGAAAAATTATGTGGTCCTTCTGAACTTAATTTCTCCCCCAAAATGTGTGAAGAAATTGACCATACCCTATGCTGTGGGTACATAAGGTAGCAAGTAGGACCATCAGCTGGATGTGGAGACATCTCTTTTAAATAGAAAAATTATAGGTGAACTATAATTGTGTTTTTCATTATTTTCTATTTTTGAGATTATATTTATTCACATCATTTCTTCCTTTTCTTCCCTTCCTCCAAACCTTCCCATATGCCCCTCCTTGCTCTCTTTCAAATTCATGGCCTCATCTTTTTCATAAATTGTTGTTACACATGTGTGTATATGTGTCCATTACTAAATATATAAATACAACCTGCTCAGTCTATGCAATGTTACTTGCATATGTATTTTCATAGCTGACCATTTAATATTAAATAACTAATGGGTGTGCTCTTCCCTGGGGAAGACTATTTTTCCCAGTCTTGGCATTCCTGAGTTGCCTGTAATTCTTCATTTAGGGTTGCAGCCTCATGAGCTTTTTCCCATCCTCTTTGTTTGTTGGTGTCATCCTTCGGCAGTCAGATTTAGGAGTCTCTGTTGGTGAGACTTTCTGACTTTCATGGGAGACACAATCTCACAGAAAACTCCGTGTCTTTGGCTCTTACACTTTGTCTGCTCCTCTTCAGCAGTGACTCCTGAGCCTTACATGGAGGGATTGGGTTGCAGATTTATCAGTTGGGACAGAGTTTCACAAGTCTGCATTTCGACTGGTGGTGGTTTTTCTGTAATGGTTTTCATCTTTTGCAAAGAGAACTTTCCTTGGTGACGGGTGGGGATAACACTTTCCTGTAGGTATAAGGACAGATGTTTAGAATGTAGTTGGGAACCATACTGGTTTAGTAAAGTAACAGTTGCAGGTTCATATTGGTGAAATTATTAAGGCCACTTCACGTAGTTAAAAGGGAGGTTTATTTTGTGGGGTAACTTACAAGTGAATGGATAGTTTACAGAGTCTGGGAGAGGCATGGTGCAGTCTGGCCCGTGTTCTCTGGAGAACTTTGCTCGATCTACCTCCAGCGTCCTGGGTCCAGGAACTCAGAGAGCCCACACATCTGGAACCCGGGTCTTTAGTGTCCTCTCTCAGCCCCGCCTTGTAGTCATGACCGTTACCAAAGCCTCAGTGGGGGTTGGAGCTTCCAGGTCAAAGCTATAATGGCTACCTACTACAGGTTCTCCTCCCAGATCCATGACATCACTAGCCCTGGATCATTGGTTAGATTTCCAGTATCAGGCATGGTTTCCCTCTTTTTGAATGGATGTTCCCTCTTTTTGAATGTCATGTTGTTTACTGACAAGGTATATGTGCCACTACTGCATTCTGGGAGTTATTGTGTTGTGCTGGTCGTTGTAGTTTATAGATCTCATAGATGAATAGAACTGTTGGCTGCTTCCCTCCTTTGGAAGCTTGCATGATGCCTTCTGGTACCATAAGAGCTTGTTCTCAGGGAGGAGGCTTTCAGGTCAGATCCAGCTTGTGTCCTCTGGGCCCTGTGTCTGAAATTCATGGTGCCCTCAGCAATAGGGACTTAAGGGCAATAGCAATAGCTTATAATGTTTTAGGAATCGCTTGCACGATCCTGACCAGTGTTACAATGTTTATGCCTGATGTTGGGGTATTTGTTGGCTAGTCTTTGGCTCTTGGAGGGAACATTGTCTATGCAAATGGGAAAATGTCATTTATACTATATAAACTCTGTCAGTCAGAGACAGTCACATCTGGTCAAGGAAAAGTGGTAGGAGCAAGGGAGGGGCGTCAGCCATCTGGGAATTTAGCAGTAGCAGTAGAAGGTTAGTCTGCAATGGGGATGGATAGAACTTTAAATCCACTGTGGCATAGCTCTTTCTTTAAAAAAAAAATTAGCTATCCATTGCTTTAAGAACATAGTAAGTTTGATTTTGTTTGTCTGTAAGTCTCAGATAATTTTTTAACATGTTTTTATTATTCTACTTTATGAGTATGAGTGTTTGCCTGTATGTATGTTTGTGTACTTCATGCATGCATGGGGCTCATAGAGGCCAGAGGGTAATACTGGATTCACTGGAACTGGAGTTACAGATGGGTGTAAGCTGCAATACAGGTGCTAAGAATTGAACCTGGGTCCTCTGAAAGAGTAGCCAGTGCTCTTAATCTCAGAGCCATCTCTCTAGCCCCTTAGAGAATTTTTTAAAGAAACTAATTGTACTGGTGAAGTGGTGAGCTCCCCTCTCTTCCAGAATCACTTATACTTTTAACAGTTTTAAAAACCTCATCCCCCTTTCGGAGAGGTCTCTTGGTTTAAGAGGCAAGCTGCAGCAGGCGGTAAGGCACTTAGCTCTGATCTCTTGGCTTTCTTCTTTGCATTGGTTCTGTGTTTCTTATTTAACAAGACGGTTGGTTACATCTACAGGTGGGTACGGTGTGAACCACACCTATAGGCACACCCGCTCCTGGCTGAACACTCTCCAACCCACATCATCCTCTGGAGTGTTTTCCTCATTCTTAATAACCTCTTCTATTTCTACCTCTACCCATATGTGCCTGGGTCCTATTCTTTGTTCTGAGGCCCAAGAACCTGGAAAATCACGGGCACCCTCAGGACTCCAATCCATGCCTGTAACACAGGCATACGGTAGAGGTTACTAAGGTATTCAATTTACTCTCTTGGTTGGTTAGTTTGATTGAGCCAGGTCTCACTCTGTAGCTCAGGCTAGCCTGAGACTCACAAGCAATCCTACCTCAGTTGAAATAAAAATCCACACTCTAAAAAAAAAAAAAAAAAAAAAAACCTCATCAGTGAGATGTTATTTGGATGTTAATAAGAATGTTATTTGTATATCATTTGAAAGGTAATGCTTTCTGAAAACAAATTCATGCTCAAGGAGTGTTCTTATAATTGGTGATAATTAGTAAGGAAATAATAGAGTGTGAGTTGATCTCTATCTTAAAATCATTCCATTACCATTTTGACAAAAATGAATTTGGAACACACATATTAATTATGGGTTAATAGCTTGATTAAAATTATAAATCTGAATGCTGAAGATGTCTACAATGTGCTATTGATACAATTAAGATATAAGACATAATAAAAATATTCTAGTGTAACAAGGAATATAGTTGAAGGCTTACTTTCATGGTGTGAATTGGTTAATCTAAGGTCTCATATCCTCATGTAGCTGATAATTTCAGCAATGGTGTTATTGTATGGATTGAATGAGTGAATAGCTATGAAAATTCTAAGAACTCCTAAATGATACTAGATATTGCTTGCTGTTATTTTCGGAAAGTGTTAACTTCAGCCTCTATATCCACCTAATCCTACTAATAAAAATCACTCCCACCTTCAGCTCTCTGAGTTTCCCCAAGTGAAAAGTAAATGAAGGTTGACAATGGCAAGAGAGGTTTATAGAAGACAAATCTCCCTGAAGAAGACCATTCTACACCATGGACAGGGTGTAAAAATCTGTTGATGGCCAGAACATAGAGTTTCTTGAATGACAATTACTGTACAATGTCACCATGGTAGATCTGCTTCTATATATTTGTTCACACTTGTGGGATAACTCATCCCTAGCAGGTCTGAGGCCCAGCCCAGTAAAAAAGATACTTTCTGAGAGCAAGTCTGGGTCTGCCTAAGGGCCTTAGCAACAGTAGCTGAAACAGGATCTGGAGATGACCTGGACCAATGAGAGACAGCCATGTCACACCAGCAGATGCATATTCATCAGACCTCCGACCCCAGGGATGGGTAGAGGCTTTATAAGGCTTGCCTCTAACTGAATAAACTGAGCTTGTTATTTTGACGTTTCCCGGAGTCTGTGTCATTGACTCTGCACCTATTTGGCCCTGTTCCCCCATAGGGAACAACAGCAAGGACCCTGCTACACACACTTATGGACTACACTCCTTCGAGAGTGAACTATGCATAATGTTGACAGTCCATACAGTTGATACACTGCTTATATGAATGTGCCACATGGATGGGGGATGTTGATAACAAGGGAAGAAGCATGTGTGGAGAGAAAGGGTATGTGGGAAATCGTTGTACCTTCTCATCCATTTTAAGATGACAATAGCAAAGACAGGGGCATTGAATGGAATTATGTACTTGTGATTTGTACACATAACACATGGTAAACTAACAGATGACTCATTCTTTTTTCCTTAGAACAACCACTAGAATATATGAAAGCAACAGCTAAAAAGCCCTTAGGAGGATTAATATAGAATACTTAAAATAGTTTGATGTACTATAGAAATGTAAGGTAGTAAAAACACACTAGTAATAACAGATGGGGCAGATGGAAAGCACATAACTAAACAGTGTACTTAAAATGTAGCTTTAGCAAAGTAACTCTTATATTAACTGTTGAAACAATATATCTAAAAGTATAAAAGCTATCACTGTATAACCAAATAAGGACACAAATATACCTTGCCTAAAAGATAAATGTTTTATGCTTTAGATAAAGAAATCAAAAGATGGGACCATAATAATAGAAATAAGGTGCTGTGATATTAGTAGAGTGGACTTAAAATGGTGTCAGTAGAGATTAGGGTGGTTCATCATGATCAAAGAGCCCATTCGCCAGAAGCACCAGTAATGATAGAAATGTGGAAGACCAGATGAAAGCTTCAAAATAGAGAAATCAGAAGATAGTGGGTGCTTGTTGCCTCGCAGAATGCATGTCCATAGTGGTATAGAGATGCATACTTCAAAATGGCAAAATGGGCAAAAATATTTTTTTTATCACATTAAAATTAGTAGAATGGGAAAATAGGCAAATCTTGATCCTATTTGGAGATTTTTAAATGTTTTATTATCAAAGGATAGAACAATTAAATAAAAATAGGTAACATATTATAGAAGTAATACAACACCATTAAGTTCCCTGCCTTTTGATTGACTTTTGACTGCCACACTCAACAATGTGTATATATATATATAATTTATCAAGTTTATATCAGATTTTCTTTAGCAAACATTGGCTAAGTGCTGAGTATACATGTTCATACGATTTTTAATAAATAAATTATAATACGGCCGGGCGTTGGTGGTGCACGCCTTTAATCCCAGCACTCAGGAGGCAGAGCCAGGTAAATCTCTGTGAGTTTGAGGCCAGCCTGGGCTACCAAGTGAGCTCCAGGAAAGGCGCAAAGCTACACAGAGAAACCCTGTCTCGAAAAACCAAAAAAAAAAAAAAAAAAAAAAAAAAAAAATTATAATACATGTTTAGACTGTGTCCTCCCATTATTAAATTAGAAATTAATAGCAATAAAAGAGTCAAGAAAGTCCCAAATATTTGGAAATTGAAGCAATATGTTCTAAATAATCTATAGATATGTGGTGGTGTGAATAAGAATGGCTTCTATAGGTTTTTATGTTTGAATACTTGCTCCCTATTTGGACTTTTCGGGGAAGGATTAGAATTGTGGCCTTGTTGGAGGAGGTGTATCACTGGGGACAGGCTTTGAGTTTTCAAAGGACGAACACCATTCCCAGTGTCTCTTTCTGCCTCCTACTTCAGTCAGGATGCAAACCGAGTTGTTCTCACTGCCTGTGCTGTGTTCTGTCATGGCGGACTCGAACCCTGAAAAGTCCTAAGCCCAAATTAAACACCCGCATTTATAAGTTGCTTTGGTCATGGTGTTTTAGCAGTGCAATAGAAAAGTAACTAAGACATGTTCTAAGGAAAGTCAGAAGAAAATAAAATGTATTCAAGCAGGTGATGCAACTATAGTATATGAAAACATGTAGCTTTAAATGGGGATCGTAGAGAAAGGCGTGAAGTCATGTTCCAACTTTCATGTGAAGAAACTGAAAAGTGGCAAGTGTGATGGTGCACACATTTAATCCCAGCACTGAGAGGCAGGGGCAGGGCCAGGGCCATGGGCAGGGGCAGGGCCAGGGGCAGGAGCAGGGGCAGGGGCAGGCAGATGTCTAGTCAGTCCTAGGCTAGACATTCTGCATAGTGAGGGCCAGACCATAGGGAGACCCTGTCAGAGGAGGAGGAGGAGGAAAAGGAAGAGGAGGAGGAGGAGGAGGAGGAGGAGGAGGAAGAGAAGGAGGGAGATAATTGTTGAAGTTGTTAGACTCAAAAGTAAGGATTGGAACAGTAAAGCAAGCAGAAGATATAATAATAGAAGGGCAATATTCTGTGAGATTAATAAAATTAGTGAGGTGGCTGTGACTCATTTTACTAAGAAAAAAAGATAAAAGCTTGTATTATTAATGCCAAGAATAAAAGAGGGTGTGCCATCCCTCTGGATGTTATAATACCATTAAAATTTTATAAACAGTAACTTCAACAAGTTAGAATTGGCATGGTACTTAACAATCATACTTTATCAAAAATGCACACCAGCTAAAGTGGAAAATAAAAAATTCCTTGCATTTCTAAATACATGGAAGTATGGCTCTTCACCCACCAGCCAGATAATTTCACTGGCAAGTTCTAGAAAAGATGGAAGGAGGTGTGTATCTCTTAGTCAGGGTTGCAGGTAGGCACACATTCCTTCAATGAACTACATCCCAGCCCATGTTAGTGAAGAATAAGACTTGCTGCCTAAAAGAGAGAGACACAAAGTAGCCTGTGCTCCATGGTTCTCCATGAGGTTCATCAGCAGGAAACTAAGTCCCAGGCACATGAACCTTACCAGCCATTGATCGTGACTGTGATGGCCAACTGGCAAAGGGTGAGTGTAAAGGAAGCTTCTGGAGTGGTAGAAATGTTCTGGTCTGGTCTGGTGGTTACAGAGTGCACTCATTTCCTGATTAGTCATGCAGAGTATCTTGCAAGGGTTTGATCCCAAGGAGAAACATTACTGTGAGCCTCATACTGGGTCCATCACACTCTTCCATTTCTATACTGGCCATTGGATTTATTTTTATCTTTCTAAGACAGGACCTTGGGCTTATTATTATTATGCATTATATTACATTATGTATTATATTATTATTGTTGTTGTTGTTCAGTTGTCTCCACCTCTGAAGTTCTGAATTTATAGATGTGTGCCAAATGTCTGACTTTACCACAAAAACAGCTTCCATAGATGTAAATCTTCTGACACTTGTCCTTTTTAAAAGCCCTATTATGCAATTAAATTGTCTTAATTTGTTCAAAATTTCTAGTATGTGGGCTCTATGAAGCAAGGGGTATTTGTTTATCATTACCACACATCCCATCTGTAATCTCTCTCTTTCTGTCTCTGTCTCTCTGTCTCTGTCTCTGTCTCTCTCTCTGTCTCTCTTTCTCTCTCTCTCTCACACACAAACACACACACACACACACACACACACACACACACACACACACACACAAACATGAGAGAGACAGACAGAGAAAAAGACATACAGAGAGAGTTGTTAGATGTGGAGTTCTCATAGAAACAATCCTATACTAATTTGGTAGAAGTCTTCATGTACTTTGCCATTTAGTTTAAAACTAACATGTACATAATGCCTCATTGATTTAAACAGTGTCAGTCTCTTTCTGTCAGAGTATGTGTAAATAACATTTTCCAAGCCACTAAATACTGATATAAAGTTACTTTTAGGGTTTTTTTCCCCTATAAATCAAGTACAGATTGTTGCATTTATTTATTTATTTGGTGGTGTTTGTTTTATACATTTACAAAGAATCTTTCTTGAGTTAGCACAAAGGTTGCTCATTTGCTGATTATAAATCAGTGGGAAGTAAACTGAAATATTCAAAGTGTGACACGTGGAAACTTTTTCTTTATGCAGCCCTCTTCCCAACCCTTGTGTCGTGATTAGCTAACGTGATTATCTTTGTGTCAGTCATCAGTGATGACCTTCTGCGTGGTCTATGGTGACAAAGGAGAGTTAAGTTAATGCACCAAAATCTCAGTTTGGCAACTTCCTTATTTTAAAAATGTATGATTTATTTTTAAATTACGTGTATGGTGTATGTGTATGTGGGGAGGAGGCCAGAAGAAGATGTTGGATCTCCTGGAGTTGGAGTTATGGGCAACTCTGAGCCTCCTGGTATGGGAGGAACCAAACTCAGGACCTCCGCAAGAACAGGAGCATCCCTAACGAGTGGGCCATTTCTCTAGCCCACCTTTCTTGTTTTAATTGCTTACTGTTAAAATGGAGTGGTGAGACACTAATTCTGTAATGTATAGTATATCAGGTGACCAAAACCAGGGTCATCTTTTTGACGGTGTTATTGTGCAGATGTTTTCCCACTGGTATATGATAGAGTACTTTCAGTAAACAGACCATCCATACAGTTACAACTTAAGTGTGTGAGAAGTTAAGATGAAAGGCCGCAGCCACAGGAACACTGAGTAACTAGCTCTGAATGCAGGGCTGCTGGGACACTATTCCTGGTGTGGTCTGAGGGGTCTGGAGTTACTCCTCTCAGCTTTCTGCTGGCAACCATTAACTAGAAAGTTTATTTTCAGATTTATGCAGCATTGCATCATTGCTGATTAGGTTTGTTTGCTACGCTTGGTGATGAGCCTAGTTCTTGGCCCTTCATATACATTCAGAAGAATTTTTTTTTTTTTTGTCAGATAAACACTGACTATTGACTCAGAGAGAACACAAAAAATCCTGGCATAGCATTCTAAGCCAACATAAATCTTCATTCAGTAGATTTCAAAGAATCTACTGATTCTAATACCAGACTCTTTATTTTCAGTGAAAAGAAACAAAAATGTTTGCTGTTATTTGTGAAAGCCTGCCAATTTGGAAGCATACAGGCTCAAGGGTAGTGTGTGAACCGTTATGTGGAGCGCCATGAAGCCCACAAAACTAAGGAGCTTTTGAGAATAAAACATAGACAGCCTCTGATTATTTATAATAGTCTTGTAATTTATTTGAGCCGTTCAGAGTGATCCAACATGGACTTGATTTGCTAATTAGCAGCAAATGGGTATAAACACAAAGTTCAAAAGAAACGGTTATAACTACAGATCTAATTTTGTGACTTGATTTTTTTTTTTTTCAGTTTTATATAAACAGTACTGGATGTTATTAGATAATCTTTCTCAAGTCCTGGCTCTGCTCAAGGCACACTTTCAAAGACTGTCACTAAGGATTGCCTTAGAACTGCAAAAACCCATCAAGATTTTCTGTGGCTGTGAAAATAAACGGGAGAGGTTTGGAGTCTGCAGCTTTCAGAGAGTGTGTGAGCACACAGTTCCATGGAAGGGGGGCATGGTCGTTGGGGCTACAGCTGTAGCAGTAGGAGTTTGTGTCGGGCATATTGCGATTGCAGATGAGAAAACAGAGAGAGTCTTAGACTAGAATCTGGGGCTAGGCCAAAAGCCCCTTGGATGTGCCCCCCACCTCACTCACCAGTGCCACCAGCTGGGGGCTAAGAGTTCATGCATGGACTTGTGAGAGATTTCATAGACAAACCCTAACATTCTGTCCTTGGCTTCTAAGGGCTAAGGTCTGTCATCTTTAAAAGTCCCATTTGGTGTTTCAGTCTTAATCTCCAAAGTGAGGTTGATAATGCTAGCTATGTATGTCCTAGGATTGTTGTGAAGATGGTAGGTATCCTAGATCTTGGATATAGTGTTTAGCACGTAGCTGGCATCCTTAGTTAGCTATTATTGCTGTTGTAAAGTGTTCCATGAACCAGCTGAGCATGTATGTTCAAGTAGATTTTCATGTATTTGGGACTGACAAAGAGCATGCTAATTAACCCACGGCCTAGTTCACAGAAGGGGGTAGCTACTGTGGACTACAGAATCCTGTGCCTGAAATGGCCTCTTGTCCGAAGATTCTGAAGTTGTACCGACAGGATGCCTTGGAAGCAGTGGTACAGTTCTGTGAAGGGTCTGTAAGATGATCGTGGCTGTGGCACATTTCATCAGCCGAGCCATTCTGGGGCGACAGGGGCCCAGCAGTGACAGATTGGGGATTCTCAGAGAATCAGCCTTTTGGAACTGAGAAGGAAGCTTACTTTGAGTGAGATGGGGCTGTTCTACTTGACCGACAACATCTGGAAGCATTGCAGCCTCAGAGGGTCTGCTCCATCCTTCATTTTCTGGTGGGCAGGTTGTGGTGGTACTGCTAGCCATGACACTGTTAATGTCAAGGTCTCTGTGTTTTAAAAGATATCTTACCGTGATGCTAAGGATATTTTGAAGAGTTTCAAAACTCATCAATGCTCCCATCTTTTTTTTTCCCCCCTAGGGTCTGCCAGTTTTTCCCTTATCAGCCTGTTGTACCTTTTTACCTCCTCAAGATAAATGGCTTTTCCTTGAGATCTTGGATGTTTGTTGTTTATTTTTACCCCTGGGGTTTTAAAATGTTTAGATCTGTGGTTCTTGGACTCAACTGCACATTAGCACCACCCGGGGAGCACTTTTAATGAAATAGAATTCTCTGGGCTCAGAGCCCAGACCAATTAATCACAACCTCGGGGGAAGGTGGGGCATAGATACTGGTGTATTTAAACTGCCCCCTGGGGGATTCACATGTGAATTCTGGATTCAGAACCCTTGCTTTAGCTTATACTAATGAGGTTTCCTGGTCGCCAGGGGTTGCCTATGTTAGTTTTTTATCACAGGACTTCTTGTCATTCAGCTGGTTCCTGATTTCTGTGGATTTGGAAGATTGACAGCCTCTGATGCAGCTTAGCTAAGTTTATAGGTCTCTGCTTCTTTATCTTTGGTTGAATTTTTCATCAGTATAACAGCAATCTTTCCCACTCGCTGGTATGCATATCTTCAGAAGAATAATTTTCTCCCAGAGAAAGATACTGGATAGTTCTCCCTGCTGGAGATTGGGGGGGAGATAGAGCTGTAGCAGATCAATGTGGAATTGCTCACAAGGTTAGGCACCCCAAGGAGGTGAAACATTTTAGCTGAGCAACCTCTCTGCTAAGTGAACCAGGAACTGCTTGTCACGTACCGCTCCCACCAGTGCTAGGGAATAGGACACTGTCCTGTGTGCACAGATAAGTAACTTGACCAGGGGAGTCTTGTGGATAGTGTACCTGAACGATGTTTACCAGTCTTTCAGTTCTGCTAACAAAATATTTGAGATAATTAACTTAAAAAAGAGAAATGGGTTTGGAGGTCTCGGTTCATGATCATCTAGCCGTTGCTTTTTTAGCATGCAATGGGACAGAAAGTGATGGTCAGAACCACATAGTGGCATATGGCAGGGACAGACGCTGACCTCTTGGCAGCTGAGAAGCACATAGACAGGAAGCAGCCCTTCCAAGGGCATGCTTCTAGGACCTAACCTATTTGCTTGTTGAGGAAAATAAGGTCCTCCAGCCTCGACTCCAGAACTTCTTTGCCTCTTGAAGGTTTCATCACCACACAATAGCATAACCAGTTGCTGGCCTACATGTTTAGTGGGGCACTTAATAAAACCATGGCATGAAACAGGATCCAATCTGTTCTTGCTATTTATATATCACAGCTACTACCCATCCTGTGCAGTGGGTTTCTACAGTCCTATGGATTTTCTTCTGCTAGAATATATCCTATCAGCAAGGATAGTTAAAATAGATTAAATGACTCCTTTCCTTTACTTTTAGAAAGTAGGTGGCCAATATCAGTGTGTACAGTATTTTTAGTTTTTCTGACTTGTCTTTGCAAAGAGGAAGACTGGCAGAGGGTGCAGCTCTCTGTCCTCCTGCTGTACAGGCTTAAGAGTTTTACAGCGGGCTCTTGAAGTGTCCTATTCCAAAGGGCTCTGGGTCTAATGCATTCTGGCTTCCACAGCCCACTTATGCATGGGTTCATGTTAAGTTTGCATCTCCCTTTTTGCTATCTTTCTTTTCTTCTCTCCTGTTTTTTTATTTCTAAAAAAATTATAAAGATATTATAATAGCAAGTAGCAAAGTACAGAGTATTATGTGTACATTTTGCATGTGAAGATGATACAGTTTCTATATTTATTTTTGCAGTTTTTTAGTCATTCCAAAGACAGAAAATGAAACAGGAAAGTTTTCACCTATGGGTGAATCTTATTTAATTCCTAACCCAGTATATTTAATATATACTAGAAGATTAAAAAGTCCATTTAAAAAAATTGATAGTATAGGATAGCCACTTTTTTCTTGTTGCTTATTAGTTGTTTTATGCTATGGAATTGAACCCGAGGCTTTACTGCATATGTGCTCTGAACTGCTCTTCTAGCCCAGCAGATCCTCTAAATTCTTTAAGAGAAGCTATAACTCCCATTTATTTACAGCAATACAATGCTCACTTAAATAAGAAATTTGGTTGTATACATGTACATCTTAAGGAGAAATAGCCAAGCAAATATATTTATGTGAGTTGAGCTCCCTAGTTCTCATCTGAAGACCGCTGCTTGAAGAGAGAGGATCTGATCACATCTAGAGTAACAGTGTTTTGTTCAGGAGGGTTACTGGGCAAGTAAGTTTGCAGAGCTAAATGATCTAGAAGACTTGCTACCTGAAATACTGCTACGTGAGTTTGCACATAGTTACTTTCTGTGGAATAACACAGAGGTTTCAGTGCATAGCTGTTAGCCTTTCAGTTCATAAAATGTTTACTAGATGACATCTATGTGCGAGAACCTTCACTGCCAGTACTCTGCTAGTGAGGGAATGTGAAAATTAAGATGATAGACATCGAGGTGGAGCAGGATACCTAAACTGTGATTAAAAAATATATCCCCTGTGAGCTGCACAGAGGCATTAAGTGTTGGTATAATCACACAGCATAGGCAGTAAAGCCTATGTCATCTGCTCCATCATTCATTCATAAATACTTTGTTCACTTTCTGGATCTTTGATGCAATCACACAACATAGGCATTAAAGTCTGTATCATCTATTTCATCACTCATTCATAAATACTTTGTTCACTCTCTGAATCTTACTTTTTTTCTGATTCTACCTATAGGTTTATTGTGCAGCTTATAGTAAGTGGTATTCTTAATATCTGAATCACAATTATAACTTTCCTCTTTTGTTTTTAGAATTAAAACACAATTGCATAGAAAGCAGTTACCTTACATCATGAGATCTCTCTCTGGGAGCCTTTAAATCGCTTTGCTATGGGTTTAGCGTGACTTAAAAAGTAGACTGTCTTTGTAAAGCACGTCAAATCGGAAGACCTTTCATTAAGTTGTAAATGTGGTTAGGGCTGCTTATGAGCATGAAGTGGCCTTCTGACATTTGTCATCATAAATCTGCCTTGGAATGTATGCATGGGATTTGTATCATCAGGAGACACGAGGGTGTCCTGTATTCATGGAAATTCCACTTGCAGAGTCCTGGAAGTGTAACCCAACTACTCTAGTTGGGGTCATTAGGAGACCTTTCTGAAGAAGTCTTGGTATGGAGTTCTAGACTCATGCTATAATGTTTGTTCCTTCTTTAGTGAATTTTAACTACATGCTTATGTGTTATTTTTTTTTTTGATCATTTTCCCAGTCAATAAGAGTAGACACTTAAAAGAAAATAATGGATAATTAAATTTTTTCTGTGTTTAGCTATTTGGTTACAATTATTTGTTTCTACCTCCATCTTCTCTGCTGTAAGCCATTTATTCCTTAATCACGGCGAACCTGATGCCTCACAGCAAAATTAAATAGGGGAATTACTTAAAAAAACAATTACTCAAAAAGCAGAAATAACTATTAAGGAAAAACTTGTTGCAAGGCATGATGGATATCTCTGTGATCCTAGCTCTTATGAGAGAGGGAAGGAGACCACAAGTTGTAGACCAGTATGGGCCACATACAGCAAGACCATATTTCAGACAGCAAAGCAAAACAAACAAAAACCGTTAACAAAACACAAAGGAAGCAATTTCAGGCACTTAGTCTCATGAAAAGTATACATTGTATCAGATAACTCTTAATCAGGGGTTAGTTCTCTGCTTTTGTGGCAACAGCACACCCTAGATACTACACTCTTCAGGAGGAAAGGTCTGTTTTGGCACAGCGTTTTTGTGTCAAGGCAGGACATCATGACTACAGTTCATTGTGAAGGGACGTGATCACCTCATGGGTGCTAGGAGGCCAAAGGAGAGAGGAAAGGTCTGGGGTCCCAATAGCTCCCTAGAGAGAATTCCCTAGTCAACAGACCTTCTCCCACTAGCCCCCCCTCCCCTTCTTAAAGGTTTGACCTCTCCCAATAGCAACATAGGCTGGCAAAGAAGCCTTCAGCATGGAGCTTTTAGGAGACACCCAGGCCATGGGAGCTCTGTTTTCACCTGCCTGGGAACTTATGCATGGAATTTGTATTGACAGGAGACACAGAGGTATTGCACTTCTGTTGTATATAATGGACATATTACATACGGAGGGCTGTCATGGTGCTTTGCATGATTTGTTTGATTTAGAATGTGGAAATATGATTATGACGTTTGCCTATTATTGCAAAATTATAATTTGTATGGAAGAAATTATTAGATTTTTCTCATTTTTCAGTTTCAGCACAGCATAAAGTAACATTTCTTTCCTAGTGAATAAAACCTGATTAATAATTATTAAATATTTCTGTGCTCCACACAAACATGAAATCCTGTGATGAGTGTATACTCAGTGCTGTTAGTTTCTGTGGTGAGTGTGTGCTCAGTGTTGCTAGACCCTAGAGCAGCAGTTTTGAACCTGTGGGTTGCCACCCCTTTGGCAAACCTCTAACTCCAAAAATATTTACATTACAACTCATAACAGTAGCAAGATTACATTTATGAAGTAGTCATGAAAATAATTTCATGGTTGGGGGGTCATCACAACATGAGGAACTGCAGTAAAGGGTCGCAGCATCAGGAAAGTTGAGAATCACTGCTCTGGAGAGTGCTTACACAGTGTTTTTAGACTCTGGTAAGTAAGTGTGCAGTCATGGCTGTTAGACTCTGGAGTGAGAATGTACTCAGTGTGCTCAGGCTTTGTGGTAAGTGTGCACTGACTGTTGTTAGACTCTGGTGAGTGTGTACTCAGTGGTGTGTCCTTTTTTTATACCCTGGTGAATGAGTGAGCACTTAGTGCTGTTAGAATCTGTGGTGTGTACTCACTGCTGTTACACTCTTCGGCAAGTGTGCACTCAGAGCTGTTAGACTTTGGGGGAGTGCACACAGTGTATTTAGATTCTGGTGAATGACTATACACACAGTGCTTTTAGATTCTGTGCTGTGTACTCAGTTCTGTTAGAATCTTAGGAGTGCAAATCAGTGTTTTTAGGCTCTGCACAATCAGTGCTGTTGAACTCCATGGTAAGTGTGCACGTCATGCTGTTAGAATCTAAGGAGTACACACTCAGTGTTTTTAGACTCTGGCGAGTGTGCACTCAGTTATTTATATCAGACTCCAAGGTGTACACACTAAGTGTTTTTTGGACCCTGGCAAATGAGAACACACTAGTACTATTAGGCTCAGTGGTGAGTGTGTATTCAGTGCTGTTGGACCCTGGTGAGTGTGTATTCAGTGCTGTTGGACTCTTTTGTAAATATGTATCCTGTAGAATATGATTTTAATAAGGCAAAGATGTGTTACATTTGTTTCTGCTGCAGAATATTACTTTAACTGTGTAAAGGTGTGTTACATTTGTTTATGCTGCGTTTGTTTAATGATGTAAGGCTGTGTGTTTAATTATGAAAAGATGTGTTGCATTTGTGTAAATATATAAAGATGTGTTGCATTTGTTTCACCTTGCCTGCCTAAGGCACCTGATTGCTCTAATAAAGAGCTGAATGGCCAAAAAGTAGGCAGGAGAAAGGATAGGCGGGGCAGGCCAGTAGAGAGAATAAACAGGAGGAGAAATCTAGGCTCGAGAGGAATGAAAGAAGACAACAAGGAGAAGGAGAGGAACGTGCCAGGGACAAGAAGCTGGCAGCCTCCAGATAGACAGGCATAAGAAGCAGAGAACATAAGATAGACAGAAAGAAGGTAAAAAGTCCCAAGGCAAAAGGTAGATAAAGAGACAGCTTAATTTAAGTTAAAAGAGCTAGCCAGGAGTGAGCCTAATCTAGGACGAGCATTCATACATAACTAATAAGAAGTCTCTATGTCATGTTGGTGGCCCCAAATAAAAAGCCTGGTACATATGTGCTCAGTGCTGTTGGACTTCAGGGAGTGTCCACCCAGTGTTTATATTGGACTCGGTCATTTGAGGTTCTCTGGGGAGTATGCGACTCAATACTGTCAGACTCCAGAGAGTGTGCACACTCTGTTTTTGTACTCTCGGGAATGTGTGTTTTTGCTGTCAAATTCTGTGCAAATGTGGACTCTGTGACGTCAGACTCTGTTGTGTGTACTCTGAGTGCCATTAGACTTTGGGAAGTATGCACACTCAGTGTTGTTATACTCCTGTGAATGAGCACGGACTCAGTGCTGTTACACTCTGGGAAGTATGTGCTCCATGTATTTAGATTCCTTGTTGAATGAGCGAGCACTCGGGGCTGTTAGACTCTGTGGTAAGTGCGTCCTCAATGCTGTTCGATGCCACAGTGGATATATATACTCAGTGCTCTTAGAACAATCTCACAAGGTCGGTATACTTCTTATTGCAGGTACATGTTGGGACTTGCAGCAATTCCAGCCGTTATACAGTTCCTTGGATTTCTCTTTTTGCCCGAAAGCCCTCGCTGGCTCATTCAGAAAGGACAGACTCAGAAGGCCCGCAGAATTTTGTCTCAGATGCGTGGCAATCAGACTATTGATGAGGAGTATGACAGCATCAGAAACAGCATCGAGGAGGAGGAAAAGGAAGTCAGCGCAGGTAGGTGCACTTCCCACGGTCTGAGGCAGAGAACTACACTGTGCTTTATTCAGAAATTAAATTATCTTACTATTATTTAACATGGATTGATGCATATAAGCAA
The DNA here is from genome assembly GCF_004664715.2 of Peromyscus leucopus. Lineage (NCBI taxonomy): Eukaryota > Metazoa > Chordata > Mammalia > Rodentia > Cricetidae > Peromyscus > Peromyscus leucopus. The sequence continues at coordinate 12,951,046 of NC_051080.1, forward strand.
ACAAAGGTAATACATTTAACTTTTGAAATAATGTAACAATTTATTAAAAATAATGAAAGCAATATAATAAGGCAATTGAGATACATTTTAGAGCAATAAAAAATTAGCATGCTCAATTTATTGTTTTCAAACTTGTATTTCAAATGTCTCAACTTTTATTTCATTCTGCATTCGTTGGCAGTTCGTATGGGCACACGTGTTATTTTTCATTCCTGAGAAAATGACAGACACTCCTATGAAGGTGCTGGTGTTTGTCAAACACAAGTCTTATGTGTCATCAACTCCTGTTGCTCCCATTTTTAATAGAGCTGAAGGTTACTTTTTCCCCACAGCATCCGATTTTGGCACTGGCAGAAGAGTGTGCCGTGACTTAGCTTTGTATGTGTTGAAGCACAGTCAGTCACCTCCTGCTACTGCCTTCCTGCTCAGACCAGAGCCCCAACTGTGGCTACATTTGTTTCTGAACGCTTAAGCAAACATCTTTTCCGTATCTGGCTGGTGTCTCGAAAGAAACGTCTCCATGCAAAACAAGGAGACTTTCTTCACTAAATTATTTCCTTTAACTGTGTTCAACACCATGTCCATTTTAAAAAGGACTATTTAAAAATATCTATTTAAATTACAAATAACTTTTAAAAAAATCTAGTCTGAGTTCTCCCTGTAGTACCTCAAATGAAATATGAGGGTTTTTTTTAAAATATTGAAATCTATATGCTAATTCTATGTGATTAGAGTGGAAACTGAGAATATTGGGGCTATTGAATTAAATGCTGTGTAGAATTTATCTGTCTATTAAGTAGTTAAAAACTCTTCCAGAGGCAAGAATGTCACTGATTTTGACTACAAACTATTATGTTTAAAAAATGTTTTTGGTCCAGTTTTGTTTTGTTTTTGAGACTGGGTTTCATAAAGCCTGTAGCCCACAATGGCCTAGAACTCATTATTTAGCCTAGGGTGACATTGAACTCATTCATTATGTTGACCTTGAACTCTTGACCTTTCTGCCTATACCTCTTAAATGCTGGGAATGTGGGTACATACCCCTATGCCCAACTAGCTTCATTTTTATTGCTTGTAAATAGTTCTTCTTGAGTTGCTGACAGTACACACTAATTGAGTTTTATGACTGCTGGGAATGTCTAAGCAAAGGGACTCTGTAGAAGCTTGTGACTCGTGACTCCATAGGACTCTGTGACTGCAGTTAATTACACATGCTTGAGTTTATGTCACTCCAGATAATTTTTCTGCATGTGTGTATGTGTATATGTATACTTTTTTTTCTTGGTCATTTGAGTTTAAACCTAACCTTTAAGCCAGTGGTTCTCAACCTGTGGGTCACAACCATCAGAAACTCGTATTTCCGGTAGTCTTAGGAAACCACAACCATAATTTATTTTCATTGCTACTTCATAACTGTAATTTTGCTACTGAGCAGTGCCTCAGTTCCTAAGACCATCAGAAATGTGTTTTCCAATAGTTAAGAACCACTGCTTTAGGCTGAGTGCATAGCACACTAGTTCTCAACCTGTGAGTCATGACCCCTTTTGGAGCTGAATGACCCTTTCACAGGGGTCACCTAAGACCATCAGAAAACACAGATATTCACCTTACAATTCGTACCAGTAGGAAAATACAGTTATGAAGTACCAACAATATGATTTTATGGTTGGGGGGTCACCACAGCATGAGGAACTGGAATTAAAGGGTCACAGCATTAGGAAGGGTGAGAACCACTGTTTACAGCACAATGGGAGATCATGTACCTAGCACACAGAAGACACTGACTTGAGCCTCTGATGTTCAGCCCCTCCAGAAGAAAAGACTTCCCTAAACCAAAAGTGTAGCTTCTTTGAGAAAAGTATGTACAAGGACTGTTCATCACACTCACTCGTTTTGTGGATGTGTGATGGGACCAGAAGAGAAAACATTTCCTTCAGGTCGTTGTCAGGCATTGTCATGAAAACACAGACTCTGCTATCACTGTGTTGGCAGCACAGCTGGTCTTCCAAGTCACTGTGGAATAGGACTGGATTATAGTGGAGTCTCCTCTCTCCTCCATGTGATAGAACGGGTCAGCTTCCTTCACAGGGTTCAGTGTCTTGGGTCATTTCTCCATCATATTGGGAAGAATGACAACAGAAAAGGCAGTTTATGGGACAAGAAGCAGAGAGTTGGGTTTGCCCATGTGTTCGACATCGTTCATACATCCTGTAGGAAGACTGGAGAAATGACAGCTTAGTTTGGAAAGCCACCTGGAGAGGGAGACAGGAAGATGGAAGTCAAACCCTGGCTCCATCCCAAACTTGTGCTCCTAAAGTTATCTTGGGAAAGACAGTGAAGCTCCGGTGTTTTTTAAGTACATAAAAGAGGACTGGTCTCTGATAGCTCTAAGATGTGAATGACTTAGCACTTTAGAGTTCTGTGGAGAATGCTTTCTGTTGATTGGAAAAGGCCCCAGAGCCAACTTTCATTCAAAGGGTTTTACTGCATGACAGTGGAGGTGGAGGGGTGGCAGTAGACGGACCAGACAAGATTGTTGTCTACCTCTCCTGGAGGGTCAAATGACAATTAAAAAGTAACTATTCGTTCACTACAAATGATGTAATTGTTTATGGGAAATAAACCCTGGACGAAAATACTAATAGAGGCCCTGATAGGGGGCTACCTTAGGTCAGATGGTGGGGCAAGCCTCTGAAGATGTGCAATTGGAGAAGAGTGATGGGGCCATCTGCATCATTAAATGAGCCAGACTGATGGTAGTCCTTTTTTTTTTTTCCTTCGGAGCTGAGAATTGCACCCAGGGCCTTGTGCTTGCTAGGCAGGCGCTCTACCACCGAGCTAAATCCCCAACAATTGATAGTAGTTCTAAAGGGTATCTAAGTTTTCAGACTTTCTGGGAGAGTCAGACTATGCCTCTATCCCCAGATTGCTTTGAATCAATTCTGAATTAGTAGAGATAAGGATAATTGCTTTTAAAGCAAATCCAACGACAAATCAATTGTCAAGAATTATCTCATCATTTTTGTTGCATATCTCTTATGACTTGTTTTCTTACTTTATTTCATGGCACAGATGTGTGCCAAGTCATGAGTTGAATACACAACCCAGATAGGCGCTTCAGAGAGACCAAGGCAATTGTTTCAAGTAGTGACTGGCAGGCTGTTCCACTTAGCTTCAAAATTGTAGAGAGGTAGGCATGTAAGGTCTGTATATTACACACAAAAATGCAGCTATGTTAAGTTCAAAATTCATTTGAATTTGTTTGACTTTAGAAATTAACAGAAGTTTTCACTCTACTTTGTAATATAAAATTTTATTTGATATTTTAAATGCATTTTTCTAAACACCAACCATACATTTTAAATGGCTTTGTGTGCTTATCATCCCATGTCTGTGCATCCCAGACATGACTTGAAGAGTTGATGTTTCTTGTTTGGGCAAGTGTGTTCGTTGGGGTGTTGGAAGTAACGTGTGAGCGGGATTCTTGTACTTTACAGAGTAAGAAAGTTAAGGTATGTCTGGGACTTTAATTTATAAACTAACACCTTTCCCCCATAACATGGAACATACAACCAGCCAACAAAGATTGAATTCCTTGAAAGGCAATGTTTCAAAAATAAAAGACATATGTTTATGTATGTATTTAGTGTGTGTATATATATGAGTGTGTGCATGCCAGTGTGTGTGTGTGTGTGTGTGTGTGTGTGTGTGTGTGTGTGTGTGTGTATGTGTGTGTGAAGACAAGTGGAAATTATTTCTCCTTTTCTACCATGTTTGTCCCAATGATCAAACTCAGCTTGCCAAGCTTGGTAGCAAGTGCCTTCACTCGCTTACTTACCTGGAAGGCAGTTTTAAGGAAGAATTTCGAGTGTTGAATGCTGTCTGCCACCTTGTCTCATGGGCTCTGGTGACTAAGTTCCATGTCCGTGTGTTTGACTGGAGGATAAGAAGTGTATTCCTGGGAGGTGGTGAAGGAATGCAGAGCTGGCAGTGCTGTTCTGTGACTACAGCAGCCGCTGAGCTCTTACACAGGAGCCACATGGGCTTCCAGAGACTCTGCCAGGAAAGACTCTCTGTCCACTCGCTTTTCCATACAGACCGATTGAGTGGGTATCAAGGTGGAATCAGAGGGTAGAACAAGGAATGTGTAAAAGGAAAGGCTTCCTTTTCTACAGAAACATACAAAGTGTGAGGAGCATACTATTATAGGAAGCCGTGAAAGGCCACGGGTGGTGGAGAAAGGTGGTTGTCGGGATAGTTTCAGTTCTGGACAGATAGAGGAGGGAGCTGAAGTAGACAGCTGCTGGAGACCTTTGGGTAGGAGATAGTGTGCTTTTACAGCTCTGGGGAATCGTTTGTAACATAGGTTTAGTCTTCAGGATGTGGCCCCCATGTTAAAACAAATATATGAACTTTCTTTTACAACTAAGATTATGTAGCTCACCTAGATCCTAGATACTTCCAAAATAAATGTATTAAATAGAATACAAGCCCAAAATTTGTTTTTGTTTTTGTGTGTGTGTGTGTTTTTTTTTTTTTTTTTTTTTTTTTTTTTTGAGACAGGGTTTCTCTGTGTAGCTTTGCGCCTTTCCTGGAACTCGCTTTGGAGACCAGGCTGGCCTCGAACTCACAGAGATCCACCTGCCTCTGCCTCCCGAGTGCTGGGACTAGAGGCGTGCGCCACCACCGCCCAGCTGCCTTGTACTTTGAACACTAAAATATTAATATAAGTAACTATGTGAGTGTAATATATTTATTTTGTATGCTTGATAAACATGATTTCACATTTATTGATTTAGCCATCCATGTATTTATTTGCATTGCCAGAGATGGAACTCAAAGCTTCACATAGGCCAGCTAAGCACTATACCACTGAGCCAAAACCTTAATATCAGTGTACATAGGAAGGAGCCCCTCAGGGTACTCTTCCAGGTTGAAATATGATGCAGGTTCGCCTGGTCCCTGTTGTAGGGAAGCAGGTGATGCTGTGTCCAACTTACCTCCAAAACATTCAAGCCAACAAGGTTTTAATTTTATCTGTCTGTGAACTCATTGAAACGGTGAATGTTGGCTGTGTGTTTTGCTTTTGATGGGGGAGTCTAGTCTCTAGCCTAGAAAGGAAGAGTGTGGTGGGAAGGGACATTTATTCTGTAGCTCCCCTTGAGTTCATTTTGATTTCTCTCCAGCTTTTCAGGGTCATGATTACCGTGTCAGGAGCAGATGGCTCCATCTCTCTCTCTCTCTTTTTCTCTGGTAATTTTGAAGTTAGGTCATAAGTCTTCCTGTAAATCATTTTCTTTTTCAGTGAATTGATGATGTGCATGGCCATTTTAGCAATTCATATTTTACAGAGATATTTGCAGGGAGGGCCAGTATCATAGCTTGATAGAAATCCTTCCGTAGCTTCTTTAGAAATCCAATCTTGAACAGTGACCTTGAGGTGAAAGGCTCCTTGCAGTTGTCAACGGTTGCCCCGAGAGGAAAGCAGTTCTCCCTGCAAAATGGTCATAGGTTGCATATATTACATAAATTGAAACAAATGTTGACAGTTTCCTAGGAAGATGACCCTTGACTTTCTGCATATTGGTAGTGATGACAGTTCTCTAACTAAAATTCTAAAGATTGTCTCAATATTGCTGAACTGTCAAGGCCTCTTGACTGTTACATGCACCCTTCATGGTAAAGCATGCTCTGGAACAGAAGGAAGGTACTGCTGTCCTGCCACTGAAGGACCTGAGGCAGTGCGTGGAGTTATATCAAATTGGCTTTCTTAGTCATGGTGACGGATTTAAGAAGCTGTTTCATTGAGTGCTGCTTTAAATAAATGTTGCATTGATTTTTCTAAAACCCCAAAGGGCCTTTAAACTCTATGAAGAATGGAATCATTCTTAGTTTTACATTAAAATGTCATTGACTCCTCTGTTACGTGGGATGACGAGCAGCAGAGGTCTTCCACCTACACACTTGTAGAAGGAAATCTTTGTGATGACCTCTAGGCCTTTCAGCCACTTCTCTTCATTTGTATTGAAATCCAGTGTTTCAGTATGTGGCCAGGGAACTCATAAAGGCTGTATATTTGTTTTCTTGCTACATTATATGTAAATCTACATCTTCTAAGAAGAAAATCCATGCTGAAAGGGCTTAGTATCCCCCCCCACACACACACCCACACATCAATTCATTGTGAGGTGCACACTGTTTTTAAATTGTCTGCATTTAAACCAAAGAAGAAGCAATCCCCCAGAGGACAGGCATTTCAAAAGAGTTCTGCTTCAGGGTAGTTCCTTTATAGGTTAGCTTCAATCCATTCCATACAGCTAAAAGCCTGCTTTATAAATTACATATCTATAATATATTACACACACACACACACACACACACACACACACACACGCACATGCACACATGCATACACACATGCATACACACACAAGGAACACAAATGTTTCCACTGCCATCAGGCTTCAGTGCTTGTAATCCGCATGTTCTGCACTATCTGAGGAAATCCCACTGATCTTTAGTATCAGACATTATCAAATACTGAAGAAGAGGAGGAGGAGGAGAAAAGAAATTCATTTGTTCCTTCATATTTTAAATTCAGTTTGTATTTGGGATCCAAGAATTCAAATGCTACCCTTTTCTCATTCTCTGATTATACTTCACAAGGCCTCTTAGTTCTTGATCTCCAGGGGCATCTTCTGTCCAGATCCCATTGGGAACATAACCACAGATGCATGCTTCACTTTAGTTACTTATTGGTGCCTATATTCCTTGAAGTGTTCAAAAATGAGGTATGTGCTTGTCAGGATGAAGAAAAACTTTATGAGGTAAGTGGGAGGGAGCCCCACTCCCTCCCACTTACCTCCACAGCCTACATCTCTTGCTATGTGTAAATACTGAAAGAAAAATAAAGTAGTGAATGGAAGGAGCTTAGAATGCACCCGATTCCTTCAAGATGTCCTTTTCTAAAAAGAAGGATCCCAAACAGCTGTGAAAAACAGAAGCCCAACAGGGCAGCCATCTTCCATGTCGGTTGACAGAAGGATTCAGTTCAGTTCCTTCTCCCTCAGTAGAATTTCCCATCAGTTTCCTCTTTCTACCCTTTCTATTATTGGGGGGCAGGGTTTAGGTCCATGGCATTACAGGTACCAGTGTCTTCATGTTGCTTCTGGAATCTTCCTCTCTATCTAGTTTCCTCCATGGCTTTGAGAATTTGTTCACACACAGGATATGTACTCTTCCCCACACACTTTGAAAGACCTCCTATGAGTCTTCACAGCCTGCCTGTGGCTTCCCAGGTGTGTTCTACTAGAGTCCAGACTCTTCAGTAGATGAGGAGAGAAGGAAGAAATGAGTGCCCCTTGGTGCTCGTGGAGGGGGAATTATGTGGGGTAGAAGAAAACCAGCACAAATCATAAGATGGTTCAGACCCATGAACCCAACAAAAGACATGCCATGACTGTGATGACTATACATTTATATTAAATTTGAGAATAATGGCATTGTAGTAGTTTCCTATGTGCTAAGGTCTTTGTATACCAATCTGCAGTATTATAACTCATTGCCAAGTTTACCTGTACTATTTTTCTTTAAGTTTTATTAATTTACTATTTCATACATTTATACAGTGTGTCCTGATCATATCCACCCTGCTTCTGTTCTATGGCTCCCAGAACCTTCCTAACATGCCCCCCCCCCCCCCCGTCCTCATGGTCTTGGTTTTAGTAATTCATTGAGTTGAGTTAATGCTGTCTTCATGCACAATGTTCTTTTAGGCTGAAATAGATGCATATAAGTGTTTTTTCTACGTACACAAGTATATGATGGTATTATTATTGGGCTAACCCAAAGTAGTAAGTGAACAAATTGGAAAAATCATGTTTTGTCCTGAAAAAAGAGATAACGGAAAGGGTGGTGGTAATGATTGAATTGTGCTCTAACATGATAGGTTAGGACTACTCTTTGCTGGCAGTCTGTGATTCTGATGCTTTATTCTAGGAATTGGTAGACTTTTCCTATAGGGGCAAGTTTTTGCCTTTGTGGCCATATGACCTGTGTCATAGGTAGCTGCTTTTCTTGGCTATTATAGCACAAAAATCGACATAGAGAGTATATGAAAGGATGGATATGATTTATCCAGTAGCATATAATGCTTATTTTGTATCTGTTAATGTCATCTATCTATCCGTCCATCCATCCATCCATCCATCCATCCATCCATCCATCTATCTATCTATCTATCTATCTATCTATCTATCTATCTATCTATCTATCTATCTATCTATAGTGTGCTGGAATTGACTCACAAACCATAGCTAACTCCTTCTAGACAGTCATTAAATGTGTCCATGAGTTTACTTGGATTTTTTTTTTTTAGAGATCTAATTTGGGGATACTACTGATTTACTTTTTCTTAAAATCCTATAGTCTGATGTTTACTTGTGGGGGTGTCATCTTTGCTGCTGTGTACATGGCAATCATGTGCCTGTGAGTATATGTAAGTGTGGCCTAGTGTGTAGCCACAGGAGAAACCTGCAAGGTAGCATTGCAGAAAAGGCTCTGGATAATTGAAAGGATAGACATTTAGGAGGTCATTGCTTGGAGCACACTGCTTTCCCAAAGACTGGGCCAGCTCACGTCTGCACTGTCATGTTATTACAGGCCCACTACAACACACTATTAGCGTTCATCGGGTTGGAACCAAGAAGCCCATCACATCTCCTTAAACCCCCTCATTCATACATAGACAGCTGTGTTAGTTCTCTCTCCTTAGATTGCACTCAGTGGGCAGTTACCTAGATGGAATTATTCATGATGTTGTAATAAGGAGAAAGTTCTGGTTGATTAGGAACTTCTCAAAGAAGAGAGAAAGACATTGAGGTGGTAAAGAGCAGGTAAAAAAAAACCAGTGGACTTTGAGGAAAGGTACCTTTTCAGAATAAGAGCGCAAGATACCTTCCTTTTCTCTAGTCTGGGGTGACCTAAGTGCTCCATCCCCACAATCTGCATTAACATTTTCATCTCCCTGCCTACCCCGGCATCTTAGCTCTACTGCTTATATTCTTACATCCCTTCACTCACAGATTTATGGTGATAGACTTTGATGTTTCTTTAACATTCTGTGTCTGTTGGAGGAGTGGAGGAGGATGTTCAACCCTTGACTTCTGAGATTTGGAGGGGATGAAGTTCTTAGCATATCAAGTACTTCCCTTCTGGATAGTTACTCCAAAGCTTTTAGGAAGCATGCTCTCTGAGGAGGAGGTCTGACTAAGTGCACCATGAGTGTTTGCTGAAGGACCTATTCAGGGATAGAGGACTGTGCGTAAAATCTTACGGTGGTGTCTGGCATTTGTAACAGGTATAGGAAGTTACTGCCTTTTGGTTGCCAAATTATGTTGGGCTTAAATAATTTATTTTCTGGGCCAAATGTTTGTCATTATAATGAAACTCAAGTAGTAAACATAAAATCTAGTGTGATTTATTATTCATTAGAATGATTTACTTTTGAGACAAGATCTCACTGGGTAGTCCTGGCTGGTCTGGAACTTTCTCTGTAGACTAGACTGCCTTCAAATTCACAGAAATCCATCCTCCCAAGTGCTGAGATTAAAGGCATGTGTCACCACACCTGGCTGTTAGAATTATTTGAAGACAAATCTTGTTAATATCTAAATTTGGGAAATACTGTTCACAAATTAAGCCTTTATCTCTTATTATAAAAATGTGTATTATAATCCATATTCGAGGCAGTGCTGATTTGAATATGAATGGTCTCCATAGGCTCATATGCTTTGTCTACAGTTTGTGGAACTGTTTTGGGAAGGATTATGAGGTATGGCCTTATTGGAGGAGGTGTGTCCTTGGGGGTGGGCTTTAACATTTCAAAAGCCCACAGCATTCCTGGTATCTCTCTCTGCCTTGTGGATGTAGTTATCTTTTCTTTCTTTCTTTTTTTTTTTTTCAAGACAGGGTGTGGTGGTATTGTGTTCACCAAAATATTGTGTACTCTAATAAAAATATCTGGGGTCAGAGAACAGACAGCCACTAGATACAAAGGCTAGAAAATGGTGGCACTCACACCTTTAATCCTAGCATTCCAGAGATAGAAATCCCTCTGGATCTCTGTGAGTTCAAGGCCACATTGGAAATAGCCAAGCATGGTGACACACGCCTTTAATCCCAGAAAGCCAGCCTTTAATCCCAGGGTGTGGTGGTAGAAAGCAAAAGATATATAAGGCGTGAGGACGAGAAACTAGAAGCATTTGGCTGGTTAAGCATTTGGCTGGTTAAGCATGTGGCTGGTTAAGCATTCAGGCTTTTGAGCAGCAGTTCAGCTGAGAGCCATTGGGATGAGGACACAGAAGCTTCCAGTCTGAGGAGACAAGACCAGCTGAGGATCCGGCAAGGTGAGATAGCTGTGGTTTGTTCTGTCTCTCTGATCTACCAGCATGGACCCCAATAACTCGCCTCGGGTTTGATTTTATTAATAAGAACCTTTAAGATTCCTGCTACAACAGGGTTTCTCTGTGTAGCTTCGTGCCTTTCCTGGAACTCACTCTGTACCCCAGGCTGGCCTTGAACTCACAGAGATCCACTTGCCTCTGCCTCTCGAGTGCTGGGATTAAAGGCATGCGCCCCCACCACCTAGTGGAAGTAGTTCTCTTAAGAGGTAAGTGCTTAACTATTGCTCCAGCTCCATGACTGTCTGACTGCCCGCTGCCATGCTCTCCTACCCATGATGATCATGTCCTCTAACTCTCTGGATTGTGAGCCCCAAATTAAATGTTTTCTTGTGTAAGTTGCCTTGGTCATGGTGTTTTGTTACATTTCCTCATAGGCCCTAGATGTTTCTATTCATAAGTTTTAAAAGACTAGGTACCTCATGTCATGACACAGTATTCTAGTCCTTATTTTCACTGTTTTCACAATGTCTTCCTCATACCCCTCCGAGCTTCATGGACAACCCTCATGTGTTTTTGAGGTCTTCTGGGGGGTACTATTCTTTACATATTCCTCTACTCCTGGTGCTGGCTCCAGCTCTGAAAATACCATGATTCTTAGTATTTGTATTTAACATTAAATAAAAGATACTTTATGAGTTATTTTTATTTTTTAAATGATTTTATTTGTTAATGTGTTGAAAATAAAGATTTTGGTATTATTGGCTCCTCTCTAAATACCAGGTTTTAATGATAGAAAATTACAGCATTTTCACACTAAAAATTAAACATTATTGCAAGAAATTAAAGAAGACCTCAGGGAGTGGGAAGAAGCCCCTATGTTCATGTCTTGGTAGACATTATGGTTAAGACAGCAGTACTTCCCAGATGATCTATCGGTTAAGCAAAATCCTTATCAAAATGACAGTTTGTTTTGCAAAAGTTAATAAGCCAGACCTTTGTGTTTCATGTTGAAATGTGTAGGATTCAGAATAGTTAGAGCAGTCTTGAAAAGAAGAGAAGCAGAGTTAGAGAATTAATACTTCTTGTTATGGGAAGACGTACAAAGCTACAGAAATAAAAACTACATGGTCCTGCCATTAGGAGAGATTTTATCGATTAGCCAGATAGAAATGAGAATGCAGGAATGAACTTCTAAGCCCCTGGTCAATGGCTTTTAAACTATTCTGAGGATAAGAGACCAGGTTGCTCAGGGGGGAGTGAATATGTACGTGTTCTAGTTACTAGGTTTTGTTTGTGTGTTTGCTTGCTTGCTTTTATCAACTTGACCTCAGCCCCTGTCATCTGGGAAGACAGAACTTCAATTGAGAAATTGTCTCCAACAGATTGGCCTGTAGAGAGGCCTGAGAAGCGTTTTCTTGACTGATGATTGATATGGGAGGGCCCAGCCCATTGCTGGTGGTGCATCACCAGGCAGGTGGAGGTGGTCTGGGTTGTATAAGAATGTAGCTGAGCAAGCCATGGGAAGCAGGACAGTAAGCACCACTCTTCCATAACCTCTGCTTCAGTTCTTACCCCCAGATTCCTGTCCTGACTTTCCTTCATGAGGGACGGTAGGCTGTAAGATGAAATGAACCCTTTCCTCCCCAAGTTGCTTTGGATTGTGGTGTTTATCACAGCGACAGAAAAACTAATAGAGCATGTAAAAATTAATCTGGCCTCATATATTCTACTCAAAATTAACTTTAAAAAGACCTGTATGTAGGAGCTAGGGCTATAGAAGTCTTAAAACAGAGGACAATGTCTGAGACCATGTATTTGATGATGATTTCATTGGACATATAATACCAAAAGCACAGATAAGAAAAAAGGCAGATCCATGGAGCTTGAACAAGAGTTAGTGTTTATGCCAAAGAACATTAACAAAAATGTGAAAAGACAACCTTCATAAGGACATTATTCCCCAATCTTATCTGATAAAGATTTTGTCTTAACTCTACAAGGAATGCTCAGAAAACTCTGTTGACTAAGGATCCAATGTAAAGAGGTGGACAAAGGATTTAGGCTAGTATGGAAAACCACAGAAGATACAGGAACAGCCGGTGAGCACATAAAAGAATGCCCAGCATTGATTCACAGTAAGGAAATACAATTCAGAATGGTAATGAATTATACAATTCATTCATAACAAGTGGAAAATTAACAGACACAAGTGTTGCAGAGGCTGGGGAGGAATTGTAAGCCACAAAACCCGCTGCTGGAAACACAGCATGCTGGGGAGACAGCTTGATAGACTCTTCAAAGAGAAGAGCAATTTGCAAATCATCTCCATTCCATTCATTCCTACACTCATGCCCACAGACATTAGAATATATGACAACACAAAATGTTCACGTGCATGTTCATAACAGCACTACCAATTGTATAACATCAAACACAACATACAAGTTTATCAGCTAAGGAATAAACACAGTAAAAGAATGAAAATTCTGATACTGTACGGCTGTATAGATGAACTTAGAAAAGAATTGTGCTGACAGGAACCATAACAAAGAAAGCCACATTTTAATTGATAGTATGGATAAAGTCTCCAGAATAGGTCAATTAGACAAAACAAAATGCAGATTAATGGTTATATGGGACTTTAATGGAAGGTGATAAGAAAGGGAATGTCTTTGGGTAATGAAATATTCTTGAATTACATAATAGTAAATGTTTCAAAACTGTGTGAATATATGAAAGCCTCTGAATTGCTTGTATATGTTTAAAACACTGAAGTTTGTAGTACCTAAATTATGGGTTATTAATAAAAGAGCTATTTCTTGTTGGTTGTATCATGTTAGGGTCTAAGAGAAATTATTCACATGCAGTATTTAGTCAAGTAAGTCCACAAATGAGATGTTTTTCATCGTTTAAAGAAGCTGGATTAACTTGCTGATATTAGGTCTACCAATGGATTGAGGGAAACTGCTGATTGTGTGGAGTTAGCATTCTAGTATAGTAGAAAGGTTCACATGAGCACTATTTGTAAAACCAAGTCATGCTGATTTGTCTTTGATTTTATGTACATGCAGAGGTGCCATTTTAAAGTCTTAGCCTATGAAGTAATTTACTGTAGTCAGCTCAACCAAGGAGGTTTGCTAAAGAGACAAGGCTTCAAATGTGTGATATAATAGATTCACTTTACCCATTTAAACAATGCTGTAATTAAGAATTTTTTTTAAAGACCTTTTTCTGTAGTGTGTGTGTGTGTGTGTGTGTGTGTGTGTGTGTGTGGTGTGTATATGCACACATGCATGTGTGTGCAGTTTATAGAATCTTAAGTGTTGTTCTTTATATCATGGTCACTTTATCATTTTTTAAAATTTTATGATTTTTTTTGGTGTGTGTGTGTGTGTGTGTGTGTGTGTGTGTGTGTGTTAAGCATGCACATTATCAGGATGCCTATGTGGATGTTTGCAGATCTTCAGGATATCTTGCTTTCTTTCCCAGCTGCTGTAACCAATTTTCTGCTCTCCACTTAGGTGAGATAAGCTAATATAGGTCCCACTGGTGGGCAAGACCAAACAGTATTTGCTCTTCTGTACCTGGCTTTTTTTCCTTAACAGGATCATCCATGTTGCTGCAAATGGCAAGATATCATTCCATTTCATGGTTAGTGTTCGTGTGTGTGTGTGTGTGTGTGTGTGTGTGTGTGTGCGCGCGCGCACACGCGTGGTGCATGTGTATCTATCTAACATCTACCTACATATCTGTCTATCATCTATAATCATGTTTTGCTTAGCCATTCATTATTTTTGTGTTGATTTTGCTTTTATTTAGCTCTTTCCAAAGCAGTTTCGTTTTTATTGAAAATACATTTTTTCATACAATAAATTATGATCATGGCTTCCACTCCCTCATCTCCTTCCACACTTTCCCACTTCCCTATCATCCTTGCAACTCCATGCCTTCTTTCTCTCTCCCTAGAAAACAAACAAGAGCCGGGCAGTGGTGGCGCACGCCTTTAATCCCAGCACTCGGGAGGCAGAGGCAGGCGGATCTCTGTGAGTTCGAGGCCAGCCTGGGCTACCAAGTGAGTTCCAGGAAAGGCCCAAAGCTACACAGAGAAACCCTGTCTTGAAAAACCAAAAAAAAAAAAAAAAAAAAAGAGAGAGAGAGAGAAAACAAACAAGAAAATAAAAATCTCATATAAACCATAATAAAGCAAAACAAACAAAAAAAGCATGAGAAATGCACGCACGCACGCATGCGAGCGCGCGCACACACACACCCCAATAAAACACAAAATTGTAAACCTTAATATACAAGCGAAAGACCAGTGATGTAAAAATGGCTAAAACAAAGCTACACGAGACAAAATATTTCAAAAATACCACTGAGTTCATTTTGTCTTGACCATCTACTGCTAGACATCAGAACCACCCTTAAGTATGGTTTATATACCCAGTGAGACTCCATTGGAGAACACTAATTTTTTCCTTGTGACTGGTTGACAGTTGGAGATAGCTTGTTTGGTTAGGGATGGGGACCCATATCTACTTCCCCATCTGAGCACTGGGAGCCAATCTGGCTTGGACCTTTGAGGCCCTGTGCATGCTGTCACTGTCTGTATGAGTTCATATGTTTATCAGTCCTGTTGTGTCTGGAAGATCATGTTTCTTTGGTGTCATCCATCTCTTCACAGAAATTAAAAGGATAATTTTCAGCTTCATAGAAACACACACACACACACACACACACACACACACAACTGAACAAACAAACAAAAGAACTATGAGTGCTAAAACAATCCTGAATAATAAAAGAACTGTTGGAGGTATTGTGGAGGTATTATGATTTACCATTCCTGGTCTTAAGATGCACTACCTAGCTATAGTATAAAAGCATTATGATATTAACATAAAAACAGGCATGTTGATCAATGGAATAGAATTGAAGACCCAGACATGAGTCAAAAACCCTATAAACATCTGATTTTTGACAAAGAAGTCAGAAAAGCACACTGGAAAAAAGACAGCATCTTCAACAAATGGTGCTGGTCAAACTGGATGGCTGCATGTAGAAGAATGTAAGTAGATTCATTTTTATCACCTTGCACAAAACTTGACTCCAGATGTACCAAAGACCTCAACATAAGACTAAATACAGAGTCTGATAGAAGAGAAAGTGAGGGATAGTCTTGAACCCATTGGCATAGGAAATGACTTTCTTAATGGGACACCAATGGCACAGGTCCTAAGACCAATAATTAAGAAACGGGACCTCATGAAACGGAAAAGATTCTGTATGGCAAAGGACACCATCACCTGCATGAAGTGGTAGGTTACAAAATGGGAAAAGATCTTTATCAATTATGCATCCAATACAGGGTTAATATCTAAGCTATATAAAGAACTAAAAAAAATTAACTGGGCATCAGGAAAACAAATAACCAAACTAAGGTACCAAACTAAACAGAGTTCTCAAAACATGAAATGTAAATAGCTGGAAACACTTAGAAAAATGTTCAGCATCCTTAGTCCTCAGGGAAATGCGAAGCCAAATAGTCATTCGCTCTTTATTCACACTGAGATTGATTTAGTAATCTGGCTGCTACTGCGAATACTGTTACAAAAGCTATGAGAATGATTATGTCTCCTCCTCACATAAATTTCCATGTCTTTTGGTTATATGCCCAGTAATGGAGCAGCTGAGTGTTATGGAAGTTCTACCTTGAGGTATTTTGAAGACATTTTATATAGTAGGATGCTAAATTACGTTTCTACCAGTAATTTATAAAACTTTCCTTTCCTCATATCTTTGCAGGCATTTATTTTATGCTTTGAGTCTTTTTGATGCTATCCCTCCTTATAGGTGTAAGGTAATGTCTCATTATGCTTATAATTTTCATTTTCCTTATGATTAGTGGTTTTGAGCTCTTTTTTAAAATGTATGCTTGTTTGGCCATTTTGAGAAATGCCCCTTCAGGTCACGTGTCCATTTTCTATTACATTTCCATTGTTCAGTTGACTTGCTATTGTGCCTTTTATCCCTTGTCAGAAATACAGTTTGCAAACATTCTCTTTCATTCTTTAAATGGTCCCCTCAGTCTGTTACTGTCACCATGTAGGAGCTTTTTGAGCTGAGAAATAAGGATCTACTTTCATTCTTTTGCATATTCATGTCTAATTTCCCACTATTATTGGGTGAAGAAATTATCTTTTCTCAAGTTCTTGGAGCCTTTTTTTTCAGAGTCCATTGATTGTGGATATGTGGTTTTATATATCTACATCTGGGTTCTCTCCTCTCTTCCATAGGGCTCTGTGTCTCTTTCGGTTATTGTATCTTGGCTTTATGTTTAGAAGTTGATAGTTGGATAGCCAGCAGTGTGGTTCATTTTACTTAGAATCACCTCAGCTATTCGGGGATCTTCTGTATTCCATATAACTTTTAGCAGTATTTTTTTTTCTGTTTCTTTAAAAATGTAT
Source organism: Peromyscus leucopus (assembly GCF_004664715.2). Classification (NCBI taxonomy): domain Eukaryota; kingdom Metazoa; phylum Chordata; class Mammalia; order Rodentia; family Cricetidae; genus Peromyscus; species Peromyscus leucopus. The sequence continues at coordinate 12,967,916 of NC_051080.1, forward strand.
TTGGAATTTTGGTAGGGATTCCATTAAATCTGTAAACTGTTTTCATAAGTATGGGCATTTTTCACAATTTGCAGCCCATGGACATGGGATGCCTTCCATCTTTTGGTGTCTGCAATTTCTTTCATCAATGTTTTGTAGTTTTTTTTTTACATCTTTTCCAGCTCTTTCTCTCTGTGTGTGTAGTCTACACTTTTCAATGTATTAATATATTTTGTAAATGGTAACAATGATGCCCTTAGAATAAGAATCATAGTGGAAAATGTTTTCCACTCTTGAATAGTCTACTGAAGATTGCTGTGGAATGATTCTTCTGTACACTGTGAATATGTATTAATCTCCTTGGTTAATAAAAAGCTGACAGGTCTGTAGCTGGGCAGGAAGTTAGGTGGCAAAGCCAAATTGAGAATGATGGGAAGGAGGGCAGAGTCAGGGAGATGCCAGCTAGCCAGTCGCCCAGGAAGCAACACATGCTAGAGGACAGGTAAAGCCACAAGCCACATGGCAATACATAGATTAATAGAAATGGATTAATTTAAATTAAGAGTTAGCTAGTAACAAGCCCGAGCTATTGGCTGAGCATTTATAAAATATTAAGTCTCTATGTGGTAATTTGGGAAATGGCTCCTGGATACTTGGGAACAGGCAGTTGGGACAGGAAAACTCCCGGATACTTGGGAACAGGCAGTTGGGACAGGAAAACTCCCACTTACAGAAGATTGTTTTACTAGTTTAACTATCCACATACAAAGTTATAGGTTTATAGTTATAGTGTTAAACAATGGTTAAATAAATAGACACTGCTATAAAAAAAACCCATTAAAGAGTATCTTGTGTATTTTATTACCTGGCAAATGACACCATCAATGATATAGGCATTTAACCACAAGATGTGTGTTTTATTTAGTCTTGGGGAATATGCCTATCAATTAATTCAATTGCCATAAATAATCTTACCTCCCCAAACAAAATCACATAAAATTTTGCTTACTATAATCTCTTAAGAAAAAAAAAAAAAAAGAAAGAAAACCCAAACTCTTCTGGATCTAATCTAATCTAATATTAATCTTACTTTATATATGAAGTAGGTAATTTGGGCACATCTTTTATAAAGTGTGATATGTGAAATCTTTAAATCACTGAAGAGGAATATTTTAATTGAGCTCATAAAGGAACTTTCTCATAGTGTGATGTTATCAGGACTCCTTTGTTGTAATTTATAAATGATTTCCCTTTTATAATAGAGACCAACAATTTACATGGTTTCTCTTTTGAATAGGGATCAGCAGTTCTCACTTAGTCTGGTTCTCTTCACAGATGTTAGCTTGGGACTTTATACTTGACTGACTTTCCTGGCATAACAGACACAGTGTGGTGAGGTTTGCCCACATCTGTTCCACGCATACAATATTTTTCCATCATTTAGCCCTGGTTTAATGTGGAGTTCACATGAGAATATTTTGTAACGAAATGTTTAAAATATTTTCTCTCTTTGGGAGTTTTCATAATTTGCTAGATAAGAGCACACCCCTAGAGAAAAAAGCAGGAGGTAACACTATGTAGTGTTCCCAAGAGATATGTTTTAGATAGATGTAAATTTATCTTTATTAACTACTTTTTCCCCTCTTAAAGTATGTGGTTTTGTTTTGATATAACCTTGAGCAAACTTTGCAAAGATGTCATTTAGTTTCCTTAGCTTTCTTCAATTATAAACTCAGGAGATGAAGACTTTCAGATGCTCACAGGGCATGAGAATAATATATAATATACCGTGCTTTCTATATAGGGTTTTGTGCAGGAATATACCTTTAAAAGTGGACTTCTCATCCTTTACTCCATGCATTAGTTAAGTATGCCTCAAAGGAAATTACAAGTGAGCATCTCATCATTGTGATTTATAGACATGCATGTAATATATATTTAATGTCTGACTGGCTGGCTCACTATAGACAGTTTATGACAGTGAATACTTGTGTAGTGTCGTGGCCTCAGCACTATGGAAAAACATTCTAGATGTGGGGGAAAAAGGGTAAATAAGACCCTCAATTTAAAGATACAATCCATCTATTTTTTTTCAGAGTTATTTTAACTTTAGACTTAGCCTTTATAGAACACTATTGAAGAAAAAGAATTGGTTTTGTAAGCCCTCTTTACTAATTTTTTTAGAAGCTGTCCTCTGTGTGTGTTTTGATAAATTTATATATAAAAGGATACCATTGCATATTTCTTTAAATTCTGAAATACCTTTAGGGGAATTTTTCCTACCAACCTTTGAACTTCAGACGTGGAGGCACAGAGTTGGAAGTGACCAGTCTTCTGTCTTCCCTGACCCCTCATTTCTGAGTTGTGCTGTTGTTCAACTGCTGGAGCACGACTTCCTGGGGCATTGCCATTTCTAAGGAATGAAATTGGATCCAAATTCTTTTTAGGAGGATGGGATTTGTTGTTTTGAATGTGGCTTGTTTTGGGAAGACACTTTACCACATAACCATTATTGCTTGGATGGTTTCCATTCCGAAGAATGCTGGCCATGGGAAAACAAAGGGACAGAAGGTCAAGGCGGGATGCTATGTGGCACATGAGATTGAACTAGAGGCTGTCTGGAGGTAGGTTTTTGGTTGCTTATGCACACACACACACACACACACACACACACACACACACACACACACATACACACACACACCCCATAAAAGAAGAGGAGGGATTTTTCATCTTTAAGCAACATATATTGAATTTTATGTGAATAATGAACCTCCCTTGATCATTCAAGAGACAATGGCCATTTTTGTACCTGTTTTTTCAAACATTTGACAAATGGAAAGAGTGATTCAGAGAACTAATTAAGTGCCAATTTTGGGGAAAAATGGTTCTGTTTCCAGATGGCAAAGGAGCATCATTAATACCTTCTCTGCACTTTCAAACAGGAGACAGATGCTACCAATAAGAGAGAGTCAACACTTCATGGTTGTTTTCAATAAAACACATATTATCCCATAGTTCTAAGATTTGAACCATCAATCAAATTAGGCAGGTTTCTGTTGACAAAATCCAATTTAAAAAAAATGAGGTACATTTATTTACTGTTTTCTACAAACTTCTTTCTGCTAAGGATTAGAAATATCAGTGAAAACATGGTAAAGAAATCTTAGAAACATGAACTAGCCAACCCTCTACTCAATTGAGTTAACAGATTACCATGACCCTCAGGTTAGTGAGAAGGCGGCAAGGAATTATTAACTTTTTCCTCACCTGTCACAGGATGCCTTTGGGGCTAGCTTCCTGCCTCTGTGACCTCTGCAGTTAATTTATGTCCTTGGTTCAATGTCCTTCTGTTGTGTCTTAAGATTCTTAACTGCAAGAATGTATGCATTTAATGTAATTTTTATATGACACTGGAAACTTCATAAATTAAGACCCAAAGAAGTGGCAAATGGTGTTTATGAGTAGTTATGTATTATGAGGGAAATGTTATGATGTGGTTGTAGTAAACTACAGCACCTGGACAAGGCTGTTCAGATTCTCTGACACCCCCTATGTGACATCTTTCATGAGAATCTTTATGGGAGAAGGGAGAGAGTGGTCTTCTTAGGTTTTGTGGTCTGTTCAGGAGACAATAGTGGAAGAAAATCTAAGAGCACATCCTGCTTCTGCCCTTTTCTCAAATAGTGTTATGCTGTGCCTCAGTGTCTGCAAGAGGTAAACGGAATTCTAGTTTCTAATTGGAGCATACGTGTACTAAGTCAGGGAAGGCACTCATTTGCCTGATGCCACATCATCACGGTGGTAGATTTAGCATCAGTATGAAGCTTAACAGCACAATATAACACCAGCTAGTACACAGAGTCCAGGTCAAGTCAAATATTCCCACTCCCGACTGCCAACAGCAATGTGAAATGCTCCTGAGCTCTTTAAGTATAATTCGTGTCAGTGGTTCTAATTTTCTACTTCTTCATGTCAAGTCTATTCCTCTGTGCTCCCCATCTCTCTTCTCCCTCCCTCTCTGAGATTAAATAATAATAATAATGTTTTAGTACTTTAGTTATCTATACTACCTACAATATGTTTGCTATGCAAGTAGAAGTTTACTCTATCTATAGAAAGTAAGGTTCATGTCTAGTTGCCTTGTGTTATAGCTTCAGAGAAAGGCTTGGTTCCTAGTTCCTCAGAAACCTATGTGGCCAAGATGAGAGTATGAAAGAAGTCAGGCTGTGGTAGTTTCCTTAGTGAATGAATGGAGAGGTAGCCATTGTACTTGTGTGAAATGAGTGGTATTTTTGCCTTTGGTGTACACAGAGACACATCTAGGAAAACAGCTGTATTACTGAAATTCATAAGTGAAAACTAGTTTCAGTGTAGTCATCTTTTCACCCTGTATTTGTGAGTACAGTGTGTTTGTATCTTTTAATTGTGGAAAAATGAGTTTTGCTCTGCTGAGATTGGACCCACGGCCTCACTTATGCTGCTCAGTGTAGGCTCTATGGCTAAGCTATTGATTATTCACAGAGCTTTCTTGCAACTCCTGAGAAATAGCAAAATAGACCAGTGTTGTAGAACTCATGCTTGTTTTAGCTCAACATTTTCTATTGAAGATTTGACTTTTTATGTTAACTGGTTTTGCTTTGTTTCATTTGTCTTTTAATGTTAGCTCCTTATTAACTTGTGAGCTTACTTGATCTTGGAAAGCTTCCTGAGTGCTTCCCAGGTACCTAATGTCAAACATCTGACACTGGCAGCTCTTCCCAGCTAGTTTCCTAAATGGTAGCATATGGAATCACTGTCAGCGATCATGGTGCATGTTAAAAATTTCATTTTGAACAAGAGGCCTGTGTTTTAATGTGACACTCAGGCCTGATAATTTTGTCACCAGTCTTGGCTGTTCACAATGGTTCATGTGAATTTCAAAGAAAGCAGCAAAGATTCATGATAGACCCAAAGAAATCTAGTGAGCCCCAACAAAGAGTCCCAGGAAGTTTACTAACAGCCCAGAGCCTTGCAACCATGCTCAAAGACTTTTAACAAGGAGCAACGTTGCCCCCTAGTGGACATTTAGCAATGTCCGGGCCCCTTGGTTGTCTAGTAGGGAAAGTGCGATTCTGTCTTAGGTGTAATCTTGCAACCCTCCCAACATCCCCAGGACTAAGAACTTCCTTCGCAGAACACCAACAGTAGCATGGCTGATAACTGCCTCCATCACTCTCGGCTCCCTACTTGTGGATGCCATGTGACCAACTGCCCTCCCATTCCCAGTACCACGACTCCATTGCCATGAGAGATTGTATTCTCTGTAAGAGTAAAGCAGAATAAACCTCCCCTCTCTAAACAAAACATACAAGAAATGCAAACTGAGCATCTAAAATAATCCAAAGTCTACAATGCTTCAAAATGCAAACTTACATTGTTTATATTTTACCTGTTTACATAAGGCAGTTTTCATGAAAGTTTGAATATACTAAATGGGTTTCGGCCCATGTCTTGCCCCACCCAATCCCATTCATATCCTTTGTTCCCAGAGTCAGTTTTGTTTCTGCTCTTATCTATATATGTGTGCTTTTATGTGTTCATAAAGTCTAGAACCCACCAATGAGAGAAAACATGAATGAATATGTAAGTAGGAGATTCACTTAGATTTACTACATGCGATTATCTCCAGTTGCTCTTATTTTTCTTCAAACAGTATAAAACTATATCAGCCTCGATGGCTGTAAAATAGTGTGATGCGTATATACACTACATTTTCTTTCCTTTTTTTTTTTTTTTGACACTACATTTTCTTTATGCAGACCTCTGTTGTTAGATTCCTAGGTTGGTTTGTAATGGAGCTATTGTGAATATGCTACAGTGGATAATGATGTAATACATCTCAGTCATATGCTAACCTGGCTTCTTTGGGATCCATAGCCAGGAGCGGTAGAGTTGGGTCATAAGGTCGGTCCATTTAAAAGGATTTATTTATTTTTATTTTATGCATATGAATGCTTCATCTGTATGAATGCATGTGTATCCTGTGCACTCCTGGTGCCCATAGAGGCCAGAAGAAGGCATCAGATTCTCTGGAGCTAGAATTATGGACAGTTGTAAGTTGCCATGTGGGTACCGGGAACTGAATGCAGTCCCTCTACAAGAGCAGCCCATGCATGCTCTTTTTTTTTTTTTTTTTTTTTTTTGGTTTTTTGAGACAGGGTTTCTCTGTGTAGCTTTGTGCCTTTCCTGGAACTCGCTTTGGAGACCAGGCTGGCCTCGAACTCACAGAGATCCGCCTGCCTCTGCCTCCCGAGTGCTGGGATTAAAGGCGTGCGCCACCACCGCCCGGCCCATGCATGCTCTTAACCATGGAACTATCACTCTAGCCCTTCTATATTTCAGTTTCGTTGATTTTTTTTTTTTTTTTTTTTATAAACCGACATATGAAATTCCATGGTGGCTGGACCCATTTACCTTCCCACCAGCAGTGGATAAGGGTTCTTCCTCCCTGTCCATGTTCTTGACGGTATTTTGTCATTGTTCATTTTCTTAACGGCCGCCATTTAGGATGGGGTCGAACCAAATTTCAGTGTTGTTTTGATTTGCATTGTCTTGATGGGCAGTGAGGTTGAAGGATTTTCCATGTGTTGACTGGCCGTTTGTGTTGTATCTATGGAGACCTATCTGCTCCTTTCATTGGCATGTTTATTGATTGAGTTGTTTTGTTTGCTGATTGGTTCTGATTTTTTTTTAAATTTTCCTTTAATTTTTAGATCTTAATCCTCTGCAGAATGTAGAATGAGCAAGAGTTCCCCTCATTCTGTAGGCTGTCTTCTCATTCAGTTGACTGTTTCCTTTGCTGTATAGAAGCCTCTACACCTCATGTCAGTAATTGTCCTTACTTCCTGGACAATGCAGCCCTACTTAGAAGGTGCTTGCCTATGTCTTGAAGTGGTTTCCCTACTCTTTTTTAAAAATCAGTTTTAGAGTTTCTTGCAGTAAGGTGTTTTGTTTATTTAAAGCTCATTATCATCCAAGATGAAAAGTAGGTGTAGTTTAACTTTCTATAGGTGGATACCCAGTTTTGCCAGCACCATTTATTGGAGAAGCCATCTTTTCTACAATACATATTTTTGCAGATGCTATCCAAAATCATGCAGCAGCTGTAGGGTCTTGGGTTTGTGTCTGAGTTGTCTATTCTGTTTCATTGTTCTACAGGTCTGTTTCATGATTTGATTGTAGCAGTTGGTTAATATTCCTTTGTGGAAATGTATCATATTTTCTTTATCTGTTCATCCACTGAGGGGCAACTAGGCTGTTTCCAGTTTCTGGTTATCATGAATAGAATAGCAATGAGTAAGGTTGAGCAAGTGTTTCTATAGTAGGATAAAATATCGTTTGGGTTTATGAGAAAGAGTGGTGGTATAACTGTATCATCTTAAGGTAGATGGATTCCCATCTTCCTGAGGTACCACTATGCTGATTTCCATAGTGGCTGGACAAGTTTGCACTCCCAGCAGCAATGGGTGAATGTTCTCCTTATTAAACATGTCGGTGTTGTTCTAGTAGGGCTGCCTTTAGATGTCACTTTGTCGTATTCCTTTGCAGCTTTTACCATTCTTCCTTTGTTCTGCACATTTAGTGTTTGGATTATTATGTGCTGTGGGGAATTTCTTTTCTCGTCCAATCTATTGGGAGTTCTGTATGCTTCTTGTACTTTGATAGGTACCTCCTTCTTTAGGTTGAGATAATTTTTCTTCTTTGCTTTTGTTGAAAAGATTTTCTGTGCCTTTGACTTAAGGATCTTCTCCTTCCTCTATGCTTATTATTCATAGGTTTGGTTTTTTCATAGTGTCCTAGATTTCCTGGATGTTATGTGGCTGGATTTTTTTGAGATTTAACATTTCTTTGACTGAGGTATCTGTTTCTTCTATATTATCTTAAGTGCCTGAGCTTCTTCTGTCTCTTATATTCTGTTGCTGAGGCCTGCCTCTAAGGTTCCAGTTTGAATTCCTAAATTTTCCATTTCCACTTTTCCCTCAGTTTGGGCTTTATTTATCAATCCCTTTTCTACTTTCATGTTCTTAACAGTTTTCTACATTAATGAATTTCTTCATATCCTCTTTAAGGCCCTTGAGCATATTTTGAAGTCCTTGTCTTGTGATTCCACTATAGTAGAGGGCTTAATGTAGTAGGGTTGTTGGACTCTAGTGGAGACATGATATCCTGGCTGTATATATTGCCTGTGTTTTTACTCTAGCATCTTGGCACCTGGGTTTGGGATGATTGTAATTCTAGGTGCTGATATCTGGTCTTGTGTTTGTTGGTGGGTGTTCAGCTCATTGCTCCTGTCGTCTCTGGTTCTTAGGAGAGTATTGTGGCTGTGGGTTGCTTGGTAGGGAATGCTGCTGAGATCCAGCCAGATGTGGCTCCTGGGGCTTCCAGTTAGAATTCATTTCTAGGTATTGGGAGCTGAGAGGTAGGAATGAGGATGGGCTACAATGGTGGAGGGCTGAGAAGGCCTACAGGAGGGGAGAAAGCAAGGTGTTCCAACAGGATCTGTGCAGACCCCTGGGAGCGGGACAGAGAGGAAGCAGAGGCCTTAGCAGGTGGTCTGCAACAAGCCAGGGGTGATACTGGGGTGTTGGAATTGGAAGAGAAGGGAGAGGATAGAGATCACCTACCTGGTTCCCCGGCTGGTGTGGCTTGTGGGCTTCCAGGGAAGGTCTGAGGGAGTTGGTGATTGAGAGAAAGGATAGGGTAGTGAAGGGAGGCTGTAGGAAAAGATCTGGTGATCCCCTGGAAATGACTGCAGAGTGAAAATGGAGGCTTCCACGGGTGGTCTGCTACAAAGCTGGGGATAAGCAGGAGGGCTATAATTGGAAGACAGGAGAATGAAATTCTCCTCCCTGATTCTCTGGCCTGCATGGACCAGTGCGTTCCCAGGAATTGACGATATTATTATTGTTGTTGTTGTTACTGGGTTTGAAGCATTTAGAAGATATTTTAACCACATATTCAACTTACAGTGTGCAAATCCTTTCCTCCTCCATATTTGTGTTTTCTTCTCTTCTGTTTCCTTTCTTGTGCAGAAACTTGAACTGGATATGGTGTCATTGGATACTTTTTTGTTTTGTTGACTCTGCCTGTGTTATTTCATGAAATCATTTCCATGATGAAGATTTTGAGCTTGCCCTTTGTGTTTTTTTTTTCTAGGCGTTTATACAGTCCTAGGTTTTTATGCTCCTTTGTCTTTAATTCATTGTAAGGTGATTTGTGTGTATGGTTTAAAATATGGGTTCATATTTTCTTTTTTCTGTGTTTGGATTTCCAGGTTGTTCACTACGTTTCAGAGGTGATCCTTTCCCTATTTGCTATTATTTTTATCTTTTATTTAGCATATAATAATGGGCTTCATTCTGACATCCTCTGTATAGCCTGTCCTTTTGTTAATGTACCTTGTCTTGTTGTTTCCACTATTACATATTGTGGGTACACTCCTAAAGGCTATTATATTCTAAACATCAGTCATTCTGTGACTTTTTAAATGAATGTACTTCCAATATTTGTTCAAAAACCCCTGAATTCTGATTCTTATTACACCTTTTGCTATCGGTCTGTACAGTAGTTTTAATAGCGTTTTATTAAAATACTGCCCAGGAATAATTAATAGCACCCCAAATGAAGTTATTATTGATGTTCCCCGATGATACTATGCCTGACTCCTCTAAAGGTAAAAATGCAAGTAACAGGAAACAAAACCACCTTCCAGTAAAATGATCTTCCGGAACAATGTTTGGGTTATTGCAGTGGATGCAACTTATACACAGTCAGAAACATGAAACAGCTTCCTATAGGGTGAATACTATGTCAGAAATATTTCTCTCCAGTATACTCCCAGGGAGGTTCTGGGCTTTTTCTGTAGAAATATTCGCCTGACTTGACATGCTAGAAGAACGAGACTCTTCAACTTCTCCTAACTTTGAATGTAGCCCATCAAAAATCAAGTGTTGCCAATGTGCTAGTCCCAAATATCATATTTTATAACAGCTTTAGAAGTGTAGAAATGTTACAAAGCTATTACAGCCCAAAGAGTTACCATTTGTCCCATATACAGTTTTCCATGTTAATAACAGTCTACATTAATATGATACACTTATTACAATTAATGAACTGAAACACACACATCATTAACTAAACTGCATTACTTTACTCACATTTTCTTGGCTTATACCTAGTGGTGCCTCCTGTCCCAAGATTCTGTTAGAGATACCACACTCTATTTACTCATAACAGCACCTTAGGCTTTTCTGGATTGTGACGGTTTTCAGATCTTTCTTGACTTTGATGATCTTAACAGGTATGGAAAGGACCAGTCAGATGGTTTATGGAAGTCTCTACACCCATATTTAGTAGAGTTTTGTCTTGTGGTTAGAATGGGGTAATGGGTAGAGCAGAGGAAGACCCTAGTGATAAGCAGTGTATACATACTACAGTATGGTGTTATAGAATTCTCTAGTCTTATGGTCCCCATTTCTTTGCTTATGTTCCTTCTCAGCTTTGAGGACCCACCTGCATTCCTTGGTTTGTGGTCCACTCCCCCCCCCCTTTCTGTCCTATAGAGTAACAAGGGCAGGGTAAGTTCTTACCCCTTGTGATGTTCTGCTTGACCTCTGCCCGGTTTCTCTACTTGTCCTATGCCAAACATGACTCTTCTGCCTTTGGTGTCTGCCTTAGGGTTGGATGATTGGATTGAGCTCAGATTATGTGAGATCATCTCCCTTTGTAAAGTTTCCAAACCTGACTCACATCTGCAAAATCCCCTTTCCTGAATAATGTAAGAAAATGAAGAGAGGTGACACATACTGAAATAAAGGTGGCCAGCAGATACAAAGCCTCCTGAGAATGCAACTTGGAAATCCTAGTAGGGGAGGCTGTGCCTTCTGTTCTACATCATAGTATATTTAAGGTCAGACTTCCAAATTCTACTATTCTGTGAACTACAGTAGTTAGTCCTGAGGTCCTCTGTAGGACCTAGAGACAACAGTCCTGTTGAACCTTCTCTACAGGACTACATTCTGCTGTTGAACCCAGGTCACTGCCTACAGGCTTTCTTTCCTTAGAGTAGGAAATGTATTTCAGAGTTCCTATTCCACATCCTCGCTTTCAGGTGGCCTGCTGGCCTGCTGGCCTGCTGTACAATCATTCCTTGGTGCAGGGTTCCCTACAGTCATCTGTGAGAGCCAGAATTACTTTTAGGTTTTAACTACTATGCCTAAGAGAGCCATGAAATAAAAATGCCTCTGATCTGCAAGCCCCTTGCCGGAGGAGAACAGGTAGTTCCTGAAATGCTGGAGGCTGTTGTTTATGGAGAAAACAAGCCCCATGTTTTCACTGCCCTCGACAAGGTGGTTTGACCCATCTGCACTTGATGAGCTTGATCACATGTGGGTAGGAGGTTCACAGGCAGGAAGTATGTCAGGATATATGCTTGCCCCTGATTGGGTGTAGCCTGGGGATACATCAGGATGTATGCATGCCTCTGACTGGACCTGATGGGAAATATTTAAGCTGCTGTAAACCCTGATTCAGGGCCATCTTCTGGAAACCTAGCGATGGACCTGGCCAGAGCCCATCCACCTGGCCAGTGTTTAATTAGAGCTTGCTTCAAATCTGATTTTGAATTACGGTAGTGGTCTTATTCTTGATTGGTGGAATTAACACATCCAGCCAGGGAGTTGAGGTAGTGACCATGGACTGACTACTACTTCCTAGGAGTTTCTATCTTCCTCAGATTTCTTTCCTTTGTCTTTAGAAGCCAGTCATTCATGGCAGGCACAGAAACTCCCCCAAGAAATGATAAATCAATGTCTAAATAAACAAGTGATCCAAGATATGGGAAGCAAAATGGTGAGAAGGTATAGGCTTGCTTTCAGAAGTCAGAGTACCTGACCTGGATGCAAAGCCTGTTCTGTTAAGAATCTGAATGACATTGACGATTTAGTTAACCTCTTTTGGACCAGTTTCCTCATCCGAATGCATCATGGTTAGTTAATAGGTGTCTGGATGGCTAAAAACAGCGCTAAACATAACAGTGTTCACTCAATAAATGTTTTTGGTTTTTGCCACATAATCGCAAGGAGTAGAATATTTACATTCTATCTCTCAGGAGTGGGTGTCCTGGGATGACAAGCTGAGCTGCCAATCTGGGAGCTTTTAAAGGGGCTTATGGGATGAAGAATGGAACGGGGTATGTGCTGCTCAGTACCACTGGCCCCGCCACAGGGGCTCAGATGTCTCCTCTCAGTTCTGCTCACCTGTCGTGTAGCTTACAGTTGGAGTAAGGATAGAAAACAGGGAGCCAGGAAATGGAACTCACTTCTGGTGTCCTGGCCTCTAGCAAGGACACTTTCAGAACTGCTGGTTCCATTACTGCCTGACCAGTTTTTATCTCTGTTCGGTATTTAAGAAAGTAGCTCTATTCCAAACTAAAGAATTTTTTTATCCCTGGAGTTTTTCTTGGCCCATATTTGGAGCAGTGGCTCTCAAACCTCTCTGTCTTCTAGCTTATGTTGTGATCATGTTTCAGTGGTGGGGAGTGAGATGGGACATGGAGAGCGTTCACTCCTTTCCCAGGAAACATCACCGATTTTTACTATTGGTTCCCAGTTTGTGTTCTGAACGACTGAACTTTACAATTGGAATCTCATATGGTGTATTGCTGCTCTTCTCAACTCCCCAAAGACATGAATGGCTTTTCTTCCCTCCATTAAATTGTGGTGTGGTTTGTAAGTGCTCAAACATAAAACATCGCCACAGTAACATTTAAGCCAGTTTATTTTGAGACATTTCACTATTGGAAAAGTTATTGTTGCATGATACTTTTGACATTACCCTGGATGACCACAGCCTCTCAAGATGGCAGAGATTACACAGGTACTGATGTAAAAGTTGAAGTATCATTGAGTTCTTCTAGAATGTCAAGTCTGGTAAACATTTTTACAGAAAAATCCCGGAACCTCTCTGGGAGTATACTGGACAGAAATGTTTCTAACATAGTATCCATGCTATAGAGAGCTATTTCATCTGGCTGTGTGTAAGTTGCTTCCACTGAAATAATGCAAAAATTGTTCCTGCAGATCATTTTACTGGAAGGTAGTTTGTATTTTTACCATTAGAAGAATCTAGCATAGTATCAAATGGGAACATTAATAATAACTTTGTTTTGGGGGTTATTATTTATTACTGGACAGTATTTTAATAAAATGCTATTAAAGCCACTGTATAGACTGCTAGTGAAGGTGTAATAAGAATCAGAATTTAGAGATTTTTGAACAAATATTGGGGATACATCCACTTAAAAAGTCACAGAACTACTGGTATTTAAAATATAATGGCACTCTTGTAAAATTTCCAGATAAACTGAGACAATCTCATATATAAAAAAATAAAAAATACTCTGAGCATTAGTATCATTTATAAGTCACAAGTATGTTAACTGTTTTTTAAAGCTGTTTCTTTTTTTTAAATAAAGACTGCTACAAAAACAAAGGGAATTATCTTAGCTACTTTTCTATTGCTCTAAAGAGACAGCATGATCAAGCCAATTTATAAAAGAAAGCATTTATTTGGGGGCTCACTTGCATTTTCAGAGGGTGAGTCCATGGCCCAATGGCAAAGAATACAGTGACATGCAGGCATGCATGCAGGCATGGTATTGGAGCAGCAGTTGAGAGCTCACATCTTGATCCACAAGCAGGAGGCAGAAAGAGAATAAGACTATACCTGGCATGGTCTAGGCCACGCCTACTAATCCTTCCAAAACAGTTATACTAACTAGGAAGCAAACATTCAAATATATGAGCTTTGAGGTGAGTGCATTATCATTCAGACAACCACATTTCACTCCCTGGCCCCATTATGATTGTGAGGATCCTGCTCTCACTCTTCCCAGTTTAACATTTTATGTCATCAGTGGGCGACTAAGTACTAGCCTTAAAAAGCTGGACACGACCCCCACCCTCCCTTTTTCTGTTTCCCCTCTGCTCTGCTCTCTGCTTCCCTCTCCCACCAGGCCTGGCTCCTCCCCCTCCTTTCTCTCCATTAAAGCTCTAAAAACTAATATTGGGTTCTGCCGTGGCTGTGACTCTTCCGCTGACCAACCAGTGCCGTTCATCCTTTTAGTGATAGGCTTATATCAGAATGTAAAATGCATTCAGTCTAATTTCAAAAGACTCCATAGTGTTTTGCAGTCTTAACACTGTTTAAATTAAAATCCAAGGTCTCTTCTGAGACTCAAGGCAATACCTTAATTGTAAACCCCTGCAAAATCAAAAGGCAAGTTAATACCTTGAAAATACAATGATATAGAATCTATATTACCATTCCAAAAGGGAAGAATGGGACAGTGAGGAAATACTGAACCAAAGCAAGAATGACACCCAGCAGGCCGGACTTCAAATCCCATATCTCTATTTATGGTGCCAAAGGGCTTATTAGATGGCTTTTCAGATCTCTCGTTCTTTCCAGCTTTGTTGACTGCAACACACTTCTCTCTCGGGTTGGTTCCATGCCCTGTCTGCAGCTCTCCTCCACAAGGGACTCTGTCAAGATGACTCTGTCATCTACAACATTTTGGGGTCTCCAACTCGATGCAGACTTTACCTTCACAACTTCACACAGTGGCCTCTCCAGACCTGCAGGTGGGGTCTCTTCTGCTGCATGCCACATGTCTGGTTTCTGCATCTTTCCTTTACCTTGGAGAAAGATTGCACAGCCCCTTGTTTCTGTATTCTGTTAAAGTCAGAGCCACTTGGAGAACCACATGGTTGAAGTTGCCACGTTCTTCTGCTTTCTTGGGATGGGACCTGGCCCTGCCTTAATGACATTGGCATAAGCTTTGGTTTGTTGTTGCTCTTTAGGAACAGATAATTCCTTAGCCCATTCTTTTCACAGGCTGGGAGGGGTCTTCCCCTGAGGGTACCACTCCCTTTATTTAATTTAGCATTAGGCCTTTCTTTAAACCTCTTTTCTCTTCGAGCTAGACTTGGCCCCAACATTAAATGCCCTGCTGTCCTTTATCTCCTCTAACTGTACATTTTGTATTCTTTTGGGGTCGCTTGCTCATTTTCATTGTAGATCTGCATAAGAGTGATCAGTGATAACCACATGACACAGTCAATATTAAGTATCCTTGAAATCTCCTTTGCTAATGAAATTAAGTAGTTCCACATTCTTCAGTGAGTGTACAGCAAATTCTTATGACAAGAAAAAGCAGCCAGATTCTTTGCCAAAACATCACAAAGGGCTTTAGCTCAGTTGTTAATATCAATTCCCTCTGAAACCTCTTGAGGTCCCTGGGCTTTCTCCCCTTCTTCTATACCATTTTCGGCTCGGGTTCAGCATGGACCCTGGCAGGGGCCACCTTCGTTCTCCACTGAGCTCAGCAACATAGAAGGATGTGTCTTAAGAGGTCCTGTGCTCTTTTTCTCACTATTGTATTAGTCAAAATATTCACCATGGCTAATTCTATGAATGTAGCATTCCCTATTGTCGGGGAAATCATGGTTGATAACAACATAAAACTGCTGTGCATTACTGCCTCCAGGGAACACTTCAGCACGTAGGCAGGAAGTCAGGAGCATGTATTGTCTAGAAAGGATTTGAACATACATGCAGACCCATTTAGGGTTTGGGCATGCCAGATTTTACTCTAGGTAGCTGCCTAGGCTCCTGGGTGTTGAGGAAGCATTAGTATGCCCCTCACAAAGGGTTTAACTTAGACAAGCATACTGATTAACCTATGTGAATATCAAATAAATGTTTCATGTGAACATACAGTAATGTCCAAGAACATTTCTGAAGTATTGATGCTATATTCTGTAGTAACTTTCTTATCTAAAACCTTGTACAAATTTATAAGCTCTTAATTAGTTTCATGTATGTTGATAACCTAGTCAGGCAGTTAACTGTAGAGCTAAAGCAAGAATCAGATATGCAAACCAGTGTTTCATTATGTCTTAGTTGAGTTTCTGTTGCTGTGAAGAGACACCATGACCATATCAACTCTTACAAGGGAAAACATTTAATTGAGGTGGCCCACTTACAGTTCAGAGATTTAGTCCATTATCATCATGGCAGGAAGCAAGGCAGCAGGCAGGCAGACATGGTGCTGGAGCTGAGAGTCCTTACATCTTGATCCAAAGCAACAGGGAGGGAACTGTCTCATTAGGCATGCCTTGAGCACATATGAGAGCTCTAAGTCTGCCTCCACAGCACTTCCATGGTTATACACTTCCTCCAACAAGACCACACTTACTCCAAGGAGGCCACACCTTCTAATAGTGCCATTCCCCGTGGGGGCTGTTTTCTTTCAAACCACATACATTACTCTGTGTGTTATTTTTATATTTGTTTTATTTACTGCTAAGCTTTGGAGCTCCATTGTTCCCCAAGGGCCCATATGCTAAGAGCTTAATAATTCACTGGGAGGTGATGAAATCTTTTTTAAAAACATATATTACTTCCTGACTGCAGTTTCCCTTCCCTTCACTCATATCAGTCTCTCATCCCTACCTCCCATCTCCCCCACATCCACTCCTCTTCTGTTTCCCTTAATAAAAAAAAAAAAAAAGAGCAAACTTCTCAGGGATAGCTACGGAACATGTCCTAACAAGATACAATAAGACCAGGCAGAAGTCCTCATATCAAGGCTGGATGAGGCCACGCAGTAGGAGAAAAGGGTCACAAATGCAGAGACACCCCCACTTCCATTGTTGGCAGTCCCACAAGAACATCAAGCTACACAACCATAACGTATATGTAAAGGACCTAGCTCAGACCCACATAGGGTCTGGGTCCATAGCTTCGGTCTCTGTGAGCCCCCATGAGTGCTGATTAGTTGGTGATGAAATCTTTATAAGGTGAGGTCCTATTGGAATCCGTCATCATTGCAAGCATGTCCTTGAAGGGATTATTGTGACTCTGGCCTCATCTCTCTCTCTCTCTGCTTCCTGGTCACTATCACCATGAAGTGAGCAGTTTTGCTCTACCAAGGTCTCCCAACCATGACATTCTGCCTTCCCATAGCTCCAGAAACAATGGAGCCAAGCAACAGTGTAATTAAGCCATTGAAATTGTGAGGTAGGATAAGCCTTAATTTATCTTAGGTGTTTTGTCACAATGATGGAAAGCTGACACTCTCATATGCCATATCTCGATACTTTTGTCAACCCTAGGTAATGTTCATAGTAGTAGGCCCTATGATTATAGTTGAGTTGACGATATAGTACATTGGTAGTATTCATGCAGCCCTGAGTTTTGTCCCCAGTGTGTGTGTGTTGAGTCTGTTGCCTATTAAGTTTATAAGTATTGTTATTGTAAAGTCAGAGTGTAACATACTCTGTGCGTGCACTGATGTTGTTGTAGCTTTATCATTTTGTACAGCGCAGAAACATGATGACAGTGGGAGGCAGCAGATGAAGTTACTGGTTTAGGTATTTACTGCACTTTCTCTGATGTTTTAGAGTATATTTCCTATAAAGAGAAAGAGCTTCCTGGGAAACCATAGGTATGCTAACATAGCAGCACCATATAGCTCACACTGCCTCTTCTCTTGATGTGTAACTGTTTCTCATGCTTGGTTTAATATCTGTTACTCTGCTCCTCCTTGCCCTATAAACACTCACATTTCTGCTACTTTCAATGCATAATTGTGTCTTGTGCTTGATTTAATCTTTTGTCACTCTGCTCATCAGCGCTCTAGAAACATCTTCTACTAGATGGCCTAGGTGTATAGTCGGTTATACCATGTAGGCTGTTAGAGGTCTGTTCCATGCTTTTTGCAATCATGAAATTACTAAACTACATGTTTGTCAGGGTGTATCCCTAGTGTGGCCATGACTGTATTTTTAAAATCTCCTTGAATTCCTTTGTGTGAGAGGATAAGCAGTATAGGTAGCAGTGTGTACGCTTAGCATGTGCAAGTCCCTAGACTCAAATAACTAGCATCTAACAAGAAAAAATGAACCCCCACCCATGTGTGTCTCTGTGTGTTTATGTGACACACAGAGATGTAAATAGATAAAAAAGATGGAAATAGATTAAAAAGTCTTTGTCTTAAAACAAGGTTCCTTAGACTTTGTATACATGTCACCCTATTTCTCTCAAGAAGTATTTGCGTGACCTTGGATATGTCAGTACATAAAATCACACATTTATGAAGCAAATATTTACGGATGATAAAAAAGAAATGTATTTTAAAGCAATTTATTATTATAACTGTAACTTTGAACCACATTTACATACTAACGAGAGAGATGACTTATTGTTCCAGAGAGAACCAACTCTTGGCTGACATTTAATTCTGCTGAGCCAGAGCATCTGGAACATGTTTTAGAGTTAATCAATATTTTGATCTTGTCATCAATTCTGAGACTGCCATGTCACCTAAATATGTACCACAACATGGCAGAAGTATATTTAAGATCATTTCAGAAATCGTTGAAAATTCTGTATTAACCCTACCCAGAAAACAATGAACCGTATTTTCATGAAGCTCAGCAACTCAAGCAGAAACTTTTAAAACCAAATCTTCTCAGAGTAGAAGCTAAAGCTCTATTGATTTGACACATTCTAAAGAATTATAGTAGGAAAATATCCAAAGTCTCTGATTCCTGTAAAATAAACTCTTACATTTCTATGAGAGAAAAACTTGGTATATACAACAAAAACACCAAAATTTATAACATACAGTAATCTTGAGCCAAGGTATTTCAGGCAATGTTCATTGACATTGTATGGCATGATAGTCTACATAGTGCAAAGTGATGTGTCCGGTGCTCAGAGCCAAGGTTGCAGTTAGGTCCCCAAATGCATGATGGTCAAGCACTGCCAGAAACATTTTGGATTCACTGAACTTCTGATTTTGAATTAATTTTGGTCGTTGTGTATTCAGAAACCTTTTACTATTTCCAATGTTCTCATGACCTTCACACCTCTATGGGATTTTGGCGTGCAGGTTAAGAAGCTGGCGTCTAAAATATGCTGACAGTCAGGAAAAAGGAGGGAAACCTGATCATTACATCAGTGATGTCCATTTAGAATAAGTTTGTTTATTATTATGGAGGAATTTAGGCTTTTCTTGATTCTGAGGCCTGAGATTCAGTTTGTCTAATTAGTGCCTTTCAATGAGATGTAATGTAGGTAGCTTGTGGACTTGTGAACATATTCTTGAATAATAAACCTGAATTCTCTGTGTTCATATTTTTCTTAAAGCTGTTTCAAAAATACAGTATTTTGAGTAAAATTTCAGAGGATGTACAATTTATTCATTCTTACTGATATTTTTTACACAAGGTATAACCTACATCATAAACTCCTTTTCTATCCTCTAATGTGTTAATTACTTTTCTTACAGCTGTGAGAGGATGCAGATCATAAATAACTCACAAGGAGGAAGGTTTACTTTACTTGGTTCCAAGAGTTTCCATTTACCAGGACAAAGAGGGTGGTGAGGGTGTGGCATAGTAGTTCACATTGTGGTAGGCAGGAAGTAGTAAGGAATACTGTCAGGAAGGCCCATGCAGATACAGCCCATAAGGACATGCTGCCAGGAACAAGCATTATGCTAGCAAGCCCCATAATCTACACTCTCACCATTTCTTAATGGTCAGCTCAGGTTTTAAATCCAACCGTTGATTAAACTGTTCATCCAATCAGAGCCTACCTACCTGCTTGTTTCTGGACATGGCCTCACATCTGTACCCCGTCAAGAATAGGGCAATGTTTTCTTTGGTGAAAACTTACTGCAGAGTTACATACTTGGTCCCATTGATGCTGGCCCATGGGCGAGTCAACATTTTACTTTCAACTGTATCACCAGGTCACTGGCGTTGAGGAAGAGTAAAAATCAGCTTTTTTAAATCAATGTCTTGTCTTGTGTGTGAGTCAGCGCCCCATACAACTTTGTGATCCTAGTCTTTGCCATGAGCCATGTACCGATTAGTGCCTTTTGAAGTTGCCCTCTCGTGTTCACTTCCTTCTCTGGCCTTTGAAACCCTTCCCGGGCATTGATTTTATGCCCTCTTCTTCCTACCTTCAAGGATGTGGG
The DNA here is from genome assembly GCF_004664715.2 of Peromyscus leucopus. Lineage (NCBI taxonomy): Eukaryota > Metazoa > Chordata > Mammalia > Rodentia > Cricetidae > Peromyscus > Peromyscus leucopus. The sequence goes on from NC_051080.1 coordinate 12,987,987, forward strand.
AGAAGGGTTTGCTTTTGACTTGTGCTCATTAGTTTTGCTACATAAAAGAAAGAATAATGATGGCTTGTCCTTAGACTTCCCAAGGAAATCCATGATCTCACTCACATTGCGTGAGTTTGTACACAGTGTTCAGACATTTTGCTTTATTTTTGATGCCATTCTGCCCCATTTCCCGGCCTGTCATCACTTACCAGAAGCACCAATTAATTCTTCTTCTTGGGGATAACAGAAGCGGGGTTGATGGGCAAGCAGGGTGAGAGTTGCAGATTTCCCGTATTTTAAGGTTTTCCTTTTATTTTTGTGTCGGAGTGATTTGCTTGAATGTGTGTAAGAGTGCCACATGCATGCAATGCCTGGGGAGACCAAAAGAAGGTGTCAGATTCCCTGAGACTGGAGTGACAGTTAGGAGCCACTGTGTGGGTGTGCTGGGACCCTTTGCAAGAAAAAAGGAGTGCTTTTAGCTGTTGAGTCATATCTCTAGCCCCTCCATATTTTAAATATGGGTTTTGGGGGAATGTTATTTAGGAAACTATTATTAATGTTATTAATAGGAAACTATTTTGAAAAATAGTGCTTATTACTTTCGGTGGACTTGACAGTTGTGTGAGAGGGTGGAGCAGGCTCTCACTGTAGCTTGAAAACAAGTCTGGCTTCTCTAACCATTACCAGTTACAAGTCTTATCCCGTTGTTAACAATGGCTGCCTGGGATCCTTTGGTTAGACCTGGATGGAAGTCATGGGCAGGCAAGGCGACACTTTTAGATGCGGGTCTTCGTCATGTCTGTCAGTGTTTAGCATTGAGCAGGTCCTTGGGTTGTTGTGGCAAACACGTTTACTTGCTGAGCCGTTTTCCTGCCCAGAGTTTGGACTTTGATAATAGAGTTTCAAGTCAGTGCCAAATTACTTCCTGAGAACCGCTGTACACTCCAGGGTTCATCTTCTAGTTCGTGAGGCCCGGAGCTTGTGTTCCCTCAGCCATGTTACTGTTTGTGAGCACTGGCATCATTTAGCTGGACTCTCTGTGCTTTCCTGCTCTGTCTTGGTGAGGAGCTTTGGGCTGTCTATGTATGGAACTAGTAGAATGGTGAAGAATCCATAGTCTTTAGCATTCTACTGAGACAAAGTAGGAAGTGGACCTTTCTGGACCAGAGGAGCCCATGTGTACCTTCAAAGGTTATTGTATCTGGAAACGGGGCCTTTTCAGCAAATGAGGAGGGATAATGAGGTCATAGTGTGAGTCACAAAGTGGAGTCCTGGGGCCTCCCGAGAAGAGGACACAAAGGCACACTGCTGACGCACATGCTCAGAGAAAAGTCTATGTCGGGACACAGCAGGAAAACAGCCGTCCACAAGCCAAGGAAAGACCTCTGTAGAGATCAAACCTGCCAATGTCTGCTCCTCAACTTCTAGCCTCTAGAACTGTTGTTCACAGCATTTGTGATATAACCCTAGATAGCTGAGGGATAGCTTATGTATGGGGACTCGGGATGCTCTGAACCTCCCAGATGCAACAGTGGCTCCTTCCCCTCCTCCTCTTCCCTCTCCCCCTCCTCTCCTCTTTTTCTCCCTCCCTCCTTCCTTCCTCCCCTCCTCTTTCTCCCGGCCTCTTCTTGTTTTAAAGGCATACATGATCACAAAATTCCAGTGTGGAAAACACAAGCAGGCAATACCTGAGACATCATTCACAGGCTTACGTTTGTACATTTGCTCCTTTGTTTACAAATTCCTTACCCACCTGGAGGAATTAGTGGAAAAAGCCTAAGTCTTAAGAGGCTTGCTCATTGCAAGTACTTCCCCATGATTATTTTTAAGTCCATATTTATTAATCCACGCCCAGGATTGTTTTGATAGTAATATTAATACAACAATCTAATGTCTAAGTGGATTTCTGATATGAAATCCTTTATTCATTAATGTTTTTTACTTTTTTATTTTTGATGACTGAGTCTTATTCATTGAAATGCCCCTTTGAATGGAGCAAAGGTTGGCATTTCTGGGGTTTAATGCTTCCACATGCGTCATTTCACCTAATTTTCAAAATTCACTGGGGTGAGCATTGCTCTTCATTTTCAGATGATGAAATGATTCCCAGAGAAGTTCAGATACTGTCTGCATCACAGTGAGCTTGTGGATTTGACTCTGATTTCTGGCTTCCCTAGCAGTTTCTGTTTACTATGCCCAGGTATAACAAAGCCTGAAGGCTAAGAAATAAATCTCAGATAGGTGGGAGTATATATGCATGTGTGTTCATATGTGTGTATGTTGGGAGAAAAGATTCTTCCATTAATTTCCTTGTAATTTTTCCCTTTCCTTGTAATTCTCTAGTAAATCATTTTCTTCTCTGGTGGTCATGAGGTACGTGTGTTTTCCTGTTTTACTATCCTCGGTGTTACTGATAACAGGATAGAAGTAACAACTGGATGAAAAAAAACAAAAAGGTTTTACAATGTCTACTCTATTAGTTAGTTCTGTTGCTGTGATAAACACCACAACCAAAAGTAACTTGGGGAGGAAGGAATTTATTTCATCTCATTTCCTGGTAATAGCTCACCACTCAGGAAAGGCCGGACAAGAATCTGGAGGCAGGAACTGAAGCAGAGGCCATTTGGAATAATGCTACTTCTTGGCTGACTCTTTATGGCTTGCTCAGAGTGCTTTCCTCTTCAACCCAGGACCTCCTGCTCAGGGGTGGCATCCTTCACAGTGAGATAGGGTCTCCCACATTCATCAATAATGAAGAATTATCCCATATATTTGCTGAAAAGCCAATATTATGGAGTACCTCATATATTTGCCTGTAAACCAATATTATGGAGGCATTTTTCTCAGTTAAGAGTCCCTTTTCACACATATATCTAGGTTTGTGTCAGGTTGACAGAAATCAACCAGTACAGTTGACGCCTGGTCATCTTGACACACAAAGACAACATTTATTAAGCCATAACTGTAGAGGCTTTCTTTTGGCTGCTAACCGGCTCCCAAATAACGACATGGAGACTTTGTTATGAATGCTCAGCCTTATCCTATGTTTGTACCACCAGCTCTTACAACTTAATTTAACCTGTTTGTTTTCATCTATGTTTTGCCTGGTGACTTTTTACCTTTCTTTCATTCTATATGTCCTACTCTGTGTCTGTCTGTCTGGTGAATGGCTGGCCCTGGGTGTCTCCCTTTCTTTGTCCCTCATTCTTTCTTCTCTCAAGCCTAGATTCCTTCTCCTCTTGGCCTGCCAGCCCAGCCTATCCCTCTACTGCCTAGCTATTGGCCATTCAGCTTTTTATTAGACCAACCTGGTGCCTTGGGCAAGCAAAGCAACACATCTTTAAACACATCATTAAACAAATGCAACACACCTTTTACATAGTTAAGGTGATATTCCATAACACATAACTTTTCTTTTTTGTTCATCCCCAAGATCTCCTATTATTAACGATACATAAAGCATTGCAACTTTTTAAAGTCCCGCGGTTTTTTTTTAAAAATTAAACTACTTTAAAAGTTCAGTCTCATTACCTTTTCAAATTGCAGAGCCTTTAATATATCCAAAGTTTCTTTAAAATATTCAAAGTCTCTCAACTGTGGGATCCTGTAAAAAAATAAAAGTTACATTCTTTATTTCTATGAGAGAGAAAAACCAGCGCATAGGCACATTCAAATAAAGCAAATGAAAGTCCATAAGTGTAAAGCTTGGTGTCCGATTTCTGAGACTTAAGATCTTCTAGGCTCCAAAGGAACTGAGCAGCTCCACCTCCCTGGTTCTGCCATAAACAGCACACCCATCTCCTCTCATAGACTCAGGGTGGTGCCATTCCACACCTGTTGCTGTCCTTAGAGTTCCTCCATCTTACTGGAATTTCTAAAATAATGGGGTTTCCACTGTAACTGATCTGCACCTTAACCGATAGCTTCTCCTGGGCTCTCTCCAGAGATTTTGGCCCTGCACACAAGCTGAGAAGCACCAATTTCTCCTCGTGACTCCTTCATTCCTGTAGCGTTTACTTCAACTGAGGCTGCCCCATCACCAAGGGCCTCTCCTGGCCTCTCACAGTGCTGAGCCTCAGCTGCCCTCCATGACCCTTTCATGCCTTCAAAACCAGTGCCATCTGGAAAACTCTTACACGTAACCAAGTTGGGCTCCATCACAAGAGATGCAACTTTGGCCCCCTGTGGACTGCAGCTTCTGTGTGCTGACTCTGAGGAATCACTTCCCAGAAGATTTTCCTTCAACAATGCTGGTCTCTTCTTAATCACAGCTGGTTCTTCAGCTCCAGCTGACCAGAACCACTGTGTCTTACTTTAAAATATAACAGAAATGACCCTGTTAGAATCATTGCTTCTTTATGTCACTTCCCAAGCCAGACCTGCATTTCTCTTAACTTCTTATCTTCCAAGCTCCCGATAAGCTCTGAGTACTCAATGCCTTGCAAGTTCAAATCCCCCCACAATCCTCCCCAAAACACATAGGCAGGTCTGTCACAGCAATACCTTACATCTGGTCTTACGTAGGGTTTCAGTTGCCGTGATAAAGACAATAACCAAAAGCAACCTGGGAGGGAGGGATTTATCTTTCCAGATAACAGTCCATAACGGAGGGAAGTCAGGTGCTCAAACAAGGTTTGAAGACAGGAATGGAAGCAGAATCCATGGAAAAACACTGTTTACTAGCTTATCTCATTCTTCATGGCCTGCTTCCTTTTTTAATTGAAAAAATTTTCATACAATATATTTTGATCATGTTTCCCTTCCCAATGGCTCCCAGATCTTCCCAACACTCTTACCCACCCAACTCTTCAACATAGATCCCTGGACCTTGAGCCAAAGGCTCTGATGAAGACATCCCATTGAGGATTGAGTGCTCCAAAGTCTCTCACTCTCTGTGCATTGTTCAGTTGTGGGTTTCTGTGTTAATTCCCATCTACTGAAAGAAGAAGCTTTTCTAATGAGGACTGGGCAGTGTACTGATCAATGGCAGTAGCAGTATGTCATTAGCAGTCATTTTATTGCTGTTCCCTAAGCGGAATGATAGTATTGGGCTTTCCCCTAGGCCATGACCTATTTAATCACGGGTTCTTGACTACTTTAGTGGTGTTAAGTATGGGTTAAATTTAACCAGAAAGCAGTTGGTTACGTTCATAACATTTGTGTCACTATTGTGCCTGTATATCTAACAGGTCATTGTTGTAGATGGGAGATATTGTTAAACATCTTTATCCTCCATTAACGTTCAGAGTACCTTCCAGAACCATGAATGTTAGTCAATAGGTATGAAGCACCTCTTTAGGCACTAGCTCAACTTGTCCATGTTTCATGAGATATCTAAGAGTTGTCTTCCATAATAGGGCCTTACTGTCAGGTTGTGGAGAGCAACCAACCTTGGCAATAGTCTGTGAAATTTAGGAGTTTTCACGGGTGCCTATGGCCAATGACTCAACAAGATAGAACCCCTTCCTGGCTCTGGAGGCTTTACTTAGTGTATGAAATGACTAGTTGAGGCATTCTCTCCCTATTATTTGGTGACTTTATTTAGATTCATATATGTCTATATTTTAGCATGATTCTATAGTAGTAAGATTCCATATGGTATTTCATATGGTCTTTAATGTTAGTAGCCCTTCCTCATATTTCCTCCTTTTCTCTTCCATCCTCCTCCCTGTTTAACTATTCTAGTTTCCAATTTGTCTCTCCATAATAATATAGTCTATTTTTCCTTCCTTGGGAGAGCCTCTCCTTCCCTTTAATTCCTTACTAAGTACCTAACCTCTGTGGTTATTGTTACAGTAGCACACACAGCAAAGGCTTGAAAGCTAATATCCACATGCAATATTCGTCTTTTGGGGTCTGGGTTACTTCATGCAGGATGATGTTTTTCTAACTCCATCCATTTACTTACGAATTTCATATTTCTAATTTCTAGCTATTATGAATAGAGCAGCCATGAACACAGATGAGTGAGTATGTCTACAGCAGAATACAGAGTCCTTTGGGATATTTCCAAGAGTGGGAGAGCTGGATTTTGAGGTCGATTGGTATCCAGCTTCCTCAAGAACACAACCTCCTTTCTTAACCCAGAACCATTTTCCCAGGGGTGGTGCCATCTACATTGAGTTGAACCCTCTCACATCCATCATTAGTCAAGGCAATACTCCACAGACTTGCTTACAGGCTGATCTTATGGAGGCATTCTCTCAATTAAGATTCCCTCTTCCCTGATCTATCTAAGTTTGTGTCAAGTTGACAGAAATCAATGAGCACATCTACAATTTTTTACTTCTTCTTTCACTGGGAACTAGAATTGATTTATTAAAGTTATTGGATAAAATTTTATAATTAACATTGAATAATTTATTCAATCTCCCAAAGAAAACAAGAGTTTATTAAGGTTATGTGTTAGTATTCATATGAGTATTAAGCTGGCTCTTTGTGCAGGAGGCCTAATACTGGATCCTTGACTTTCATGTTGCCTAGCAACTGACGCACATACTGCAGATGCTGAGGTAAAGCCATTAGGGACTTGTTCTGTATCTCCCAAATAGTATCTGAAAAGTGATAATGAAACCACAGTGTCTCTCTTCACGATTTCTACTAATAGCTTGCCCTTTATGTTTATTAGACTCTAGGAAAGGACAGCCATAAAAGATTAGCATGAAAAATTGAATAGTAGTGATAAAATATTAAAGTCAAATCATTGGGGATTTTTATCACTAGTCATATTTCTTCAGTAGCCATCACCATGTGTATGTATCTTGAACTGACAGTCAGAGGACTAGGAGATGGAACAACGTCTGTTTTAAAGAATTAAGGTGTTTTATAATGAGGTAACTTCTTTTAGATGCATCAGGACTTGATAGTTTAGAAATGCTTCATCTTTCCTTTCTTTTAAGAATGCAAAGGACCACAAGTATCCATGTATATGTATAAAGCTACACCTGTATTTGTGGATTTTAAGACTTTAGACTGGCAAATTTAAATATTCTTGGGTCTGGTTAATTTTGGTGAGTGATTTTTTTTTTTTTTTTTTTTTTTCCCGAGACAGGGTTTCTCTGTGTAGCTTTGCGCCTTTCCTGGAACTCACTTGGTAGCCCAGGCTGGCCTCGAACTCACAGAGATCCACCTGCCTCTGCCTTCCAAGTGCTAGGATTAAAGGCATGCGCCACCACCGCCCGGCAAGTGATTTTTTTTTTAAATAATGCTTTTTAAATAATATAATAAAGAGTTTAAAATAAAAAATGCTTTCTGCCAGTTCAGGCACCCTCTTGATTATTGCCAGTAGTCTAAGGTGGGGTCATCCTTGTGGATTTCTGGGAACTTCCCTAGCACTCTATTTCTCCCTATTCCCATCTGATGGCTGAATACCCTAACTGTCATCATAGAGCCCTCATCCAGTGACTGATGGAAGCAGATGCAGAGATCCACAGCCAGGCACCAGGCCGAGCTCCATGAGTCCAATTGATGACAGAGAGGAGGGATTCTATGAGCAAGGGACATCGAGACCATGATTGGAAAATGTACAGAGATGGCTGGCCAAACTAGTGGAAATGCATGAACTGTGGACCCATAGCTGTGGAGCCCCCATGGTACTTGGACTAGGCCCTCTGGATAGACATGACAGTTGTTTAGCTTGAACTGTTTAGGGGGCCCCCAGGATAAGGACCCATCCCTGGTGCATGAGCCGGCTTTGTGGAGCCCAGTGCCAATGGTGGAACACTTTGTGCAGCCTTGGTGCAGGGAAGAGGGGCTTGGACCTGCCTCAACTGAATGTGCCAGGCTCTGCTGACTCTCCATGCGAGGCCTTGCCTTGGAGGAGGAGAGAATGGGGGCTGTGGGTTGGGGGGAAGGCTGGAGGGGGGACAGGAGAAGGGGGAGGAGAGGGGAATCTTTGGTTGGTATGTAAAATGAATAGAAAAATCTCTTAATAATAAAAAAAAATTAAAAAATGCTTTCTGAGATAGTGAATTTCCCTCTGATTAAAAATAGAAAAATAAGCCGGGCGGTGGTGGCGCACGCCTTTAATCCCAGCACTTGGGAGGCAGAGCCAGGCGGATCTCTGTGAGTTCGAGGCCAGCCTGGGCTACCAAGTGAGCTCCAGGAAAGGCGCAAAGCTACGCAGAGAAACCCTGTCTCGAAAAACCAAAAAAAAAAAAAAAAAAATAGAAAAATAAGAACATAGCCCAGATATCTCCTTATATGAAGTTAATATTAACTTGATGTCAGTGCTAGTATATATTTGAAAATCAAAGTCTGAATTTATATTCTGATCTTAATACACATATTATATATAGTTATATATATGGATAATATACTTATAAACAAATGTTAATTTTCACTTAATCTTTCTACTTAGTTTTGATGTTAAATTCAGTAATGCTTCCCTATTCCTGCTATTGCAAGTTAATCTGTTACAAATCTTGTCTCCTATAAGCTGCATGAAAATCTGGATGGTGGCTGCAATGGCTCTCTTCCATCCTTGACTCATGTGTATGGGTATTTTATTTTCACTTTATTAGACTATAATATAATTACATCTTTCCCCCCTTTCCTTTCCACCCTCAGGCCCTCCCATATAATCCTGCTTGCTCTCTTTCCAATCCATGCCCTCTGTTTTCATTAATTGTCTATACATAATGCCTTCGTATTCTAAATTTATAAATACAGCCTGCTGTGGCTCTATAATGCTCCTTGTATAAGCATGTTTTGTTTGTATTTTAATTGATGTCGGAAGACCCTCCTGATTGCTTGTGGCAGCATCCCATTCCAGAGGGTCCTCACAGTGTAAGAGAAAAGTAGCTAGAAGCAAGCAAACAGGAATTGTGTGTTTATTCTGTCTTCCTTCTGGACTGTTGGTGTGATGCAATTGGCTGATTTAAGTTCCTGCCTTGACTTCCTTGAAGTCATGGAGTGCCAACAGGAGGTGTAGGCCGACTCTCCTTCCCTAAATTCCCTGTTGTCGTGGTATTTGTCACAGCAACACAAATTAGAACAGCTTCCCAAGCACTGTCCTTTGAGCTGGGGTAATAGAAGGCCCGCAGTGTCTTTTCTGTAGGTGTGCTCCTGGATCATGGCTGGGGCGGCATCCCTGCCTTCCTTTGTTGAATTCCTTGTAGCCCTGAATCATCAGAGCAGCCTTTCCCCAGGCTTCAGGAACACAGAAATGCCTTGCCCTGAAGACAAGAGAGACATGAATGAAACGTGGGCACAGTGGTACTTGTGTTTATGATACTGTTTTTTTTGTTTTGTTTTGTTTTGTTTTTCTTCAAGACAGGGTTTCTCTGTATAGCTTTGCACCTTTACTGGAACTCGCTTTGTAGACCAGGCTGGCCTCGAACTCACAGAGATCCGCCTGCCTCTGCCTCTGCCTCCCGAGTGCTGGGATTAAAGGCGTGTGCCACCACCGCCCAGCATTATGATACTATTATATAGAGGAATTCCTAGTGGGAAAATGTACAGACCAAACAGGTTCTAGAAATGAGTCTAAACTAAAGCAAAGTATCTGTTTCATCTGAATTGGATTCATTAATTTATTTACTCGGTGATCTGTGTGTCTGGCACTTTTCTTACCGTAGAGAAAAGCCTTTCTATGTCTGTTTCATTTTATTTCTCGCTTTCCTATTTTCTGTGAAATAATAGGCAAGATCTGCTCTACTAGAAGGAACTCATTTTCTAAAGGGAAACAGAGAGCTAAGAAACATGGAAATGTGTTTGAGACCATTGCCTGTCATGAAAAGAGGTGATATTCCAGGCATAGGACTATGGAGTCACCACTGAGGTGGCACTAGACTAGATCTGCCAGGACAGAGCCCTGGGTCAAGGGAGAGGTCCTAGACTTTTGGATGTTGCTTACTCCTCATTGTCTTCTTTTATAAAATGAGACCTGTCTTCCCATCTGGGGAATGAAACTGAGATCTTATGACAAGTAAAAGAGAAACAAAAATTAGCGTTGAAGCAGCAACAGGTGGGGGGGGGGGCTGGGCACATGAGACTGGGACATCACTCAGGAGCATGGTGGACATAACAACAATTTCTCATCTGTGCAATTTCCTGACCAGTGTGGCAATTATCTTCTTTTCTGTACCCGAGCTTATTCGAGACCACGGGGTTTTCTAGGGGTTCTCACAGCTAGGACAATAATTATCTCCCATACAAGGTGTGCTGCAAGGTTTTGTGGGGGAAATTGTGTATATAAGCAGTGATATTTTCCCATGACAGACAAATTTGAATCTTCTTTGAAGCTAGTTTACGTGTTATCAGAATCCTTCCAACATTCCTCATAGCCAGCCAGAGTTATCTTCCATCTGCATTCACTCACAATATGTGTATCCGTTGCCTGTCACGTAGCAGCCACCATTCTGAGCACCAGAGAGAGGGGTGGCCAGTGAGCAAAGAAGTATTATCAGTTTTGTTTCTGCTGGGGAGAGATGACCGATGTGAATGGAAAAGCGTGAATAGAAAATGATCGTCATTTGAGATTGTAGGTGTTTGTGGGGCAGGAGGGTTGCACTTATTTTATGGGATGGTCCAGGCAGGTCATACAAGAGGCATGTGGTGAAGAGAGTAAACTAAAGGACGATGAGTCAGACCGATGAATCGGAATGGCCTGGAGAGTTTGAGGAGTAAGGACGGAACAGCAGATTGTGCAGGACCCCTAAGGATTTGGCATTTTATCTTGGACTGAGGAACAAAGGGCAGAAGGGTGATGAACCGAGTAGACAGGTTTGTATGACCCATACATTCACAGTAGGCTGGAATGAAGCGGTGGTGCAATCAGGGCTCTTGTACTGGAGGCTGCTGAAATAACACTAGCCCAGGAAAGCCGTGCTGTGAATGGCTCTGATCATACAGGCCTGAGTGGTTGCTCTGCAGTCCTGAGAAGGGGCTGGCCATAGAGTTGACAGTATTCATCCATGCAGTGGATGTGGTGTGTGAGAACAAGTAATTGAAGAGGACTACATAGATTTTTAATGAAGTGACTTAGATACTTGTCATGATATGGATTGTAAACTTGATGACTCATTTCCCCTTTTCCCTTTGGTATCTTCTAAATTTGGGGTTTTTAAAAACAAACAATAAAACAGGGCTTCGGAGATAGCTCAGCCAGGGATGTGCTTTCCACATAAGCTTGAGTACCTGAGTTTGATCCTCAACACCCATATACATGTACAACCCTACATGTGTATGTTCTCTCCCCATACATATATAGACACACACACACACACACACACACACACACACACTCATAAAACCAAATGCACAAATGTACATAGGTTAGGATCCCAAATGCTGTCTAAACAGAATGGGTTTCCAAATTCACAGTTGTTGGCTTGAGCGTGTTGAAGGCTTGGTAGCTATAATTAAGAGAGGCCATAGAAGGAGGGGGGTGTTATTATTTGGAGGAAGAGAGCCAAGAGTTGATTTTGACACATTTCCTTTGAAATGCCTTTCAGACATCCGAGTGAAAAACATTGCATGGATAGTTGGTGAGCAAGTTTGCTGTTCAGGAGAGGGAGCAAATTTGAGGATAAGAATTTAGGCATTAGTAAGATGCAGATGTCCCAGGGCCTTTATCCATCACCCACTCATAGCATTGATTTTATCAGCTTGACATTATTTAATAACTTGTCTGTCTATCTGCATTAAAGTCCTGGAAGCCAGAGACAATATCTTACTTGATATTTTAATGTTTTGCTCCTGGCATCCTGGCCTTGGTGTGAAACTGCAGGCTTGTTTTCTATGTGGGTGTGAGCAACTGGACTTAATTAGAGCCTTGCCAGGGAAAGCCATTTTTCTTAAATCAAAAGGTTACAGTTTAGAAGCTGTCAAAGAGGAAACAGGCTGTTAACTTTATAGCTTATAGTCAAGGCTTAAGATTTTTATCATCTCTGGGTATTTATTTCTGGCACCCAATTGCTTCTATCACGGTGTCTCTAGGAAATGCATTTTTTTGGTAGCCTGCCTCACCACGTAGTAATAATTCGGGTATAAGTGATAGCATTAAAAAAAGATTTTATTTTATCTTGAATTATGTGTATATGCATGTCTGTGTGTGTGTGTGTGTGTGTGTGTGTGTGTGTGTGTGTGTGTGTGAGAATGTAGGCTCCCAAAGAGGCTTCAAGAAGATTCCCTACTTGAGTTACAGGCTTTGTGAGCCACTTGCCAGAGGTGCTGTGAACCAAACTTGGGTCCTTTGCAAAGGCAGAAAGTACTCAAGTACTCTTTTTTTGTTTGGTTGGTTTTTCAAGACAGGGTTTTTCTGCGTAGCCCTTGCTGGAACTCAATTTTGTAGACTAGGTTGGCCACAAACTCTGAAATTCACCTGCCTCTGCTTCCCATCACCACCCAGAAAGTACTCTTAAGTGCTGAGCCCAAGAGAAATTCTTTATCTCATTTCCATATAATGATTTTTTTGATGGAGACAGAACACTAGAGCACACAGAGAACTTCACTATTGTGATTATTATAAGAATTTGGGAGTTCTGTGTGATTTTTATTGGTTAAGCTGATAGTCTCTTCAATTTTGACATTCTTATGCTTAGAGTATAATGTAAGAGAGTCCTCAGTTACCTATGGTTTTGCTTTCTGAGATTTTACTTATCTCCAGTTAACGATGGTCCAAGAACATTAAATGAAAAATTGGGGAGTGAGAGAGATGCCATTCATATTCCTTCTTGCAGCAGTATAATGTTACAATTACTCTATCTTATTAGTCAATTGTTGCTAAAATGGTTTTATTAAAAAAAAAAAAAAAAAAAGAGACCCAGAACCAGGTATTGGAGTAAATACTGAAAGATCAGAGAGACAAAGGAACAAGCCACTGCCACGTCTCACCTCACCAACTCCACGAATCCTCTGACTCAATGTGTCTGAGCCCTCAACTGAAAGGGATCCAGCCGAAAAGGCTCTAGCTGAAAGTTTCAGCTGAAAGAGCTCTTAGTTCCTGTCTCCTCACACCTAATAGACCTTTCTCTGCCCAATCATATTACTTCCCTCCTAGTACTGGGATTAAAGGTGTGTGCTACCACCGCCTGGCTTTGTTTCTCTCCTAGACTGAATCAGTCTATGTAGTCCAGGGTGGCTTTGAACTCACAGCGATCCAGGCACATCTCTGCCTCCTGAGTGCTAGGATTAAAGGTGTGTGCCACCACTGCCTGGCCTCTATGTTTAGTCTAGTGGCTGGCTTTGTCCTCTGATCCTCAGGCAAGCTTTATTTGATACACAGTATATCACCACAGTTAATAGTAGTACAATGTTCTACTTTAGTATTTTAACCCCAGCTTTTTTTTCTTTTTTCTTTCTTTCTCTCTTTTTTTTCTTTTTTTCTTGTTTTTTTTTTTTTTTTTTTGGTTTTTCAAGACAGGGTTTCTCTGTGTAGCTTTGCGCCTTTCCTGGAACTCACTTGGTAGCCCAGGCTGGCCTCGAACTCACAGAGATCCACCTGGCTCTGCCTCCCGAGTGCTGGGATTAAAGGCGTGCGCCACCACTGCCCGGCCTTACCCCCAGCTGTTAAGTCGAAGTTTAGCATAGCTTTGTGTGTAGGTATAAGGAAAAACTGTAGTATATGTAGGTGTTTGAGATAGGATGAGAAGTGGGTTCATATGTTGGAATAATTGGCCACCAGTTAATGACATTGAGAAGGTTATAGACACTTCTGGAGGTGTGCTCTTGCTTGAGGTAGTCTCCGTGGTAGGCTTTAAGGGCCCACAGCCCCCCCACCAGCTTCTTGCTCCCTCTTCCTGCTCCTTGTGTGTTGTTGAGATGCATTTTTCTGCTTCTGCTGCTTGCCTAGAGAAACGAGCATGTCAAGAGTACTTTCCTTAAGACTGAGTTTTCTCATTAGAATGCAACTTCTCAGATGTTTAATACTAACTATGCATCGTTTTTTATAACAGTTCATTGTTTAGACCTCATACATGTAGGTTTCCTAAGGATAGGTCAGAGAAGAAAGTGGTAGTCTTGTTTTCTGGTTATGATTCTCTCAGAGGCCCTTAAAAATATTGTCAAATTCCCTTTTTGGTGATTTCAATGGTGACCTCCTGTGGGTTGCTCCTTCCCTCTTGGTGAAAATGTATGACAGTGAAAACGCATGCTAGTTAATGAGAGTGTGAAAGCTTGTCTTAGGGCCGTTTGGTTTTCTCATAGGATGTTGACAACCCTCTTTGAATGGCTATAGAATGCCTTTAGCTTTCAGTTAACAAGGGCACTAGCTGCTTGAATTAACTAAAACTACCTGCTACTGTTTGTGTAACATTGTCAAATAAATGAAAGGTTCCAGTTAACCCATAATAACTTAAAAATTAAATAGGGAGTCTGGAGAGATGGATCAGCAGTTAGGGGAACTGGATGCTCTTCCAGAGAACCTGGGTTCAGTTCCTAGCACCTACATGCAGGCTCAGAACCATCTCTAACTCCAGTTCCAAGAGGTCTGATGCCCTCTTCTGGCTTCAGTGGACACGGTATGCATGAGGTGCACATGTATGCATGCAGGTGAACACTCCTACACGTAAAATAATTAAAAAATAATAATAGGAGCTACTTGACAGTCTTACAATCCAGAGTCTCTGAATTTTGCATCATATTTAGTGACAGCAATGATTTTGTAATAATTTATTTTCTTTGTATTTATCATATGAATTATTGTATCTTGTTTTCTGGTAATGAAAATTTGCATTTAATTTGATTCACAGCTAAAGTATGGCATTATTTCTGTATTCTCATTGGATAAGCCCCTTGCTTATAGAAAATTATTTTCTTAATTGCTCCATTATCATGTTTTATCATCAACATGTTGAATAAATATTGTAACTCTAAAAGTAAAAGTTGGTTTCTTGACCAATAGTTAAATTTTCTCTTCCATTTGGGACTCATGGGCTGTCCTTCAGTGATGCTGTCATTTGTTGCTTAGAGGGATACTGTATATTTTGGAATTACCTCGACAATACGTTTTTGAATCACAAAGCAATCTGTTCTCTTCAGGCCCTCATCAAAAACTCATTAGCTGCCGTATAATGTTACTATGGGGCAGGGCACGGGGTAGGGATTATGGACTTTATTGTCAGGCCTGGCCTGGCAGGAGCACATTTTGTGCCAGTTCATGGGAAAGCTGGTGCTGCTGTTTCCTCCAATCCCTGCAGACAAGCTTTGGGACTGGAGATAATGGCCATGGAAAACGAGGGTTGAGAAGCTCCTGCGTTTTTCCAAGAAACTGATTATTCCAACCAACATTAAAATGATCATCAAGTTATACAGTTTTATAAGCAGGCAACTGGGGGACCCTGTAGACTCATGGCCCGGATCCTATCGGAAGATACAAACGGACCTTGGAGTGGACACCCATGCTTGCATAAATGGAAGCAATTGAGGAAGATCCTTGAAACCGTACGAGTGCTGAAACATTGAACAATCGCCGTGGGTCATAGGTTCATTTTAGGAGACGCTGAAAGATAAAGGGAGATCTTGGCAATGTGCTGACTTCTCCATATTCTCAAACTGTTAAGGGTGAAGCTGGCAATAAATGGCAGTAGAGTATGAGGAAGGGGAGGCCAAGAATAAATTAGCAGAACAGAGTAGTAAATGATAAGAATGACAAGGAAATCAGCAGACCACAGAGTCTAGGGTCCTTGGATTGCATGGCTGTGGTAAAGACAGCTTTGTTCGGGATGTATGGAATGATGACCAGACCCATTCTTCCTTGAGGGGCAGACATGCTGACAGTGTAAACTGAGTTGGAACCAAACGGGAAAGTGCTTCTTGAGTTCAGCAGGATAACCAAGCCCATCACACTGAAGCTGTGTCCAGACTTGAGCATGTGACAAGTGAGTCACATTTGACATTTGCTGTGATCCTGTAGATGAGTTTAGACAACAGACACCTCTAGGAAGCTTTTTGTCTACCAGAAGACTATTTGAGGACCACTGCAGTGGTGAACCTTATCAACACTCGGGAAAATTCTTGGTTTTCTGAAGATGTCAGGTATCTCCTAGAAATGACAGCCCTGGAACTATGCAGGGAGTAGCAGGTAAGGGACATGGTAACATAAAGCATGGGGAAGAAATGGCAGGAAGCATACCCAAGCACATGGTGACATGTGAGGTAGAGAAAACAAGGCTTTCCCTGTCAGAAGAGGAAGTGAATGTAGTGTTCCACGTCTGAGGCAAGGATCGGCAAGTGGGAAGTAGGTGTGATGGCATCCTGGGGTTCAGACCCCGTGACACATCAATCTTGGTGAACAGATTCCTGAAGTTCTCCTGAGGATGCAAGAGGATACACCACATATCTTTCAGAGACTTGATTACCTGGAGCCACCATCATCAACACTTCTGACTAATAATCAACCCTCTCCATAGAGAGCATCTTCATGGTCCAGTAATGTTTGCTGATGCATGGGACTTTTTATTGTGTAGACTAGTGCTGGTGCATTTATGTGATCAAAGAAGAAGAAAAATGAATTGGGGGAAAAAGGGTATTTTCCTTAAGAGTACTGCTGTACCTAGAGAACCTAAGATGAAATGGTTTGTGGAGTTTCTCAGAAAGTCCTGGTTTGTGCTGACTGTAGTTCTTCTTCATTTCCAAGTAGGTTGGTTTGTGTGTGTGCATGCACACATATGTTTACAGCACACAAATGGCCACATTTTAAGGACTAATATTATTGATACTGAGCAATCTCATTTCGGTTATAAGTAACATTCACTGATTTATCCTGCTCTTAAACTTGAAGGACACTAAGTGATCATTGTTTGGTGACATGTTTACCTGTTTCTCTCCCATAGAGAAACATAAGCTACTTTTCCAAGGCAGAGTTGTGACTGAGATAAAGTTGATGGGTGTTTTTAATTTTCTACACTAAATATAAGAAATGATGAAAGCCAAGAGTGAATTTCAAATGAGATTAAATCAGTTTTATATTAGTCACTGAGCTATCATGGCAAGTAGTAATAGACCCAGTCTTCTCCTTTCAGGTCTGTGCGTGGTTTGCGGCATATATATTTATCCCATTGCAATCACCTGTTTTAGCTGAGGGTCTGTAGTGTCTCCTTTCCAGGGTGCTTTGAAATGGAAAATGGAAAATTGGATTTACTGTTTTTACAAAGCAGATGAAAATTAGTTCTGTCTATGGTGAACTATACAGATTGGACTTTCAGCTTTCTAGGGCTTTAGCTTTTTGTCTATGATGCAGGTGGATAGACCTCCTTCACAACACTGGTAGAGCACTTGCAAGCTGACAGGCATATGTTTCCATAGGAATAAGACATACCTAGTGTGGTAGTTTAAATGTAATTGGCCCCCATAAGCACATAGGGAGTGGCACTATTAGGAGGCGTGGCCTTGTTGGAGTAGGCGTGGCTTTGTTAGAGGACTTGCATCACTAGAGGGTGGGCTTTGAGGTCTCCTATGCTTAAGCAATGCCCAGTGTAGACACAGATGCCTTCCTGTTGCTCACAGTGCTTCTATAGCACCATGCCTGTCTACTTGCTTCCTGCCATGACGATAATGGACTAAATCTCTGAACTGTAAGCAAGCCTCCATAAGATGTTTTCCTTTAAAAGAGTTGCTGTGGTCATGGTGTCTCCTAACTGCAATAAAAACCATAACAAGTGGGAATTATGGTTGCTTAAGTCCAGGAGTAATTTAGTATAGTCGCTTAAGGCCAAGACTGTAATTTAGAACCTTCCAGAAGATATTAGAAAAGTCTCCTTCCTATATGCCCTCCCAGACTCCCTGCTCATTTAAATAGACTTGTACTTTAAGGATTGCTTTGATACAGGGCCCGTGATATGGTGCAGCAGGCAAGGTAGCTTGCCATCAGGTCTGATTACCTGGAACCCATATGAAGGAAAGAGAACTGATTCCTGTGGGTCGACTTCTGACTTGTGCACAAATGCAGAGAGACATACACTCCCCCCCCATATGCAGTAAACAACAAATAAATACGTGTAAAAATCATCTTCATGATTTATTTGATTTAAAGGCTCCGTGGCAAATAGATTCTAAGCATTCTGAGTATATACTATGTTTAACATCATGTGTTCAGTGTTTTAAGTAAGAGGGAAAGAGTTTATCTTGTATATAGAGTGGTTCTTTGAAGGAACTATACAAGAAGAATACTTTCCCCATTTTTTTCTTTAATAAATTTGACTTTGGTAAAAGTTTCTATCCTATTTAGATTAAAACATGTCTTTTTTTTTAAAAAAAAAAAAAACAAAACCCTAGTCTTGCTAACAAAAATGAAACTCAACTGCTCTCTACTTATTTTGGGAGAAAAAAAGGGTGAAGGAAGTAACTGAATTACATGTAGTAATAAAGTTGAGACCCATGAGTCAGGAATTATCTAAAATATTAGATGTCAAACTTGATATCATAAAATGATAGTTTTTCTCTTACATAAATAAATAAAGGGTAAATTAAGGCTGTAAGTAGTTTTAATTCATTATAAGTAGTTGAGGATAACTAACTTTTTTTTAATCCTGATTTATAACTTCAAAAGTACTTTGTACCCAGTTCTTGTTTATAAAAAATGAAATGTAGGGTTATCAAGGTGAGCCAGCAAGCTAAGGGTACTTGCTTGCCAACCTTGATAATCTGAGTTTGATCCATAGAACGTACATGGTGGATGGAAGTATTAACTCAGGTAGGTTGTCCTCTGACCTCCACAGGTGTGCTTCATGTGCAAGCATGCCGCCGCCTAAAAGAAAGAAACTGAGTTCTTTCAAAGGAAAAGTACAAATGTCAACAATAGCCTGTTCAACAATAACTGTTGTAGATTTCAGTACTGGTAGATTAGAAGATAAAGGCTCAAAGCAGCTATGTATTTCTTCAAAGACAAAGACATTGAGAATTTAAATGTCTGTATTTGTGGTAATAAACTTACTTTCTGCTGTATTATTGTAAATCTAAGTTTTGAATAAAAGAATTATTTACTGCTTCCTTCTGTCAGCTCCATGCAGGAAGGAAGCTACAGCAGTAGCAGGGCCATATGTCTACTGAATTCCCAGAGCTTCTGTAGAGTGGGGAGATAATGCCAATCATAGCGTTACAGTCTTTGGATATGTAATCCTAAGACCACTAGAGTAGAACTATGTCTTTGTGAGGTCCAAAGGCAGTGAC